>NC_134406.1:146713660-147032484 GCF_038048845.1 Mixophyes fleayi | reverse complement strand
TAATTTACATAAAGAAAAAGAGGTGGGCATATTTTATGCAATCTCGGAACAATGTACCTGGTATAAATTGTAAATGAACTATCCTTTATTGAAGAGGAAATAGTAGTGTTGACCACTGTACTTTTAATTATACAACTGCATTTCATCATCCATGGGTAAAGTCCCTTTCCCAATCAAGTTTCAGACAATTTAAAATTAGATGCAGAGCATATTATAAAGGATAGAGATAATATCCTTTATATTAGGATTATCATAGCACATCCATTTCAATTGACTAGGGGTCTAAACATTAGTCCTTTTGAAAAAGACTGTAAAAAAGAATGTAATTATATATATTAAACATAAAGGATTGGGTTATGTTGAGAACAACGTCTAAGGATCTCCAACTTAACCCATCAATTAAATAATTTATTAGTTTTGCTAATTTCCCTCCAAAGGTGATTATATAGAGGATGGGAAGTGGAAATCCAGAATACAGAAAATAGATATCTAGTGAAATGTATAATAGGATCTCCATTTTCAGCAATGGATTGGAGAGTTGGGAGTACATAATATTGAAGCTATAAAAATACTCCAACTTGAATAGGATGGTGGGGGAGGGTAGTTCAGTAACTAATCTAAATGAGAGTCATAGTAATATTTAATAATATCTGGAAGTCCCCTGCCACCCTCGGCAGTCAACCTTGTCAGTGTTAAGTTTTCAACTTGGGTGTTCCCTTCTAGGGTACTCCAGCACTGAATAGTTCATAAAGTACTGTAAGGGGAGATCAATCAATGAGCGATATTTGTTTAGTTAAAATTGCCCAAATCTTCATATATAAATGATCAATTAATTCCATAAACTCTCCAATCTATTAAACATTATTTTAAATTCTAATAACTTTACTATGCTGAGCAAAATCTATGTTTTTTCATATTCACTTGAATGGTCAATGCATTTCAATTGGCACAGAAAGACTATTGAGGTGCATTTGCAATATAATGGGAAAAGCTTAAATAATCACAAGTACTATTGTGGAATCGCTATGCAAAAGGCTCAAAACTAAAGGAGATTTGATCAAAATAAACATTGATAAATCTCCCCCTACGTGTCAGAAACAAGAACAAAAAGAGTATACTATACTGAGTCTGAAGTACAGGACGATATACATTGCGTAATGTGGATTGCAGGCTGCAAAGAGAAAGTTTGCAATTTAATTTTTTTGTTGCCTTCTGTAGGCATTATGGAACGACGATTCTTTCAAGAACAGATCACGATTAGACTGCTTGACCATTGCATACAGGAGAAATGGTCTTTGAGGTTTATTTGGGGTTTGAATTATTTTAAGACAGTCATCCAAAGCAACTCTGCAGCTTTCCTGTTGGAGAATGGTGTCAAGTGGGACTGCACACCTCGTGAGCAAGTTGGTATTCACCCCATTATTACTGGAATATAGAGTAATGTACGAAGTTAATAATCATTTAATAGTGGGTGGGAAATATCAATTTATTGGTGGAGGGCAATTTATTTCATGGTAGTAACTATTATATTTAATATTGTGGTTATAGCAATGACTGAGTTTAGGGAGAAGAATGGCTATTTATTCATTGTGAATACCAATTTGGGAGGAAATAGGCTGAATTATTAACTAAATACTAATTATTTAATATTGGGGCTATATAAGGTTGTGACAATTATGTAGTATATCTAAGGAATGATTGTTATTTTCTGTTGAATTCATGTATGACAATGTGAATATTTTGTGTAACCTTGTAATGTAATCTCAATGTGTGCTTTGCTAAATTACATGAGTTTGAACCTATGCAAGTGTCAATAGTCATTTGAAATTATCCAGAGATAGATAAGCATCTTTGAGGAGTTTTTTTGTATGCAGAGGCTGTAAACCATCTAGCCAAGAAGAACGACCAAAGGTGAGAAATCAGGTCCTATGAACATTCACGATCTCCGGGCATCCCTAGCTCACTTCGAATGCCCTGTGACATTTGGGAGATCAATCTGTCCTTATTGACAGCTAAACTCCAAAGGTGGGGGTGAGAGCTATGTGGAGAAAGGTTTAAAATCTTCTGTTTACACATTACAGTGTGCATTTTCATGAGGGGGGTCTATCAAGACTGAAATGTCCCATATCTCTTAATTGTGTTCCCTCACACACACCATGTCTTAACTAAGCAAGTAGTGACATTGGTTTTATTTCCTATTTTATTTTCTGAAACTTATTTGTGCAACATACTGTATGTCTTGTTATTAATTTTTTGTAACTAAGCCTTGGAAATATTTTTCAGATTAAATACATTTTATCTAGCTCATTCTCTGTGATTATTTGTGAAACTTACGAAGCCCATGGAGGCTCATGCTACATGTGTATGTGATTTAAGTATGAAACATTAATAAGTGGGTTCTGGTGAACGTAAGGACACTATAATAAATCCTTTGTGGTGGAAGAAAAGGTGTATTCATTGATAAGTGACTTAGGTGACGCCAGTCATGGCCAGCTGTTCAGATTGCTGTATCTGGGACAGGCTGGGCGTTCCTGACAAGGGGTGCATTTATTAAACAGGTGTATTTATTAAATGTGAGTACCGTTAACTTAAAGTCAGGGCATGGTAGAGGGGGGATAGGTCTATCTATTAAATCTGAATGCTATTAATTTAATATTGCGGTTTATTGGGGGGGGAAATAGGTCAATTTATTAAATGTGAATGCTATTCATTTAATGTCAGGTTGGTTTTCAGGCTAATTATTAAATGTAGGTGCTATTGATTTAACATCAGGGCTGGTTGGAGGAGGGAGGCCTAAATGGGTTCACTCAGTGCTAGACTTTACTTATTTCCAAATAGGGCCCCCAACATTCTAGGATCCAGAGCAGTAACTGAGCTTAAGAGACCAGCAGCTGTAAGGTAGTGAAGACTACAAGAACAGGAAGAAGAGTGCAGCACACTCTGCCATCTGTACTGATTCTGGTGGGCCAGTCCTGATTTTTTGTGACTGTCCCGTTTAGTTAAGGACTATAACCCGACTACAAGGATAGTTGGGATATATGTCCCAATTCACACTGTATTATGCGTTAAGGGGCAAGTTGCACGCACTACAGTTATATGCAAGCAGCTGACCCTTAATAAGCAGTACAGTGTGAAGCAGGCCATATATCCCAACTATCCTTTCAGTTGGAACAAAGTCATGCCTTGGCTAGCATTGACTCTTTATTTCAAGGGGGTAGGAAGAGTTGGAGAACAGCCTAATACTGATTCAAATGATAGCCACGGACCTTGCATACACTCTGGCGACGTGGCATGGAAACTCCCTATAGAAATCCTACATTTGCCCCCTAAACTGTGAAATATGGAAATTCCAATAACTTAATCAATTGCTTACATAGTCCAGTTTGGTATGAAGTCAGTTCAGGGTAAACAGAATAGTCCTGCAATCCAGTGCACACAGCAACCAAACATAATGTACAGACAAGTAGAGGGGGCAGTGGTCAGCCTAAAAATGTGCAAATTTTATATGTGTATCAAAAACTCCATTATCCAATCCCTAGGATTTGAGAGGTAAAACATTCACCTTATACTACTAATTCTCCACAAGAAACAATAACTTTAACACAATTTTCACTCCCTGACTATTTATAAATTGCTACTCCTTATAAAATTCAGTAACACATATAGAAAAAATGTCACAATAACAAACTACAATGCAAGACAGATGTATGGCCTAAGTTTAAAATAAAGTAAAATTGGCAATGTGCTGCTAAAAGTATATACTAAAGAGCATGTAAATAAATAGAATAAAATGAGAGTGATAATAATAATGATAAAATAAATAAAAGCAACACAAGAGTAGAAGCAGAGATGTTAATATCTCTGATACCGCATGAATGATGAAGTTATGCAAACCTTTTTGTCGCAAAATGGAAAGACAATTATATATTGTCCAACAATCCTTACTCACCCCGTCTGACACGCTGGAAAAGATATATAGACAACGTGTTCTTTATGTAGGCTGGTGAAGAAAAATATCTCTTTTAATTTCTGAATTATATCAATTTCAACAAATCGAATATGGAATTTACAGCTGATTAAAGCCCACTAGAAGAGAATTTCCTTGACTTATCGATATTTTTCAGAAGATGGCAACATAAAAACGAAAACCTATATGAAAGAGGTGTACTGCAACAACTTCCTGCAGGCCTCCAGCAACAACCATAGAAAATGGATAAACAACATTCCTGCCGGCCAGTTTAGAAGAATTAAAAGGAATTGCACCAGCTCAAGAGTCTTTAAGGAAAAGGAGATCAACTCAAACAGAAAATCATGAAAAAAGGATATAATGAAAATAATTTACATCAGGCTTTGGAAAAAGTAAACAATTTAGAGATACAGCATCTCCTCCAATATAACCATAAAGTCACACAGGGAGCCCCTGATATTTCCTTTATTACCCAATTTAATATCAATAAGGAAGCTGTAGAAACTTTGTCTGGAAACATTGGCAAACCCTGGGACTGGACGAAGAAAACAAAAAGATCCTTCCAGATAAACCAAAGATCATCTACTGAAAAGCTAAGAATCTACGCAATATTGTAAAAGAAGCTACATACCTTTAATTACAATGACTGAAAATGCCCAGAGAACACATGGATTTTACTTTGGCATAGCCTGTAAAAATAAAAAGCCCATTTCAACTAAACCAATTACAAACTTTAAATCTTACTCTAAAGGAAGAGAATTCAAGTGAAACAAGCCATCAGTTGCAACACCGAATGCATAATCGACTTGCTGGAATGTACAGTATATGTGTGTATATATATATATATATATATATATATATATATATATATATATATATATATATATATGTGTATGTATATATATGTGTGTGTGTGTTTATATATATATACATGGGGTATATACCCCTTGTGTACACCTGATATCCTTGAATCATGGGCAAAACGCTTTGGAGACCATTGCAAACATTCAAAACAATTTTCCAGGTTCCCATCAACCCCCCTTCCGCAATTAAGGTCCCCCTCTCCCTTCTCCCTTCCACAATTAAGGTCCCCCTCCCGCCCTTCCACAGTTAAGGTCTCCCTCTTCCCCCCTCTCTCTCCACAGATCAGGTCCCCCAGGCTCTCCCTGTCCTCCCCCCTCCCTCCATCCACAATTATGGTCCCCCGGGCTCTCCCTCTCCCCCCCTCCTCAAAAAAAATAAGAGCTTATTTACTTACCCTTTTCTCTGACTTATAATATAGAGCTTAAGTTGGTCTATATAATAGAGTAGGTTAATCTATTAAAATTCTCATAAAGGAAGATTAAGACATTTATGGGTAAGGATGAGTTGGGAAACATAAATGTGAACCAAGACAGAATTACATTTATCTGTTTTTCCTGGTAATTGTACTGCAATATTAACCATAGAGGTAATAAACCCCATTTTATTTTTATCATGCTGGAGGAAGAAGTGGAGATGTATACATACAGTATTTAGCTATAGATGATTAACAGCATTTTAAATATGAGAGGCTAATTTACATAAAGGAAAAGAGGTGGGCATATTTTATGCAATCTCGGAACAATGTACCTGGTATAAATTGTAAATGAACTATCCTTTATTGAAGAGGAAATAGTAGTGTTGACCACTGTACTTTTAATTATACACTGCATTTCATCATCCATGGGTAAAGTCCCTTTCCCAATCAAGTTTCAGACAATTTAAAATTAGATGCAGAGCATATTATAAAGGATAGAGATAATATCCTTTATATTAGGATTATCATAGCACATCCATTTCAATTGACTAGGGGTCTAAACATTAGTCCTTTTGAAAAAGACTGTAAAAAAGAATGTAATTATATATATTAAACATAAAGGATTGGGTTATGTTGAGAAAACGTCTAAGGATCTCCAACTTAACCCATCAATTAAATAATTTATTAGTTTTGCTAATTTCCCTCCAAAGGTGATTATATAGAGGATGGGAAGTGGAAATCCAGAATACAGAAATAGATATCTAGTGAAATGTATAATAGGATCTCCATTTTCAGCAATGGATTGGAGAGTTGGGAGTACATAATATTGAAGCTATAAAAATACTCCAACTTGAATAGGATGGTGGGGGAGGGGTAGTTCAGTAACTAATCTAAATGAGAGTCATAGTAATATTTAATAATATCTGGAAGTCCCCTGCCACCCTCGGCAGTCAACCTTGTCAGTGTTAAGTTTTCAACTTGGGTGTTCCCTTCTAGGGTACTCCAGCACTGAATAGTTCATAAAGTACTGTAAGGGGAGATCAATCAATGAGCGATATTTGTTTAGTTAAAATTGCCCAAATCTTCATATATAAATGATCAATTAATTCCATAAACTCTCCAATCTATTAAACATTATTTTAAATTCTAATAACTTTACTATGCTGAGCAAAATCTATGTTTTTTCATATTCACTTGAATGGTCAATGCATTTCAATTGGCACAGAAAGACTATTGAGGTGCATTTGCAATATAATGGGAAAAGCTTAAATAATCACAAGTACTATTGTGGAATCGCTATGCAAAAGGCTCAAAACTAAAGGAGATTTGATCAAAATAAACATTTGATAAATCTCCCCCTACGTGTCAGAAACAAGAACAAAAAGAGTATACTATACTGAGTCTGAAGTACAGGACGATATACATTGCGTAATGTGGATTGCAGGCTGCAAAGAGAAAGTTTGCAATTTAATTTTTTTGTTGCCTTCTGTAGGCATTATGGAACGACGATTCTTTCAAGAACAGATCACGATTAGACTGCTTGACCATTGCATACAGGAGAAATGGTCTTTGAGGTTTATTTGGGGTTTGAATTATTTTAAGACAGTCATCCAAAGCAACTCTGCAGCTTTCCTGTTGGAGAATGGTGTCAAGTGGGACTGCACACCTCGTGAGCAAGTTGGTATTCACCCCATTATTACTGGAATATAGAGTAATGTACGAAGTTAATAATCATTTAATAGTGGGTGGGAAATATCAATTTATTGGTGGAGGGCAATTTATTTCATGGTAGTAACTATTATATTTAATATTGTGGTTATAGCAATGACTGAGTTTAGGGAGAAGAATGGCTATTTATTCATTGTGAATACCAATTTGGGAGGAAATAGGCTGAATTATTAACTAAATACTAATTATTTAATATTGGGGCTATATAAGGTTGTGACAATTATGTAGTATATCTAAGGAATGATTGTTATTTTCTGTTGAATTCATGTATGACAATGTGAATATTTTGTGTAACCTTGTAATGTAATCTCAATGTGTGCTTTGCTAAATTACATGAGTTTGAACCTATGCAAGTGTCAATAGTCATTTGAAATTATCCAGAGATAGATAAGCATCTTTGAGGAGTTTTTTTGTATGCAGAGGCTGTAAACCATCTAGCCAAGAAGAACGACCAAAGGTGAGAAATCAGGTCCTATGAACATTCACGATCTCCGGGCATCCCTAGCTCACTTCGAATGCCCTGTGACATTTGGGAGATCAATCTGTCCTTATTGACAGCTAAACTCCAAAGGTGGGGGTGAGAGCTATGTGGAGAAAGGTTTAAAATCTTCTGTTTACACATTACAGTGTGCATTTTCATGAGGGGGGTCTATCAAGACTGAAATGTCCCATATCTCTTAATTGTGTTCCCTCACACACACCATGTCTTAACTAAGCAAGTAGTGACATTGGTTTTATTTCCTATTTTATTTTCTGAAACTTATTTGTGCAACATACTGTATGTCTTGTTATTAATTTTTTGTAACTAAGCCTTGGAAATATTTTTCAGATTAAATACATTTTATCTAGCTCATTCTCTGTGATTATTTGTGAACTTACGAAGCCCATGGAGGCTCATGCTACATGTGTATGTGATTTAAGTATGAAACATTAATAAGTGGTTCTGGTGAACGTAAGGACACTATAATAAATCCTTTGTGGTGGAAGAAAAGGTGTATTCATTGATAAGTGACTTAGGTGACGCCAGTCATGGCCAGCTGTTCAGATTGCTGTATCTGGGACAGGCTGGGCGTTCCTGACAAGGGGTGCATTTATTAAACAGGTGTATTTATTAAATGTGAGTACCGTTAACTTAAAGTCAGGGCATGGTAGAGGGGGGATAGGTCTATCTATTAAATCTGAATGCTATTAATTTAATATTGCGGTTTATTGGGGGGGGAAATAGGTCAATTTATTAAATGTGAATGCTATTCATTTAATGTCAGGTTGGTTTTCAGGCTAATTATTAAATGTAGGTGCTATTGATTTAACATCAGGGCTGGTTGGAGGAGGGAGGCCTAAATGGGTTCACTCAGTGCTAGACTTTACTTATTTCCAAATAGGGCCCCAACATTCTAGGATCCAGAGCAGTAACTGAGCTTAAGAGACCAGCAGCTGTAAGGTAGTGAAGACTACAAGAACAGGAAGAAGAGTGCAGCACACTCTGCCATCTGTACTGATTCTGGTGGGCCAGTCCTGATTTTTTGTGACTGTCCCGTTTAGTTAAGACTATAACCCGACTACAAGGATAGTTGGGATATATGTCCCAATTCACACTGTATTATGCGTTAAGGGCAAGTTGCACGCACTACAGTTATATGCAAGCAGCTGACCCTTAATAAGCAGTACAGTGTGAAGCAGGCCATATATCCCAACTATCCTTTCAGTTGGAACAAAGTCATGCCTTGGCTAGCATTGACTCTTTATTTCAAGGGGGTAGGAAGAGTTGGAGAACAGCCTAATACTGATTCAAATGATAGCCACGGACCTTGCATACACTCTGGCGACGTGGCATGGAAACTCCCTATAGAAATCCTACATTTGCCCCTAAACTGTGAAATATGGAAATTCCAATAACTTAATCAATTGCTTACATAGTCCAGTTTGGTATGAAGTCAGTTCAGGGTAAACAGAATAGTCCTGCAATCCAGTGCACACAGCAACCAAACATAATGTACAGACAAGTAGAGGGGGCAGTGGTCAGCCTAAAAATGTGCAAATTTTATATGTGTATCAAAAACTCCATTATCCAATCCCTAGGATTTGAGAGGTAAAACATTCACCTTATACTACTAATTCTCCACAAGAAACAATAACTTTAACACAATTTTCACTCCCTGACTATTTATAAATTGCTACTCCTTATAAAATTCAGTAACACATATAGAAAAAATGTCACAATAACAAACTACAATGCAAGACAGATGTATGGCCTAAGTTTAAAATAAAGTAAAATTGGCAATGTGCTGCTAAAAGTATATACTAAAGAGCATGTAAATAAATAGAATAAAATGAGAGTGATAATAATAATGATAAAATAAATAAAAGCAACACAAGAGTAGAAGCAGAGATGTTAATATCTCTGATACCGCATGAATGATGAAGTTATGCAAACCTTTTTGTCGCAAAATGGAAAGACAATTATATATTGTCCAACAATCCTTACTCACCCCGTCTGACACGCTGGAAAAGATATATAGACAACGTGTTCTTTATGTAGGCTGGTGAAGAAAAATATCTCTTTTAATTTCTGAATTATATCAATTTCAACAAATCGAATATGGAATTTACAGCTGATTAAAGCCCACTAGAAGAGAATTTCCTTGACTTATCGATATTTTTCAGAAGATGGCAACATAAAAACGAAAACCTATATGAAAGAGGTGTACTGCAACAACTTCCTGCAGGCCTCCAGCAACAACCATAGAAAATGGATAAACAACATTCCTGCCGGCCAGTTTAGAAGAATTAAAAGGAATTGCACCAGCTCAAGAGTCTTTAAGGAAAAGGAGATCAACTCAAACAGAAAATCATGAAAAAAGGATATAATGAAAATAATTTACATCAGGCTTTGGAAAAAGTAAACAATTTAGAGATACAGCATCTCCTCCAATATAACCATAAAGTCACACAGGGAGCCCCTGATATTTCCTTTATTACCCAATTTAATATCAATAAGGAAGCTGTAGAAACTTTGTCTGGAAACATTGGCAAACCCTGGGACTGGACGAAGAAAACAAAAAGATCCTTCCAGATAAACCAAAGATCATCTACTGAAAAGCTAAGAATCTACGCAATATTGTAAAAGAAGCTACATACCTTTAATTACAATGACTGAAAATGCCCAGAGAACACATGGATTTTACTTTGGCATAGCCTGTAAAAATAAAAAGCCCATTTCAACTAAACCAATTACAAACTTTAAATCTTACTCTAAAGGAAGAGAATTCAAGTGAAACAAGCCATCAGTTGCAACACCGAATGCATAATCGACTTGCTGGAATGTACAGTATATGTGTGTATGTATATATATATATATATATATATATATATATATATATATATGTGTATGTATATATATGTGTGTGTGTGTTTATATATATATACATGGGGTATATACCCCTTGTGTACACCTGATATCCTTGAATCATGGGCAAAACGCTTTGGAGACCATTGCAAACATTCAAAACAATTTTGCCCCCATATGGCTACCATCTCCATGCTGTCCATATGCACTTCCGCGCTCCGTGCGGCTGCTAATACGGACAAGTGCAGCCATTGTCACTATTTCAGATGCTGCTAGGAACTGAGAGGACCAGCTTGAGAGTAACAAACACTATCAACTGGAATGTAATCTTTAGGGCTGAATAGGGTAAGATCCAGTCAAGTTCCTAACGCTATCTTTCATGTTGTCACGGGCACTAGGAGTCTTTACCCAGGGATCACCAGGTGATGGACTTACCAGAGCAGTATAGATGGTAATATGGTACTCTGGTAGCGGGGTGATCACGGAACAGGAGACAGCAGATGGTAGAGAATGCTCGTGGAAAGTCTATGACTAGCAGCACTGGTAATATATAGGTAGTAGTACACGAGGAACTGAATGGACAAAGGAAACGTGAGGGTAGTCAGTGGTCTGCGGTAGCAAGTTGTACCACTGCTATAGTGAGGAGGAATGTCCAGAAGCAACGAGGAGGTGATGAGAGTCAGCGGTCTGCGTTTAGCAAGTTGTACTGCTGTCTAGGTGAAGGAATGGAATCCAGGTGGAGGTATCCGGGAAGTCAGTGGTCTGCGTTAGCAAGTTGTACCACTGCTATGTGAAAGGATACTGGAACAGGTGACTCAGGAAACAGGGAACAGTGGTCTGCCTCTAGCAAGTTGTACCACTGAATATATATGTGAGGAGGAGCACGGGGAGAGAAATGCAATGCAGAGTATACACGGGCACACTGAACTTGATCCCACGATGATATGCACAATATAGTAATGACTGAACAGCACTGCACAATAATACAAAGTCACAGGAACTATCCGGGCAAAAGGTAACACAGTCAAATGATGGCAATAGTCTCAGCGGATAGTAAACTCCGGAGGAGAACAACTCAGTCCAGTAAGATATGCAATACACCAGCACAGTCAATGAGAAGTATGCATACCGTGGTTCAGGAGCAGGCTGTCAGACAGGAGTGCAGAGATACCTGAACGGCTGGAGGCCGGCAGGATGCGAAGTCCCAGGAGGGTAGAAGCGGTAATCAAGTAGGTGCAGCGCACAGGTAGGTAGACCAGCAGAGATGGAAACAAATACTCAGGAAGCAGTAGTATATAGAACTGGACACCTGGAGAACACTGAAGAGTAGAGATGGTCTAGACGAGATGAAAGCAGCGAGGCGTTGATCCGATGCAGACTGACGAGTTGACACAGGCAGGAACACTGTAGAAGCACGGAGAGCGGATCAGCTGGCTGCAGACACGAGTAGAACTGAAGGGTAGCGGCAAGCAGGACACTGCAGGTACACGGAGGTAGCGGATAGGAATCAGCAGCTGCAGTCACGATGAAACACGGGAGAGTTGAGATGAGCTGGAACTGTTGAGCACGGAGGCAGCGGATAGGAATCAGCTGGTGCAGTCTCGATGAAACACAGGAGAGTTGAAGTGAGCTGACAACTGTAGTGCACGGAGGCAGCGGATAGGAATCAGCTAATACAGTCACGATGAAACACAGGAGAGTTGAAGTGAGTTGATAACTGTAGTGCACGGAGGCCGCGGATAGGAATCAGCTAATACAGTCACGATGAAACACAGGAGAGTTGAAGTGAGTTGATAACTGTAGTGCACGGAGGCAGCGGATAGGAATCAGCTAATACAGTCACGATGAAACACAGGAGAGTTGAAGTGGTCTGGAAACCACAGGAATCAGCTGAGCTGAATACACGAGGAAACACAGGAACACCTTCAGAGGCTCATGGGGAATGAGACTCCAAGATCAGGCAACGAGGTATGGAACTCAGGTGCTTTAAATAGGGAGTGTTGCCTGATCAGCCAATTAACTAAAAGGAACAGGTACTGAAGGTTTGAAAGGGCTGCGCATGCGCAGACCCTCAGGATGGTGGACGGCCACGGTTCCTAAACACACGGGAAGAAGCACTCACAGTCTGGTGAGTGACACATGTCCTATTGCTGCTCACTACACCATTCATTCATTATCAGAACTATTAACATTACCAGTGTCACTTATTATATTTTATTCCCTGTTGTTTTACCCCTGCTTTTACTCCTGTGTTGGTTTTATTTCTTTTATCATTATTATCATCTCTCTCATTTTAATTCCTTTTATTTACATGCACTTTGGTCTATACTATGTAATATTCATAACTCACAAAAGTTATTTAATAGCAAAGCAATAGCATAAAAGTAAATACAAATAACAGGGAAAGCTAAATAATCACAAAAATGCATTAGGAATAAAATGAGGTACAACCATACAAATACAGTGCACTAGATACAGCTAACAGTCATTCAGTGGTCAAGGTAGACTGAATGATGGTCACAGTGTCTGGTTTATATACAATTTGTGATAGATAAAAAACAGTGGTGATGTCATAAATTAAACAAGTCAATTGTAAAGACATTCTCCAGTGGTTAAGGGGCAACTCACTCCCACTGTTGCCTACGTGTCTTCCCTCAGGAGCCCACCAAAATACTGGTTCAAACCAGCCTATTTGCATTCCAAACACAATATAAATTTGAGCATTAATCCTTTATCATCCATAACTAGCATATGCAGCGTGCAATCGCTTTGCCGATAGTAGCGGATTTCTGATGGTAAAAAGTGGATTAGTATGACACTAAACCAGATACATTTCCTATATCCTGAGCCTTAGATGTCAATAAAGTGGTTTTAACATTATTATATTAAACTATTAAATCTATTACATTTGAATATAAATGACTATGTGCTGGAACTTTATTAAAGTGAACTATTTACAAATGTATATGTGAGTGTAATAAATGTATTAATAAGTGTTTGCTAGTGTAATTACGTAATTAGCCCTTCCACGCCGCAGCGTACCATTCATGTATTTTCACATAAAACCAATTAAATCTATGTTTATTAATTTGAAACAAGTTCATTAAATTATTTGACTTTCACAATTATTAGCGGTACATTGCCAATTTTACATTATTTTACACTCTTAGATCAGGCCATACAACTGCATTGTAGTTTGTTATTGTGCCCTTTTTTTTTAATATGTGAACTACACCATACTTACCAACTTTCTTCAGCTCTCTTCCGGGAGACTGCCGGTGGAGGTGGGAGTGACGCGACGGAGAGCCAAAAATTGTGTAATTTTGGACCCGCCCCCTGTGACGTAATGACACAAACGCGACATCTGACGAGGGGCAGGGCCAAACGCCGCGATTCACCGGGAATAGCGGCGTTTGGGACCTAATTCTGGCCACTTGACTAGGAAGTGTCCAGAATTAGGGAGATTAGGCAGAATTCGGGAGATTGCCACACTCTCCCGGGAGTCTGTGAGACTCTCGCAAAATGCGGGAGTCTCCCGGACATTCCGGGAGAGTTGACAAGTATGAACTATACCGTATACTATAAGTGTATTTTAAACTCTTAGGGTAGTGGCACATGGGCAACTTTCATGCTAGAACTTTTCCAGGTTTAGAAGCTAATGCCTATTTTTATAGCGTTTTTATTGCAGCTGAAAAAATGCAGTGCTCACAGCTTGTACAGAGAACTTAAAACTCCCTGTGTCAAATATAATGGATTAAAATCGCCGAACATTTTTATCAAGCGCTTTAGACACTTGTCCAAACTGCTGTTGTTGGCATTTTATAAACCACTCCATAACCCCATGCTTGTTCCAATCTGTTATCCATAGAGCAGGATTCATCGCCCGCGCAGAAAGAAAAAAAAACAAAAACATTTTTGTGCAGAAGGGCTGATGGGACACCCTCCTGCCGTGCTTACTGGGCTTTCTGTATTCCACCCGCCCTGACTGTCACAATGTTTTCTTCTAGTGATGGGCTATAAACAACTCCGTCAACAACTTTGTAGCTGTATAAACAAAGCACAAAGCACAACTGCTCACATATGTAGAACTTTTCAAAATCATGTTTTTCAACCCATCAATAATAGTTCTATGAAATAATAAAACCTACTGTTTATCTGCTGTGTAAATATCATTCATGTGAAACCACACTAAGAATCCAGGTCAATGAATAATTAATACATTTTGATGTAGTTTTTTATTTTCTACCTGGTAATCCCAGATTTATATATAAAAAAGCCAAAAATTTACGACAAATACTAACTAAAAGTTTTATTCCCCTCTCTCCAACAAAATCAAGCAATATAGAGAGAAAAGGTTTTTACTATTGCTTAAGTTGCAAAACATGCAAGGATTGCAATGTAACTCAGACTCAAGCTATTACTCATTTTAAATCTACATCCAATGGAAAAATATTCTGCATCAAACAAGCCATCAGCTGTCACACGGAAGGAGTCATTTACATGTTGGAGTGCACTTGTGGCCTCCAATATGTTGGTAGAACAAAACGCAACCTCAAAACAAGAATAGCTGAACATTTTTACAACATTAAAAAAGGACTCAAAACCCACAGTGTCTCCATTTTATCAACAATTCCAAATGTAATCCGAAATTACTTAAATTTTTGGGAATACAACATGTCAATAAATTTTGGAGAGGTGGCAACTATCTCGAAAACATCTCACGTTTGGAAACAAAATGGATCTATATGATGAGAACTCTCATGCCATATGGTCTCAATAGTGATTTTGATTTAGGCTCATTTTTAACTATATAGTTTTTATACAGCCAATATTTGTTCTGATGCTTCATTTTCATTTTTATTTTTATTACTATTATTATTTTCATTTTTACTTTTATTTTTATTTTTACTTTTATTTTTATTTTTATTTTCATTCATATTCATTTTTATTTTTATATTCATTTTCATTTTCATTTTTATTTTCATTTTTACTTATTTGCACCTACTTTTCATTATTAAAGTACTTATCAAATCAGGAAGAGGCAAGACCTATAAAAGCCCTCTAATTCCCTTCCAATACATCCTTGAGAAAGTCCTATTTGGATGAAACGCGTTGGTTTACAACTCTACACTTTTCCACTTTTGAACCTTTACCGCCACCGTACCTGTGCGGGTCAGTCTGTCACTTCCGCGTTTCAGACGCGGCTGCACGAGTCCGGAGACTTTTTGCTACAGCGGACTTATCATCTATATCGTTTACTTGTACGGCATCTACTGTCATCATCTGAGGATTGCCGCTATTAATAGGGATTTCTAGGGTAAGAATCAGCTTTTTTATTTCCATCTGTGACGCCGATCTGATTATAATTTTACACTATCTCCAAAAGAGTTTTAAACATTCATCGTTGTACTGTCTGTTTTCCATTTGTTTCATTGCGCCCTTCCACTATATATATAGTTTTTTATGTGCTCTTTACTATATGTACCGTTTTTCCAGGTTCATATGCTTGTAATTTGATATTTATAAGTTTATGGTTAAGCAATTAGCAATTGCTTTCTTTCTTTTGTTGAATAAACTGTGTTCTATGGTCTATATATTTTTGTCCTGATAGTTTATATTTTCAGGAACTGTTGATTTACACATTACAGAAAATATAAGTTTTCTCTACTACCCACTGTATTTTTAAGGCTCAAACTGACATCTAGTGGTGGGTTTATGGATCTTAACTATAGTAGAGATCACAAACTGGAACCTGCCTGGTGCTTATGTATTCTTAATCCAGCTCTGCTAATTAAACAACTCTCTTGTCAGTGCCCTTGGCAATTTTCCCTGCAGTAAACTTCAATCACAAAGTTATCCTTATACCACCCCATGTATAGCATCTGCCAATAAACCATCTATTTTCTGGAAGCTCATGTGTGTAATAAATTTCACTATTATTAATGTCCATTCACTAGAACCACTCTTCCTTGTAACTCAGTTCTGAGAACCACTGTACTGGCTTCAGACTATTTTTACAGCTGTAAAGTGTCATACTGTATTTTATAATACCTCAAAGCTAGGACTGTGAACGATGAGTTTTCATGAGTTTAATCATCAAAAAATGTTAAACATTAATTTATGCGAGTAATGCAGAGAGGATGTCATGTGAGCACTTGTGTGATAGATATTTAGAGATTAATGAGGCGATTATTTACTTAAATGGGATTTTTGAGATGCAACTCTGAAAAAATGCAAGAAAAATTTACATGATGCCAGCATGGGTGAGACATTAGATTAGTGACATCATAAAAATGCTTTACAAAAAAACGTTTATTGCAGGCATAAAGGTCTTTATAGCATCTAGGAACTCATTCATTTAATAACCAGCTTGGAAATTGAAGGGAAAAGGCAACTTAAAATGTGACCTGTAATTCTAATAAAATATGTCAATTATTCATGAAATATTTATTTATCTTTTAGGGTAACTGACCGTAACCCACAATTAATGAATTGTCACCCATACTTATTTGTTTTATAAAAAAAAAAAGATAGCCCTATTGATGTTTCTGTTCATATCACATTCTTTATTCATTAGAAGAAGTTTATATTAATGCATAAATGAGTGACATTTTAGTATTTGGCTCTGGCTCTCATAATTTCTAACGTCTGTGCAATCTCATCATTAGTTGAACCTGAATCTGTGAACAGTATGTTCCCTATCTACAGGGGGTACGAGTACAGACCCTGCTTGCTGGCCAGTAGCTATAGCTGCCAGTTCCTCAAGTACGGGAACTACTGAATGTTTTTTTTCTTTTTTACAAGAGAATAAATCTTTTATTTCTTTTTTTTTTTTTGGGTGAAAATATGCTTTACGGTCTAACTCTTATTGTTGTACCAGAATACTCTATTATACGGCCTATGTGAAATTTAAACATGTGGATTTGAATTTGAAGAAATTTACTTATGGGAGTTAATTATTAATATGAGAGGAAACTTTCACAGTTGGAAAAAGTGTAGACCAATCAACCAAGCAAATAATGTTGATTAGAATAGTTCAGATGCTACCTATTTTACACCTATAAGAGAAATTAAAGGAAAATATATTACTGCATTGAGAAATATAAGTAATTAAGCATATATGAACTGCACACACATGATAAAACTATTAAAAGATTCTTATGACAGCCCATATCAAAATTACAGTATGTGTACACTAAAAGATTTTACCATCAAGAAAGATATTTCTTTGGAAATGATTATTATTATAAGCTGAATTTTTTTTATGTATTTGGTGTTTTTTACCCCTTTTATATGTGTTTTGTTTGCATGTAAACCACTTGGTAATTACATAATTAAATGGATTGAAAATACATATTATACATATTTTAAGCCTGACAAAAGATGGAAGAAAATTATGCAATACAACAGTCCTTATGCAATGTTACTACAACCAGTTTATGTTGTACAGAAATAACTGGGAGGGTTAATATTGCAATCATATAATTGTGGAGTACAGTAATGAAGTTGGCTTAGTAATAGTGGTCTATATATCCTGTAACCAGCAGCTAGTAGAATATTTGCTATGCAACATAGCGTTGTCCCTGACTTTGCTATACCTTTTCTCTAGATACTCCATTCTGTTTCTTCTGCTAAATGTATTAAATAAGGCTTTTCCGAAAAGCAGAGATAACGTCCTCTTCTTGATCAATATGACGTCTGGCAGTTGTAAATATTAATTACCGTATATACTCGAGTATAAGTCGACCCGAATATAAGCCGAGGCACCTAATTTTACCTCAAAAAACTGGGAAAACTTATTGACTCGAGTATAAGCCTAGGGTGTGAAATGCAGCAGCTACTGGTAATTTTTGTAGATTTATTCATTATTATGTTTTTTATTTACATCTGTATATGCATTTTTATTTTACACATTTTTATATCATGTGTGTTTTTGATTGATTAGCTACTGAATGATTCATGTATTTTTAATCTGACTGGTTCTTTGGACATATGCACCTTTTTTTCTTTAAAAATGAATCAGAGAATATTTCTTGGTACACAGAAGAAATTATTGAACTATTATTCCTGAAACACAGAGTTGATACTAAGCTAAATCTTTTTGGCATGCTATCTGTCCCCTATCTTGCAGAAAGCAGGCATGAAAACAACCAGCTTCGGGAGCATATCTAGAAAAAGCAGGACTGATTTTGAACGTGGTCTTGTAGGTGTGACACCCAGCATCAATTTAAAAAAAAAAAATACACAGTTTGCCATTTTTTTACATCTGCTCCATATATATGGCTTTATGGTCCTGATATAAGCTTGCCATTTTAGTGAAGCCCTGACACATTTCAAAATGGGGTGCAGGGGGACACTGTAAATAAATATCTTTATATATGTGTGCATTAATATTTCCACACCCCCTGATTTGTAAGCATGGTACTCTACTTTATTGATTTAATTTGAAAAAACTGTTTTATAAATGAATCGTATAAATTAGAACCATCAACTACTTTGTGAGACATCACAATGTACGGTATCCTGAATAATAATGTATTATGAAATCCAGCAAATGCCATATCTGAAATTCACCCCCAAAGAATAGGGAAATCACGTTATGTTAATATTGGAGGGGGAGAGAGGGAGGGAGGGAGCGAGTGAGGGAGAGAGATCGAACTTACCTGGTCTCCGTTCCCTCAGCTCTTCAGTTCCGCAGTGGAACGCATGTGCGTTCCAATGACAGGAAGTTCGGCATTTGTGCCGAACTTCCTGTCGGTGGAACGCACATGCATTCCACTGCGGAACTGAAGAGCTGAGGGACCGGAGACCAGGTAAGTTCACCCGTGTATAAGCCGAGGGGGGCTTTTTCAGCATAAAAAAAATGTGCTGAAAAACTCGGCTTGTACACGAGTATATACGGTAAGCTAAATAAATGCCATGACTGCTGAAAAAATTTCAGTTGTTGATGTATTTTTTTGACCTTCTATAGAATGCTGTCATCACTTCATCATGATCATCGTTTATTTATAAGGCACCAGAGATTCCGCAGTGCATTACAGCAAGGATACAATAATACAAAAGATATACATAATACATACAATAATAATGTAAATGTAACAATATTAGCATATCGCAAATATAGCAACACATGTAGCTAACATAGTAACTAGCACAGTACAGCATACTATATACATTGTACAATGTAAATAAGAACATAAAGACAAGACGGACTGACAAAAGACAAAGGGTAGATAGTACCCTGCCCATGAGAGCATACATACATTCTAGAGGGAGGTAAATACATCAAACATGCCAAACACTTCCAGGACAGAGACACCAAAATACTCCGTGGTGGGGACTATATCCAGGTAATGGTTAGCAGCTAAGGAACTTTATTTGATATTTTAAAAACATTCCTGTTTCGGCATGTAACTATCTTCAAACATGCCTCGAGGTGGGGTTGGACTACTTCTCTCCTCACAGTGCACGTTCACAGTTCTACCAAAAGTCCCATCACTCACGTTCACATCTTTTCAAGTACATGGTATTCGCATTTTTAATCCATTCTCTCTTCGTGTTGCGGTGATCTATCGTCCCCCTGGAGCACACTAATAATTTATTGAGGATTTCTCTGCATGGCTCCCTCACTTCTTATCTTCAGACATCCCTACCATCATCCTGGGTGATTTCAACATCCCCATTGATAACCCACCTTCAAAAGCTTCCAAACTACTCTTTCTAACCTCCTCACTTGACCTCTCCCAGTGGATTGAATCATCAACTCATCAGGATGGCCATTTCCTTGATCTTGCTTTCTCTAGACTATGCTCAGTTTCTAATTTTATTGACACACCCTTCCCCTTCTCAGATCATCACCTTACCAGCTACACGCTCACCCCCACTGCTCTAACCTCTCTACTGTCTAACTCTACCAAGCCTCCTCGTATACGCAGAAATCTTAATTCTATTAATCTTCAACAATTTTCCACCTCTCTCCAACACCTTCTCTCCCCTATCTCTACACTCTCCTCCCCTGAGATGGCAGTACCTCATTTTCACCAAATCTTAGCAACAGCCCTTGATCAAGTGGCTCCAGCGACACTACATACTACATGTCGACTTCGATGTCAACCGTGGCACATTACAGCAACGCAAAATCTTCAAAAACTTTCCCGTAAAGCAGAACGTCACTGGCGTAAATCTCGCACCCCTAATGACTTCTTTACATATACTTTTATCAACCGCTCCTATCGAAATGCTCTGGACACCGCAAAACAAACATACTTCCAATCTCATATTTATGCTCAGGCTTCTAACCCCAAACGCCTCTTTAACACATTTAAATCTCTTCTCAATCCTCCCACCCTGCCCATGATCTTGCTTCCTACTTCAAGGACATGATTGATAAGATCAAACTAGAAATGGTATCCTCTTCCTCAACAAGCAATCAGCTCAATTTCTTCCCACTACCCTCTGACACCCTCTCTTCATTTGACCCCACAAATGAAGAGGAAATTTCTGCTCTCTTCTTATCTTCCTACTCTACCTCCTGTCCTCTTGATCCTATTCCCTTGCAAATTGGTAGATCCCTGTCTCCTGCGCTCATTTCACCTCTAACTAAAATCTGTAGTCTCTCGCTCTCTACTGGCATCTTTACATCACTATACAAGCACGCAGTGATTACTCCTATTCTAAAAAACAAGATTCCGACCCAAACTCTCTCTCAAATTACCGTCCCATCTCTCAGCTCCCGTGCCTCTCCAAGCTTTTAGAGAGACTTGCCTATACTCGCCTCACACGCTTCCTTTCTGCAAACAACCTGTTGGATCCTCTTCAGTCTGGCTTTCGTTCTCAACACTCCACGGAGACTGCGTTGACTGCGGATGTCAATGATCTGATCACTGCTAAAACCAAATGCCATTACTTGGCTGCATTTGACACGGTTAACCACTCTCTTCTCATACAAACGCTGCAATCCCTAGGTCTTCAAGACACTGTTCTATCCTGGTTCTCACCCTACCACTCTAATCACTCTTTCACTGTTAATTTCTCTGGGGCCACCTCTGCTCCGTTTCCTTTATTAGTTGGAGTACCGCAAGGCTCAGTGCTAGGTCCTCTGCTGTTCTCTATCTATACCGCTTCTCTTGGAAATCTAATAAGTTTCTTTGGATTTCAGTATCATCTCTATGTGGATGAAACCCAAATTTATCTATCCTCTCCTGGGGGTAAATGTATCAATATGCGGGTTCTTCAACACCCGCGTGTTCAGCCTCTTCCGCGATTAAATTTCAAGCGGCGCTGCATTGTAAAGGGTTAACTTCCCTTTACAATGCAGCGCCGCTTGAAATTTATTCGCGGAAGAGGCTGAACACGCGGGTGTTGAAGAACCCGCATATTGATACATTTACCCCCTGATCTCTCAACATCTGTGTTGTCCCGTGTAATTGACTTTGTCTTTTTGCCATTTTATCTTGGATGTTCTCTCGCCAACTCAAACTTAATCTTTCTAAAACAGAGTTAATAATATTTCCACCCACCAACAAGAGCATACCTGACATTTCTATTTCTGTTGATAACATGACCATAAATCCCACCACACAAGCTCGCTGCCTAGGTGTAATACTCGACTCACACCTATATTTTGTTCCCCACATTGACTATATATCTAAATCATGTTATATACACCTAAAAAAACATTTCTAGAATTCGCACATCTCACACAAGACACTGCAAAAACCTTAATTCATGTACTTATCATCTCCCGCATTAACTATTGCAATTCCCTCCTTACTGGTCTTCCCCAAAACAGACTCAAACCCCTACAATATATTTTGCACGCAGCGGCAAAATTGATTTTCCTTGCAAATCGTTATTCCTCTGCTGAATCACTCTGTATGTCTCTACACTGGTTGTCTGTTTACTACAGAATCCAATATAAAATTACTAACCTACAAGGCCATCAACAAAGCTGCACAAACATACATCTCCTCTCCTGTCTCAAAATATCTCCCAACTCGGCAACTCCATTTTGCACAAGATCTGCATCTCTCATCCACCCCCTCAATACATCCTCCCATTCCCGGTTACAGGAATTTTTTCGGGCTGCACCCTCTCTATGGAATTCTCTCCCTCGCACAATAAGACTCTCCTCTGGTCTACAAACTTTTAAGCGTTCTCTGAAAACCCACCTCTTCAGACAAGCTTATAAAATTCTTCAACCACCCTCTTAACCTCACTACATTACCCTACTGCCATCCATTACACAATTTCACACAAGACAACTACCCCCTGACCAACATTGTTGTGACAGGATCATTTAACTTATGAGTCACCTTTACCTTTGCAGTCTGGCTGGGCCGAAATGCAAAATGTAGACTTGACCTCATGTTTAAAACTCCCATTGTCCCATAGATTGTAAGCTTGCGAGCAGGGCCTTCTCATCTCTTTGTCTGTTTTACCCAGTTTGTTTATTAGTTTACTGTGTTTGTCCCCTATTGTAAAGCACTACGGAATATGTTGGCGCAATATAAATAAATGATGATAAGGATGATGATGCCTGAAGATGGCAACAAGACAAAACTGCTTACAATTTTTGAGAATATTTTAATTGTTTTCTAAAAATAAGATAACAAAAGAAACACAAGGAGATACAGAAAAGAAAGGAGGGTGGATTTAACATATTGAAAGGCTGAATCAGGTATCCATCAAAACAAGGTATCATCAAGAAGGCACCCTTAATCTTGTAAGGATGAGATCCTGAGAGGAATTTGGGGCTTGACAACCCAAAGATGGATTGAAAGGAAATATAAAAGAAGTAGTAGGAAGGAGGAACATGGTGGGTAAGTTAGTGCTGGCGGATTTGGTGGGAGGGGATGGGAAAAAAAGTTGTGAGTCATAACTTCAAGTGTGGTATACAGTAATGGAAAGTAATTGGCTGTTATGAGGTCCATGGTGCCCAAGTAGCTGCATCTTGTTAGGGGAACAATGTACAACACTAGTTACATACTCTAGTTTGCCATGTGCGATTGGTAATGGAAATAACAGATCAGGGGTCTAGACATCTCCAGTTAGCTGCTACTTGGCTGCTTTCACTTTTATTCATACTTGGAATACATTGGATTTCTCTCTCCAGGAACAAAGATATTTGAAGTATGCTTGCCAGTCTCTTGAAAACATATTTTGCTGATGTCTCATTTATGGTTGATCACTCTTTAGGTTGTAAGCTCTCACAAGCAGAACCCTCTCTACCCTGTGTCTCATGTCTTCACCTCTTCCATCAACCCTGTATGTACTTGTTTTGTTTTGATACATCATTTATCATTCAGAATTTCCCCATTGCAGAGATTTGAGGCACCTTAGACATAAACGATAATAATGATGATCATTCTGTTATGGCTGACAACCAATAACTTGCAGCATAGTCAACATTCCTTTGTTGGTTTTAATGAAAAGATAAACATTGGTAAATGATTGGCCTAGATCTGCACACAGGCATTGGACAATTGTACTCAGAACACAGTATAATGGTAAGTGGTATTGTCTTTATAGCTAATTGGTAACCTATTTGCAGACTTTTGATCCAGACAATAACCCTTCTGATCCACTCATACTGCTTTCAGACATCTTTCCTGAACAGTATAGAGTTGTTTTGCCCCAACAAAGTAAATGGTAAACTGTGAGATATTTGTTTTATCATAACGCTTAAGCAAATGTGTAACAGCAAGTATAACTGTATGAGGCAAACCCTATGAGCTGACATTTTACTGACAAATTCAGGTCAATCAGAAGTGTCGCAAAAGTACATTTTTGTCAACAATAGAAGATTCAGGGCAAAACCCTATTGTTTCATGTCAAACAGTCTATTGGTCTTGATATGTACTGAAATTATCTGTTCAGTAAGGCTAGGTACACACTGGAGCGTTTTCATCCAATAATCGGGCAAATCAACCAACATATGACCGTTCGGTCGGAAGTCAGGTTAGTGACACAATGGTGGAAAGTCGTTGGAAAGTGTCGTATGTCAGCTCACTTGATTGGTTTTACTGTTTAATATTTTCCAACCGATCATGTAGTGTGTATGCACTCATACTCACGATCTCCATAGAGTTTACAGAGTCGGGCTCTTTTCAGTCAATGCTAGCTATGAATGTCCCAGTAAATAAATGTAGAGAGTGCTGTAGATGGAATAATTTATTTGTTTGTTCTTAGACAGAATGTTTCGTTTCAGAATCACAGAAGCTACTGAAATTCGTTAGGATATGTGGATAGCGATAACAAGGCGGTTTTAATCAGTGTGACAATGTGACAAGAATGAATGAATGAATATTGTGCTGTCATTCTCCGGACTAGAGGACCAGACAAAGGACCAGATGAAGAGCACAGATCTGAGAGTAAATCGTGTCAGTGCGTATGCATGAATCGCCAGATTGATCGGACCTTTAGTCGTAGGTTTGAGGTCTTTGTTTGAGAAAACACACCGGTCGGAAATCTCTTCAGTGTGTACCTAGCCTAAGTGTTTGTTCACTACTGCATATTCTTTAGTACTTATTTCTGCACTTCATTTAGCATTCATTAAAGTGAAATGATTCACAGATTGAAATAGAACTTGTGTAATTGGGCCAAAGAGAGACATATTGGAGGCATAGAAAGTGTTATAAAGCCATAGTTCACCTACTTTTTTCCTACTTTTTTTTTATTAATTCAGTCAATGTAACTTGTATTTACAAATACAAAATATGCAAAAGTAGAGATAAATTAGAGCTAAAATTCAGTTCAGACAACAAATGACTTAGTACATGAGAGTGATGTTCATTATTCTGGTCGTAACTCTACTTTTTAAAGCTTCTCATTACTGAATGCATGGATTGCGAGTAAATTTAGGGAGAAAATGCCCCTGTTCCTAGAAGTACACATAAATCCATAGAAAGATAGATGATATTGATTACGTTTCTTCATTAAAGTGTATTAAATATCTATGCTCTGCTGATGCTTAAGACTGCAAAGATGGAAAAACAACAAAAGGACAGTCATAACGGTGATCAGCAAACAGTGTGGCAGCTCCTGTCATGCCTTCTGATAGCCAGACGATCACTTCAAAATGAGCACTCATTTTATTGCCAATATTACATAACACACATAAAAAGACTATAAGAAACAAGCACCAATCTTACATTTTCCTTATTGTACATTGTCCTGTAACAATGTAAAACTTATAAACTGTTCCATTTTTTATTGCATTGTTTAGCTTTGCAAAAAAGGTTTCACCAAGCACTGAACCAATGAGGCTTCTCAGCATTACCTCATCATTGTTATAATCCATTAACATTGGGGAACTATGGTTAACATTTCAAGCTGTATAATTTCTTATTTATTTCGATCACGCTTATTTATTTTTAATACAAAGTCCTCGTTGGGTTCAACATTCTGTCCTAGAAAATGTTGACTAAAAGTGAAAACAATCATTGTACTGAAATCTACTCGAATAACAGAAATATGTGGCTGGTACATTGATCCCTGTGACATTAGTAACAGAATAATACAGTATGAATCTCAATATACAACAGAATGCACCATACCTTCTGACAATACCTTTCCATAGCTGTGCACCTGAAAAATAAACCAGAGCATAAGCCAAAATATTTGACATTTCAAACAAAATGGCAGTTCACACAAATATTTTTTATAACCACCCTCCCTCAAATAATTGTTTCATATTAATGCCCCCCCCCCATTCAGTATCAAATATCAAAACAGCAACCTTTCATTAGTATCCAGGAAATATTTACCGAACCCCCAATCACAGCATCACAGCACCTATCTAATGACTAATACTCCAGCAGAGGATGAAAGAACATTTCTTAAATTTAGTGTTTGCCAGAGCAATAACTTACCAATGCTGTCAACTCTTAAGAAACTTTTGGCACGAGCACTATCTTTGGTACATAAAGTTTGGTAAACCTTGACATATTTGTACTTACTAATTAGGTCACCTCTATTGCTCCTTTTCTCTCCATGTAAGCAAACCCAATTTTTGTAACCTTTTTTTTTTAGCATTTAACCATTTTGTTCCCTTTCTAAATAAGATTACCTGGTTCTGAATCATTTCAGGCTTGTCTTTACTACCTGTATTGCAGTCCCGTCTGGCTTTGGGACTGCAATACAGGTAGTAAAGCAATCATCACTTACTGTAGGCTCAGCGAAGCAGCATGAGCCACATTACTGGCTGGAAGTTGGCCACTGTGTATAGAAAGAGCTACAAGGGCAGGAGGTAAAAACGTCAAGGGTCGCAGAGCAGCTACCAAGAGGAGAGCCATGAGGAGTAGGAAATGTGGGCACAGTCAGCTTACTATAAGTCTGAACATAATTCATACATACTATGATTATATTATCTATCTATCTATCTATCTATCTATCTATCTATCTATCTATTGTAACATAAGCACTGGGAAAGTTATTAAAGGCAGATATATATCTCAAAGGCTTCTGTCTTGTATGTTTTAAAACCCCAAGGGGATTGTTGTGTTTGGGAAAAACTTCCCAGAGATTGTCTTCAGCTGTGGAAAAGCCGGTATAAGGGTCCCTGGTGTTATGAATGGAGAGAGAAGGGCGGGCTCCATTCATCAGGCCACAAGCTACATTCTGCTCTCCCCCTGCACCAGGAAGTAATGTGGATGACATGATTAAAGCCTTACTACAAGCAACAGCTGCCCAGCAGGAAGCTACCAGGGTGCAGCAGATATTGAGGAGACCTGGAAGCAACAGCACCAAAAATTCTAAAAGAGGTGATGCAGACTCTCAACGCTTTGACGGGAAATGCTTCCCCGAAGGTCACCAGCTTCATATGGGCTAGTCATTTTCTTCAAAAGATGTCCAAGGGAGATGATGCGAATGCCTATTTAACGACTTTTGAGAGAACCGCTGAAAGGGAAAGTTGACCTAAAGTTCACAGTCAGGCCTATGGCTCCCTTCTTGTCTGTGTAGTCGCAAAAGGCATACTTTCATTTAAGCCTTGCTGATGACAAGGACTATGGTATACTGAATGACGAAATTCTTATGATAAACTGAAGGATGAAATTCTGACTCGTTTGGGTGTTACGATGTCAGTCCAGGCGCAATGAGTACATCTCTGTGGATGCCAGGTGGATAAACCTCCCCACTCTCAGATACACTAAGAAGTGGCTACAACCTGAGACTTTGACGGGCCAACAAATTATGGAAAGAACATAGAAACACAGTGTGGTTTTGTGTGATATACTTGGCTGATGCATGTGAAGTGCAACCGTCTAACCCCAGGAGTCGGTATGCCAACCCGATCTTGTGACAACATATATATATGTATATATATATATATATATATATATATATATAATATTTTTGCATTTGAATATTTGTATTTTTAGCATGTTTACAATTTGGGTTGCCGGGGTGATGTCTGTCAGCCACGCCCCTTATGATGATGTTGCACTACATTGCTTATTCATTGGCAGTTTTGATCTAGTGGGAGTGCTATTTCCCAGCAATGCATGCTGGGATAGCAGTGCTAACACTTCAGACAACTTGTTTCGCATTGCCGCAGGTGTAAGGTATGTCAATTATGTTGTGCACTATATGCATTTGAGTATGTTAGTCAGACTTTCACATGATGTCCCTGAGGAAAGTAATATACTGAAACGTTGAAATGGATTAAAAACACCCTTTTGATACTAACTACAATTTGTCTTAAATCCTTGAGTGCCGCCTCACCTGCAATCTATTTATTGTACTATCCATACAAATGAGGTACCGAGGAAGGCAACTGGGTATTGTACACATGCTATTTATGAGTGCCAAGCACCTGGATAATCTAATATATATAAGCCTAGCGGCGTGTGTTAGTGTGTGTGTGTGTGGAAAAAACTATTTTCTCAGAAAGGGCTCATCCAATTGACCTGAAATTTGGTATACTGACATTATTTGACAAAAAAATTATAATAGTGAAGTCAGTTAACTTCCATCATCCCCCCTTCCCCCCGTGGGAGGGGTAGTAAAGGCTAAATTTACGAGTTGAGGGCTCAAACTAAAACAGGACTGCCGTTTAAGCTAAGACGGCGGCAGTTCCCTTTGAAGGCGGCATTTGCTATGACCATTAACAAGTCACAGGGTCAAACACTTGACCGTGTGGGTATTTATTTACCAGAGCCTGTGTTTGGTCATGGACAATTGTAGGTCGCATTTTCATGAATACGGAGAAGCAGTGATGTGAAAGTGCAGGCTATGAATACTGCCCTTCAAGGAAGACTGATTGAGCACAGCAATAAGTTGTTTAGCATAAACGTTGTGTATCAAGAGTTTTTAGAACAGTAAGACGATGGAGATTAAGGATGTGGCGATGAAGATGAAGGATGAGGTGATGGAGAAGAATGATGAGGTGGTGACATGTGGACAAAACCACGTTAAAAAAGGGCGCTTACGTCTGGAAGTAACGCTCTTTCCCTGAGGAGGCCTGGCCTAGCCCCAAATGCATGACAAGAACCTTTTTAACACCTTAAGTAGCTTGATTTGACTAGAATGCATGAGTATCATGCACGGGTTAACTTGTATATATATATATATATATATATATATATATATATATATACTGAAACAAAAGGAGGCATTTATCTGGCAATATGCAGAGAAAGCAGGGAAGTAGAGTAAAACATTTGTGCAGTAATGCACCTAGATTGAATGTAAAGACCTATGTATGAAAAGCAATAGTTTAAATTTGGTTTAACTTACATGACTTGAAATCATTCCTCTCAGCAAACAGACAGGGTGTATCTGTTTGAATTACAAAGCCAGTGATGGGCGTTTCCTTTTAAAGAGAAGGTGGGTGTGTCACCTGTCCATTAAGCTAAGGCTGGGGGAGAAGTATCAGGTATAAAAGCTTGTTTATATCATTTGTGCACGAAGACCAACGCTGGGTGAGCTTGCTGTTCCTGAGAGAGAGCTGAACTATGTATAGCTAGTGTTTAGGGTCTCCATGATTGCTGTGCAAGTATACGGTGTCAAAACATTTACCATCCTGACAATAAAGCACCATAAGAAGGAAGAAGTTGCCCGCGTGTACTTCTGCAGTAGCGGGCTTTTGACACAAGTGGTGATAGGAGTGGGATACTCCGGGAAGCAAGTTTCCGCTACCCAACCCACCCAGACGTCAACATGGAGGAAGTACTGAGAACCCTCGTGAACAGCAGCAAGCTCAGATGCTACGAGTTGCCGAGGCACAGGTGGAAAACACAAGGCTCTTAAGAGAAGAGTTAAGCCAGGTGAAACATGACAGAAATGAACCATTTGGTCCTGTTCTCCAGAAAATGTCGCCAGGTGATGACATAGAAGCATATCTGGTGTCCTTTGAGAGACTTGCAAAAAGGGCAAAATGGCCTCCTAAAGATTTGGGCTGAGAGGCTGGCGCCATATCTGACTGGTGAAGCTCAGCGAGCGTATATGGATCTAGATGAGGAACGGGCCTCTGATTATTTGTGCCTAAAGTCTGAGATATTGGCTCACATTGGAGTTTCCCGCCAGGCCGAGCCCAGCGCTATCACCAATGGCACTATGTTAAAGAAAAAACGGTCAGAGCGCAAGTGGCTGAGCTTTCTAAAATTTTAAAGAAATGGCTGCAGCCTGAGGAGAATTCGCCTTCTCGGATTATTGAAGTTCTGGCGATAGATCACTGCATCTGGGGGCTGAACCGCGTTTTGCCAAAGCCGCTGCCACGCCAAAAGCCAGGTTTGACAATCCTTGCTACAGGGCCCAATGGCAAAACTGCTACGGACAGAGGGCCAGGTGCAAAGCCATCTAATCTGAAGTGTTTTGAATGTGGTGAGCTAGGCCACTTTAAGGCAGAGTGTCCTAAACTACAGGAACCCATGGACTGTTCCGTGGCACATATTGGGCCTGCTTTTCCAAGCTGTTTTACCATGAGACCCACATCAGGAAGTCCTTGTTTGTTCCGGGTGACTGTGCTAATCAACCAGAACCTTGTTCTGGCCTTGGTTAACTCGGGGAGTGAACTCTCCTTGGTTTCCAGCTCTGCCTTACCCGAAACCATAACTTCTCGGTTGCCCAAGGTGAAGATTCTTTGCGTACATGGCACGACAGAGGAGTATGAAAGAACAATACTACCAGTCACACTCAAAGACAAAACTGTTATGGTGGTAGCTGCCATAGCACCTAAAGTCCCATATCCACTCATTTTGGGGCGAGACTTCCCACTGTTTAATGATGTCCTCGGTGAGCGGATCCGGCCGGACATGCCGGCAACTGATGCGACGGTCGGAAGCCCGGTCTTAAAGGAACCGCCTAAAGATCCATAACATCTGGGCATCGATCTTTGGGAACCGCCAAACCGGATTGCCATCCTGGAAGTCAAAGCAGGAGTTTCACAAAAGCATCCACCTGCGGGGAAACATGGACAGTCCAAACTAGCATTGGTCGGTGATGTCGCAGATGAGCCCACCCCGCCTGTCAGTGAGGATACGGACTGGTCCGCAATACCAATTTTGTTTCCTCTGCAGGACTTTGCTCAAGACCAACTTAATGATGCCACTTTGGAACATGCCTTTAAAAGTGTGATTGAGGTAAATGGGGTAGCGAAAGCCGCCCAGCCTGCAGAAGGTATACCATATTTTATTGTTAAAAATAATTTCCTGTATAGAGTTGCTAATGTGCAGGGGGAAAAAGTAGAACAATTAATGGTTCCTCAGGTCCATGTAACCCTAGTGTTAAAAGCAGCACACACACATGTCTGTGGGGGACACCTAGGGGAGGATAAAACACGGGAACGAGTTCTGCTTAGGTTTTACTGGCCCGGGCTACACATGGCAGTGAAAAAGTATTGCCGGTCCTGTCCCATTTGTCAGAGAACCTGTCCCAAACCCATGTACAGGGCACCTCTCATTCCAATACCAATAGTACAAGTTCCCTTTGAACGGATAGCTATGGACCTTGTGGGGCCACTGGAAAAATCCGCACGTGGGCACCAATATATACTAGTGGTGCTTGACTATGCAACCAGGTATCCAGAGGCAATTCCCCTACGAAACATAAAGTCCAGCACCATAGCTAGAGAACTGTATTGATGTTTACACGCTTGGGAATACCCAAAGAAATTCTCACAGATCAGGGAACTCCATTCATGTTTAAACTGATGAAGGACGTGTGCCAGTTGCTAGGGGTTAAGGCGCTTCACACCTCTGTATACCATCCACAAACAAATGGCTTGGTGGAACGCTTTAACCGCACTTTAAAGCACATGCTCAGGAAAGCAGTGGCTCAAGAGAAAAAAGATTGGGACACTCTTATTCCCTATTTGATGTTTGCCATCTGTGAGGTACCTCAATCTTCAACAGGGTTTAGTCCCTTTGAGTTATTGTTTGGGAGATAGCCCAGGGGTATCTTGGATATGTTAAAAGAAGGGAGGGAGCAGCAAGGTCCCAGGGAGCCAAATCTGGTACAATTTGTGTCCCAAATGTATGAGAGGCTAGGAAAGATAGGGCCCATTGTGCAGCAACATGTAAAAGAGGCTCAGGAACGACAGAGAAAAAGTTATGATAAAAGTGCTGTTTTTCGATCTTTCAAGCCTGGGGACAAGGTCCTAGTCCTGGTTCCCACCCAGGAAAGCAAACTTTTCGCCCATTGGCAGGGTCCATATGAAGTTCTAGAGGCTGTCGGTCCTGTCAATTACAGAGTCAGCCAGTTAGGTAGGAGAAGGGAGGAGCAAATTACCATGTTAACCTCCTTAAACCTTTGCATGATGAGGAAACCTCTCCTCAGGTAGTGAGTACTGCCATTGAAAAGTCTGAAGTACCCATAGAGCCAGCTTTGTCCATTCAGCAGAGACAACAGACTGAAGAAATGATTCGCCGGAACAGGGATGTCTTCTCTTCCATTCCTGGGCGCACTACCTTAATCGAACACGACATTGTCACTGTGCCAGGAGTCATTGTAAAGCAGAAGCCGTATCGTATTCCAGAAGCCAGACGGGTGGACGTGAGAAAGGAGGTCGAGAAGATGCTCCAGTTAGATGTGATTGAAGAGTCCACTAGTGAGTGGAATAGTCCCATTGTGCTTGTCCCGAAACCCAATGGGACAATTAGGTTTTGCAATGACTTTAGGCGCCTAAACAGTATGTCGCAGTTTAATGCCTATCCAATGCCACGTGTGGACATACTAGTGGAAAATCTTGCTGGTAGCAATTATTTGACAACCCTTGATCTAACAAAGGGTTATTGGCAAGTTCCCCTGACTTCCACGGCCAAGCCAAAGACTGCATTTTCCACCCCTGATGGTCTCTATCAATATACAGTCCTACCCTTTGGGTTGCATGGGGCACTTGCACCTTCCAAAGAGCCATGAATAAATTGCTACAACCTCACACAGCTTATGCAGCCGCTTACCTGGACGATATAGTGATTTATACCCCATACTGGGGATCACATTTAGCCAAAGTTGAGGCGGTCTTAGCTTCATTAAGGTCAGCAGGGTTAACAGCTAACCCAGAGAAATGTTCCATAGCCATGAGAGAAGCCAAATATTTGGGGTACGTTGTTGGTCGAGGGCATGTCAAACCCCAGCTAGACAAAGTGGAGGCAGTCAAAAATTGGGCAAGACCAGAGAAAAAGTCACAGTTAAGAACCTTTTTAGGCTTAGTAGGTTACTACAGGCGGTTTGTAAGCCACTTCGCCACTAGAGCTGCTCCACTAACGGACATGTTAAAAAAAAGTTGTCCAGATAGATTAACCTGGTCTGACTCTGCAGAAACCGCCTGGTCTGATCTTCGGTTAGCTCTTTGTTCCTCCCCAATTCTACAAGCACCGGATTATATCCAGAGGTTCTTCCTCCAAACTGATGCTTCTGGTGTTGGCTTAGGTGCAGTCCTGTCACAGGAGAAGAATGGAGTAGAAAATCCTGTCCTGTACCTAAGCCGTAAGTTGCTTCCAAGGGAACAAAAATATGCCACTGTGGAGAAAGAATGTCTCGCCATAAAATGGGCTACAGAAGCTCTGCGCTATTATCTCCTAGGCAGAGAGTTCACCTTAATAACAGACCATGCACCATTGAGATGAATGCAGAACAACCGGGAGGTAAATGCCAAGGTAACCCGCTGGTTCTTGGCACTGCAACCTTTCAGGTTCTCAGTAGAACATAGACCTGGGATTCTACACAAAAATGCAAATGTGTTGTCACGAAAATATGCGCTCCTCGCGAAGTCCGCGTCCCCCTACTTGGAGACGCTAGGGGAAGGGATATGTAACAAAAGGAGGCATTTAGCTGGCAATATGCAGAGAAAGCAGGGAAGTAGAGTAAAACATTTGTGCAGTAATGCACCTAGATTGAAAGTAAAGACCTATGTATAAAAAAAGCAATAGTTTAAATTTGGTTTAACTTACATGACTTGAAATCCTTCCTCTCAGCAAACAGACAGGGTGTGTCTGTTTGAATTACAAAGCCAGTGATGGGCGTTTCCTTTTAAAGAGAAGGTGGGTGTGTCACCTGTCCATCAAGCTAAGGCTGGGGGAGGAGTATCAGGTATAAAAGCTTGTTTATATCATTTGTGCACGAAGACCAACGCTGGGTGAGCTGGCTGGTCCTGAGAGAGAGCTGGACTATGTATAGCTAGTGTTTAGGGTCTCCATGATTGCTGTGCAAGTATACAGTGTCAAAACATTTACCATCCTGACAATAAAGCACCATAAAAAGGAAGAAGTTGTTCGCGTGTGCTTCTGCAGTAGCGGGCTTTTGCCACAATACACACACACACAAAGCATATAAACAAAGCAGCAGGACACAGGGGCGCCTAATAGTGTAGTAGTTTCAGAAAAACAATCCAAAGTGTGGGTGAATGCGCAACAAACCTCGACTTGAAAAGTACTCCTCATACTGGGACTCTGGATAATCTTACTTGGAACAAGTATGATAATCCAATCTCGTGCACTCATACTAAAAGGAGGATGTATACCAAATCTAGCATAGTATTGTCAGACCAGTGTAGATTCAATATATACCCATCACCATTAATGTACGTACCAAAAGGAAAACATTATCAAGCTTATTTGTATGGTTTCGCTTGGTTGTTACTATTCACTTCTGGATCACTCCATCCACCGAGTATATAGGAAACAAAAATGATCTCATATAGTGTAGTATTTAAAAACAATACCAATTTATTGTCAAAAACATAAAAAATGCATGCTCACAATATAAACATATAAGACAGGCTTATCTGTAATCCCAAATGAATCCCTCCTTTCCACTTCTGTGGATTTGGTATCAGGAAACCTAAAAAAGCTGAAAAACTGGGTACAGATACTTCACATAATGAGGGTACTACTGCAGGACTCTCCTCCTTGACGTGTTTCTTCTATCATAGATTTCCTCAGGAGGAATTTACAAACATAATCCATAATAGCTTTATTTATACAGTGTACGGCGGCCATCTTGCGCATGCACATTGGACCGTACTTTCTGCACATGCGCGGTCCGCTTGTACTCACGAGAGTACAATTAACGAAGCAATAGTGTAATTATTCATATCATAGAGGCATAGCATGCCAGAATGGCAGACAACATAATAACATATAACATATTATTTATAACTCTGCAAATTATTCTCGTTAAATACGGGGGCCATTTTTAGTGAGGGTACAACAAAGCACATTCATTACTAATGCAGTCGCCATTTTGAAAGTGGGAAAACATAATTAATTAATCATGCGTGCCCACAAGACCAAATATCAATATGTTTGGACCAACAACTGTTTAGGGCATAATTTAAGGAGCATAATATAACCATACATATTTAAAAGTATACAAAATCACAATCTAATACACATAAATTAACCACACATATTTAAAAATATATAAATCAAAATAGTATATGTATGATAATATCACTAAGATAATAGAACAGAGTTCAAAAAACTAAAAATTGATGCAGTTCAAAAACACCTGATCCGATTAACATGCATATAATCCATAAATGCAAAAATACATGTAGCAAAAATATAAATAGCACATATGAAAACATTAAATAACATATAAATTATGAAGATATATCAAATATAAATATATGTATAAACCCATACTATTTATAAAAAAAGGAGCAATCTCATATCCTTCATTTAAACCAAAGGGGGCAAGGGTGTTTATTTGGAAAATCCAGAACATCTCTCTTCTGGATAATTTAATCTGAACATCTCCACCTCTAGGACCCAAAAGTACATGTTCTATTCCCTTAAAAGTAAGAAAACTGGGGTCTGAGTTATGGTTAGTGATAAAATACTTAGACACAGAGTGGGATTCTATTTTATTCTTAATATTACAAACATGTTCCTGTATTCTCAATTTAAGTGGCCCTTTTGTCTTACCCACATATTTGAATCCACATGTGCATTCTAATAAATAAATCACAGAAGGAGTCTGAAAATTCATAAACTGTTTAATATTAAATTTCAGACTATTGTCATCATTATAAAATACCTTCCTTTCGGGGTTCACCATTTTCCAGACATTGCAATGGGTACATTTATTGAAGCCATTAATCTCAAGTAATGTTTTATTCCTTCTGCTACTCATTTCAGGAATCATGCTTGGGGCATCCTTAAGGTTTCTACTCTTTCAAAATACTACATCAGGTTTCTCCGGTAAAATAGCCACTAATATTGGATCCATCCTTAAGATCTCCCAGTGTTTACTAATAGTAGATTTTATTCTATGTTCACAGTATTTGTAATTAGTTATAAATGGAATACCATCTTTTGTTTTCTCTTTTACTTTGCTTTATAGTAGATCCACATTACTAACCACTTCGATTTTTTCCATGGCCTGACAAATATTTTTTTTGGGGTAGCCCCTACTCCGGAAACGCTGGACATATATAGTTAGATGATCTTTGCACTGAGAATCATTACTACAGTTCCGCTTAATTCTGGAGAACTGAGAAAAAGGAATATTAGTCTTCCACCTCATAACATGTCTACTTTCGTAATGGAGGTAACTGTTAGTATAACAACCAAGTGAGACCATACAGATAAGCTTGATAATTTTTTCCTTTTGGTACGCATATTAATGGTGACTGGTATTTATTGCATCTACACTAGTCTGACAATACTACACTATATTTGTCCTTCTTTTTGTACGAGTGCACGAGATTGGAGTATCTTATATGTTCCAAGAGAGATTATCCAGAGTCTTGGTTTGATGAGCACTTTTCAAGTCAAGTTTTGGTACGCCTTTAATTACACTTATGGTTTTGGATTATTTTTCTGAAACTACTACACTATCAGGCGCCCCTGTGTCCGCTTTGCTTCCCAGATTTGTTACCGGCACAACGAACCGGAATCTTGAAGAAAGGCAGCCTCCTTACAAGGAAGAAGTGTATGGTGTGAACTTATTTAATATTGACTCCTACACAATTCTGTTTGAGCACCATTGTATGTATATATATATATATATATATATATATATATACTGTATATAGCATAGGATAATGTGTGTCCCTCTAGTCATACAGGATCCTTGTCTAAGTACACACTCATTATTAATTGTTGTCGCCAATATTAATTGTTGTTTGCTAGCCAGGAAACAAAAAGTGTCATGACGAGTGTCATGTGTGCTGTGCCTACTTATATAAAACTAGATGAACAGTCAAAGATACTGTACAATGGGTCTTTTACAATACAATCGAGACACTGTACTATTATATATTATGTACTGTGTGTACTGTGCCGTACCACCCTAGAAAGGGTGGCACATATCGCACCACCCTATCTAGGGTGGGGCGATATGTGCCACGGTCCAGGGGGTTGGGATGGTCAGCTCCAGCGTGGTATTCATTTTTTGTTTGTTTTTTTATTTGAGAGGCACTGGTCATAGTTGATGGGGGCACTCCCGGTTTTCTCCTGAGGAGCGGGAGACGAGGTTCAAGAACAACCTGTTTGCACTGTACTGCGCCAAATCACTTACTTGATTACTGGTACTGCAAGGCCATGCTACGTTCATCTGACTAGTCTTCTAATCACATTCAGAGCTTCTCCAAATTTAGTTACTCTAAATGCTCCAGAAAGATCTTTTTATTTATTTACATACCTACATTCTGGGACGACTTCCCAAACTGACTATTCCTATCCAGGACCTACTTTGTGCAATCTCCCTCACAGCTATCAATGGTAACAAAATAGTCTACTATTCTTTAGAAGACCATTCCTTTTCATCTGCATGCAGGAGCTTAACAAAAGGAGTACATTTCTTTGTATGTTATCCACAAGACTATTAATCATTTTGTGCTGTGCCTTCCTTTGCTACACGTTCATTCACCAATTCTCGTCTGGTAATCTTTCCACGTTTTATCCTGGGGTCCCAGTTGTTACCAGCAACGTCTTCAAAATGTCACTCTTCGCTCACACTTGCCTTCATGGCCTCTTGTACTCTCCACAATACACTTCCTTTGCTGATGTCTTCAGTAAATAGAAGGCTGAAGAATTACCTCCACATAGGTCGTGGGACTATGTTATTGGTCCTCTCTCCAGAAAAGCAGGCATCCCATGCCCTAATTTTGGAATTTTCCGAATGCATTAAAGATGCTACGGTTTTCTAAAAATTACATATTGGGGAAGCCTACAGCCCTATACATATGAAACAGGGGGATGAGCGGAAGGCAGCATTTAACACCAAGGATGGACATTATGACTACCTAGTGATGCCATTTGACTTGTGGAATGATCACCTAGTCTTTCAGAGCTTTGTCAACGAGATTTTCCATGATGTACTTAATCGCTTCATAATGGTATACCTGGATGCTATCCTGATCACCTCTCACGACATTGAGACTCATAAAATATTTTTATAATTCAGAAATTTTGCAGATTATTATCGATTTGATGCTCCTTTTGACTGCTACCTTTTCACTGGCAGTGGATGGTATTTTTGCTAAATTATGTATGCACAGATGAAAATGAGAGTGCACCCATGGCAGGTTTCAGCATGGTAAGAATTCATCCAAGCTAGGATAACTTGAGGATGTTTTGTAAATATCTGGTAATTTCCTAGTGTTCTTCAGTTACTCCCTGGAATGTTTGGATAAGGAAGCCGAGAAATATCAGTGAATATAATCAGTGTGTATCAGGATAAATGAAACTTAAAATTGGATTCTGTAGCTATTGGCTTGCTAACCACCTGTTTTGCCTGGAGGACACTAGGATCTAGTGATAATTATACATTTTTTATTTCTCTGACATATTACCATACCATACTCACTGGAGTGGGTGTGTTTTTTTGATGGTTAATATATTTCTTTCACTGTGGATACCAAGATATTAAAACAGTCCATATTTACTATCATGTGCATATACATTTACTTATATTTGTACAACAGAGAACTACCTAGAAACAGTTTATCATTGCAGCCGTTATTACAACTCATGATGTTTTTAAGGAAATTTGTTTTAGCTCAATACACATTTGTATGTATACTTGATGTGTGAAGTTCTTATATAATAAGTTTGTATGGTATTTGCAGATACGTAGGAGTTGTATGTTCATGTTTTATGTTGTATGATTAAAATTATTATATACAGAATTGGTACAAATCACAAGTGTGTTCCATTAATAAGTCAAAATATTATTTTTTTTTATGATGATTACCAAAGTGCAGTGGCAATAGTGTGCATAAATGAGGCTCATAGAAGACATGTAAAGAAGGTTCTTACTTATTTTAGAACACACCACCCATATTGCAAAATGGAGAAGTGTATTTTTGAGCAAGACCCTCTGCCTTTTCTTTGGTATATTATTTCTGAATAGGATCTTCAAATGGATCCATATAAACTGAAAGTCATCAGGAAATGGTCTCAACTAACCATTCTCAGGGTGACTCAGCCCTTTTTGGGGATTCCCATCTATTACCACCAGTTCACTAAGGACTATTCTTTATTGGTTGCTCCCACCACAACTTTAACTCACAAGTCTGTTAATCCCAAACCTTGGCCTCCCACCCATCCTCAGACAGCAGATATCTATCGTCCTTTTTTCCTTGGGGTTGACGCTTCATCTAATGGCATTGGGCAGTTTTTTCACAGCAAGGTCATTTTGGGCAACTCCACTTCTGTGGATTTTACTCCAGTACAATTTTACTAGATGAAAAGAACTATGGCATTGGAAATAAAGAGCTCCATGCCATCAAACTGGCTCTAGAAGACAATTTTTCCAGTAACTATTTATACTGATACCAAAGACCTCCTGCATTTGCAGTCTGCTTCATGTCTAAATCCCAGGCAAAGCAAGATGGTCAATATTTTTGTCACAGTTTAAATTTCTAATTACATATTACCCTGGTTTCAATGTGGTATCTCAGTCTTATGAGCTGGTTTTAATCCATTATCTTGTTCTTATGATTCTTCTGATACTGGGCCTCCTTCCAAGCTTAAATTGAATCCAAGTGGCATTATAGTCGATATGTCCTCCACTACTACTGAAACTCCTAATGGGAAAACCTTTATCTCACCCTCCTAAATTATTATTCTAGGTCCATGCCTCACATTTGCTGGTGATACCAATATTAGGAAAATCAAGAAGTTAATTTTATGGAATAATTTCTGACCTACACCCCCTAAAGATATAAAATATTTTGTTTTGGGAGGTTCCATCTGTGCTAAGCATAACTTGCCTGGACCCATCTTTCTATGGACTTTATTACAGAACTTCCTATGGCCATAGGCTATGTCATCCCTCTCAAAGATCTTCATTTGACACCTATTTTGACTTTCCTATTTGTAAAAGAAATCCTCCGCTTGCATGGCTGTCCCCTTGAGATTGTCTCTGATTATGGGACTTAATTATACCTAAAATGAGGTGGACCTTCTGCAACAATATTGGGGTTAAACTCAGTTTCTCCACAGTAAATCATCTGCAAATTAACTGACAGACCAAAAGAATAACTCAAGTTCTTGAAAAATGTTTAAGGATGTACATTTCAGCCACCAAGATGACTGAGTTTGAATTATTGCCCTGGACGGAGTTCATTCATAATATCCACTTTCATGAAGTTCTTCTATGTCTCCTCTTTGTTCTGCAAGGATGTGTTCTTGATCTTCCTACTACATAATCCATTTCTACTGCTGAAGTGCCTGCTGTTGAAACCCTCCTCCAGAAATTCTCAGATATTTGATCTCAGGTCAAGGAGAACTTGAATAAAGGTTCCCTTCACTACATGATCTTGGTTGATAAGGAGAGGCGTGCAACTCCCAAGTTGGCTCTGGGTGGAAAAGTATGACTTTCCACTCCGTATCTTCTCATCCGAGTTCCAAGCATGAAATTTGCTCCATGTATCATTGGATCATTTAAGATTCTACAAGTTTTTAAATCAATAGCTTTCAGGCTAGAATTCTCTGCCTCCTTACACATCCAAAATGTATGCCATATCTTTCTACTAAAACCTATAAGCATCAAGCTATTCTCTTCTTTCAATTCTTCTCCACCCTCCATTACTGTAAAACAGCACAAATACATAGGTAACCAATTCCTGGATTCTTGTGCCTCTTGGCAGTTGTTTGTTCGCTTGAAAGGTTATGGTCAACCCAAAGAACAATCCTCGGTCAAGATGTCCAATGTTCATACTGCTTGCCTTCTCAAACAGTTCCATAAGAAGTTTCCACACAAACCTTTTGTTGGGTGTTCATTGTCCACTCTTAAGAAAGGGGGTACTGTTACACGCAGGACACGGAGTCCAGTTCTCACTGCCTGGCTTCTCTGCCCCTGGTTACAGAAAGAGATGTGCAGTACTTTCTCTTCCTTATACTTGCAGACAGCTGATCACCAAAGTCACAAAGCCCACCTATTTCAAATCAGACGGGCCTATTTAAACAGGACTCTGCGCATTTCCAGTGCAAGAGTATTAGGTTACTGAAGGCTTCTAGCACCAGCGGTTTTCCTAAGTTTCCTGTGGCTTGGGCTTCACTGTATACCAGACCAGGCTTCTTGCATTTCCCTTCTGCTCTTTATTGGGCATTTGATTTGACACTTCCACATTCCTGCCTCCAGCTTGTTCTGATTCTTCTCCTGGATTCTGATTTTGTGCTCTGTTGTCTGTTAATGTAATGATCTTGGCTCGGCTGACGAATCTTTTCTATAGACCAATCTTTTCTATACTGATTTGGTACAATATATACTATATACTGGATGTTTAGATAAGCACTAACACAGCGCTCTATGATCCTGAATGCAGCCAAAATCAGATTGCAGACACACCCTGTCAGCCTGCTGCTAGCTGTGGAAAGGATGCCTTTTAAACCACTTCAAAATATATAAGCCTGTTTCCGCGGGAGAGATTACAGCTTCACACGTTGCTACTGTCCAGGATCTCCAGTACACCTGCTGACAGTCCATGCAGAGAAAGTTTGCACTGCTGCAAAGTGCAGAATTTGGCATCAATACCAGACCGAATTGGTGTGTGTAGAACAGTTGCTTGAGGAGTGGTGTGATTGACAGGTGGACTGGTCCAGATCAGAGGAGATAAACAGTGAGATATTCGATATAAAGGAATTCTGAGTTGGGAGAAGTCCTCTAAATACTTACAAGCCCATACTATTCTACAATCTGGTAGGAGTCCATCTTATATTACTACCACGAAGGTGATGGGGAGGTGCCTATTTCTTTGAAGTAAACCACTTATGGTGTGAAATGACCATCTCTAACCTCTCTGCAAGATAGAGACGAATATATGAATTGCTATATGAACTTTTAATGAAGGGTTGAATAAGTTTACATTGTGATTATGGTGAAGTTTACCTGCACCTGTGTTTCTGTTTCGTGAGAACCAGATAGCGCTGAATGTCTTGGCATTATACTGCCATATACTATATACTGCAGTTACCAGCTAGTCATACCAGGGGGCTCTTCAGAGGTGCAACCTGTGGATTACCCTGTAGCGAAGCCCAAACCTATTTGCATGGGTCTCTGGTGAATACCAGGGATCCGTTAGACCCCTGCACCTCTCTTCTGCCAGTACTAACTTTGGCTGGCAATAAGGAAGTCGCTACCTAAAGATCCTACTTTTGTGACAAACATATGTTAAAAATAACACATGAAGAGCTTTTAACCCTCCCTATATGCTGTATATAGTTATTTGGTTTTATCACATTAATGGTTTTGCTTACCTCTAGTTCTGGACATTATGAAATGTTTAGAAATTTGAACCAAAACGAGTCCAAGTAAAATGAGTGATATTAAGTGATAAATTCTCCAGGGAGTTAGGGCAAGAAACCTGAAAAAAATAGAAGAAAATTCCCATATTAACCATCAGATTGTACATTTAATAGCAGATATTCTAGAATACACCTCAAACACCACCTCTGATTAGTCAAAAAAAGCAGTTTAAATGTTCTAATATGACTTTTAGTTGTACTTAAACACTCTATTTGCGAATTATGAGTGGTACAATTGCAAAGTATGCATTCCTTTTTGCAACTATTTTTTGCCCAGTGCACACTTAAATTGTACAATCTAGATAAAACACTTCCAAATTCCCATTTGAAATCCTACCCACATTAAATTGAATTTCCTGATTTTAATTCATGAACTAATATTTTCAGAATCATTAATGTTTTAGCCAACTCAGGCAGGCAGATAAACAAAGCAGTTGTCTTAATTTCAACAGTGATATTTGTGGATTTGTAGTTTCAAATAATTAAAACATTAGTTTAAACTACTTTAGCGATTAGTGTGCAAACACCTGTCTCACTTTCTCTCCTCTCACTCCATTCTTGACTCTCTGCAATCAGGCTTCCGTTCCCAACATTCCACTGAAACTGCTCTCACAAAAGTGATCGATCTACTTAATGCAAAGTCTAAGGGTCATTTCTCTATACTCATTCTCCTGGACCTCTCTGCTACTTTTGACACTGTTGATCACCCTCTTCTCCTACATACCCTTCACTCCATTGGCCTTCATGACACAGTTCTTTCCTGGTTCACTTCATACCTATCGATCCGCTCCTTTAGTGTTTTCACCCCTGGCACATCCTCCCCTCGACTCCTACTATCTGTTGGGCTCCCATAAGGCTCTGTACTTGGCCCTTTTCTTTTTTTATTGTACACCTCTTCTCTTGAGGGACTTATTCGCTCATTCAGACTCCAGTACCAAATCTATGCTGATGACACGCAAATCTATATCTCTTCCTCTGACCTCTCCCCTTTTGTACTATCTTGTGTAACCAACTGTTTTTCATCTCCACATGGATGTCCCAATGCTAGCTAAAGCTCAACATATCCAAAACAGAGCTTATTATCTTCCCTCCTGCCAGAATCATCACCTCCCCTCAAATCTCCATCACTTTCAATAACACCACAAATTCCTCAGTCTCCTGCTTTATTCCTCAAATCCAGACTCCTTTCCAGTCCTGTTGATCCCACCTTAATAACATTGCCAGAATACACCCTTTTCTTACTCAACATGCTACTAAAACTCAGCCATTCTATCATCATCTCCCATCTTCACTAGTGCAACCTCCTGCTTTCTGGCATTCTCAACTCCCATATATCCTAAATGCTGCTGCAAGACTAATCTTCCTCTCACTGTTCCAAATCTGCTGCACCACTTTGCAAATCCCTACACTGACTCCCTGTGTCCTCCAGAATCCAATTCAAATTACTCACCCTTACCTACAAAGCACTCAACAACACCATACATGTTAAATCTCATATCAAAATACTCTCCCTCCCACCATCTCTGACTTGCGCCTTGTCTCATCTCTGGTAACCACCTCTCACTCAGGACTACAAGATTACTCTCGTGCTGCTCCCCAGTTATGGAATTCTCTACCACGCCCAATCAGGCTTTCCCATAGCCTTCAAATCTTTAAACCTCCTCTAAAAACCCGTCTCCACTCTAAGCCACATTCGCTCCTTTTGTTGCAGCTGTGCCCTCTTCCACTCAGAATGTAAGCTCTCTAATGAGCAGGGTCCTCCATACCCTTTGTTTTCATGTCTGCCTTGTATGTCAATGTTTTATGTATGTACTGTTTTCACTACTGTACAACACTGTGGAGCACTGTGATGCCTTACAAATCTAAATCTTATGCACATGGATTGCATAAAATTGGAAATAGTGATCTTCCATTAAAAACATGGTGGTTTGTGCCCTAGAAATTTTTGCACTAGAAGGTGGCCTATGGCATACGAATAGCTGGATAATCTTACCAACCCCAATTTGTGTTTAAAGGCAGGGTACTGAACTTGTTCCTAGTACTGCTAAAAGAAGCAAGATAATCTAACTGTTTAATTTGTGTCTGTGGAAAGATTAGGGTATTGTACTTGGCACTGTCACTTCATGACAGAGCTAATAAATTGCAATGCTATATAAAACACAGCTAACTGGTAATATGTGCACATCCAACATTAACTTGGCAGTGAGCTCACTGCCCAAAATAAATCCCAGCTTGGTACATTGATGGTCATTGCCAACTCCCAGACATGAGGTCTATATGGAATTGCAAGTAGCAGTGTTCTCATTTTCTTTTATTACTGTATTTTTGAATTTTCCTTTCTTCCATGGACAGACATCAGTGACTAAAGTTAAAACAATAAGTTTCATATGTATAGTGAATTCCTTGCCACTAGGATGTGCTCTGTAAAAGTGATGTAGTGTCTGCTATGTCTAGCTACTGTGACTCTACAAACATTTTCATTTTAGTTTATTCTACTGAGTGACACTGTATATAGCCTCAGTCTGAAATGCTAAATGAATGTTTGGGAAAGCAGTGTCAAAATAAGAGGTAGGGCATATAATCTAGTGAAGAGCACTTGTGAAGGCCATATCTGTGTCCTTATGTCACCATAGGCTTACTGCTTGCTGCAAAAGAGAAAAATATTTGTTGTCCTACAGTTTTCTGTGAAGTTTGATGGTTAATTCCACGGTCATACCCTGGAGCATGTATATTTGAATCATATACACTCTCCATGTATCAAATGTAAAAGAAGCGATTGAGCTGAAGAAAGTGGAACAGGGGGGTATGTGATTAATATCAAATAATTGGTGCTTTCTACAACACTGAACGCTCCCATTTATAAACCCAACTGATCACTTGGAAAACCAAGGTTTGGCATATAAAACAAGGTGTGTGTACCATTCCTTTATGTATTAACACCACTCTTCTTCAAAAGGAACAGTGACCCCTCACACAACTTTAAAACATTATATTTACTGATGTTGGTATAGGTCAAAAATCTCAAATGCATGGCAGTTATGCTTTGTGTTACATCAGTGCACTGCCACTCTGTATAAATCCATAAATCTGTGTTCTGAACATAGTATTTCCATTACTAGCAAGCTAATCATACAATCTCTGGTTTTACACTGTTTTGGAGTGATTCAAGAGAGGCATCACTCTCCTAAACAAAGTCAGCCCTCTCTAAAGGATAAATACTGGACAGATTACCCTGAAGTCTAATAATACCATATAGAAAAAATAATACTTCTTTCCCCGTGCATAATAATAGGTTCCCTCTACTCAGTATCTTTCTCTATGCTATTTTATTGATTTAATTGTGCCTCCACATCGGAGGACTGTTTTGGGCCTTCCTCTTGGCTAGTCAAAAATGCTTTAGGCTGCACAGATAATTATGATTCTAGCAGAGTTGGGGATTAAGATTATTAAAGTAATTCTATCGTTTTAAAATAAGCATTGCCCAATCAATTGTATGTGTTTCCAAAGCACATGATTTATTTTAGCAGATGTAAATAATCAACAATTCAATACATTATTATATTGTGATAAAGTACAGTACAGCACAGCCAATACCAAAAGTTACATACATACATACCGCTGCAATCGCTGCGCTTCCATGGGTCCCAATGGAACAGTGTATCTGTTAGATAACTGTGGTCAGAGTTGACTGACTCTGGTGTGGGATGCAGCTAATATATACAGTCAGTGTTTCATTGTGAACAATAGAGATGATGTAGCTTGCTTCCATAGGTCCAGGCACAGGGTGGCTTCAAGGTAAACAGTTCATAGGCTGATGCAATCTAAGGAATCCAAAGGAGGGGGTCGTCTCTCCAGGGGGTCTGCTCCTTTCATAGCCAGCATCATACAAAGGTTTATTCCCTAATATCAATAACTAAAGTATGCAATGTGCGAATTCTTCGCCGACTGCACCGGACAGCTGCTGATGATTAGGGCTTCAATATGATATCAGGCATGACACCTTTCCTATAACCTAAACCTTTAATAACACTAAAATGTACATATAATCATATTATATAAACTAATAATAAACCAGATGCTATCTGCTCATAAATTACAGTGTAACGGAACCAATATGAATTGTATAAATAACTAAATGTTGTAATGCTGGTGTGTGCGTGCGTATTTTACGGTGCGATCGCATCATGCCACGTGTTACGTGGCGTACGCTTCGCAATACGCACGGCAAACCAATATTAAACCAATATACTTTCGTTCATCCAATTATACGACTTCAACAGTCCACCCTTTGATAGTATAATAAACTATCACCTTAACGATGTTATATGCAGGATCTCAGTACCACGTTTCATTATTATGTAATACAAATCCCCCTAGGTGTATGACCACGATGTTTGTAGATCTAAACAAGTTATCATAAGAGAGAGTCTTAATCCTCTAAACGATTTCTTCTTTTACTATAAACCGTACACTTCTGAAGCTTGGAGATAACCTTTTGCATGCCCTTCAAGGGTGCAATAAAACACTTAATACATTATTTGGAAAGGTACAAGGTACAGTAGAACATGTATCAGCTATACAGAATTCTCTACTACAGTTCTTCAAGTTTAACAGGTTCTTCTGTCCAACGCATGTCTTTAAGCTCAGAATACATTAAAACACTTCATGTTCATCAATAGCATCATCCTATGTCTATCAATAATGTCATATGCAATCTCCTTCAGCCTGCGTTAATATACACACTTATAATAATGTCATCAGTTCTTTTCATCAACACTTGTGGGCGGGCTATTGTCTGTTCGTTCTTCCCAGTCTCCCAATACTCAGATTTAACAGTGATCGGCTTGCAAAGCATTGGGAGACTTCAGACTAAGGGACCTATGCGTCCTACTTTTTCCCTTAGTGACCTCCCGCCTATAGTTCGGGTACCTCAAGAATATTTAGTGGAAAGAGAGCTAATCCTACTTGATATAATCACTGAGGCACGTGTGAGCACGCCCAGCACTTTGTTTGGTCTAAAACCTTACCCTCCCAAGAATGATAATCATTCTCAAGGATGCCTGCTCAAGTCCGAATATTACTGGACTGGCATCGCTGGGTGTATCTCTTTTCTAACCATGGGGTCGCCGTACTTACGGACGTAATGCTACTCAGACAATAGCCCCTTGCACTTTCTCCAAGCTCCAAGGTTTCTAAATTTTCCTTTACCCCTGAATTGATTAGAGTAATTGGCTGGACTGATTATGCTACTAACTGCTTCCTCCCCAATACCTCCTTACCATTACCTGAACCAGTCTCTGTCACCTGCTAATAATCAAAAGAATTAACCGCCCTGAGAAGAATGAAATGAGAGAACACAAAACAGGAAAAACTACAACTTCATGCTGGACAACAGTCTTAGCCTTTGGCTCAGGTGCTACTAACTGCATTCGAGGCCTTCCAGTACAGACTCATGAGTGCCCTTGGACCCTTCTCTGAGTGTTGGCCGCTCTGCAGTATGTGGAATGGGCACCAGTGTGTCTCTGCTACCCTTGAAGCCGTGATGCTAGTAGCCTACACCTGGTACCTGTCTGTCAAATAACCTAAACTTAAGAAATTTCTGCTCCACAACTTACTCTCCCAATCCAACATCCTGACAGTTAGTGTGACCTTTCAGGAAACAGTGTTTTGGACGTTTTTGGTTGCTGTCTCACTATTTACCTTCTCTCAAGATCTAACCTAGCCTCCCAGTTACAATCTCATCTCACGAGGGGTCAAGAACATTTCAAAAACTGACAGGAGTCTGCCCAGGAGTGATCTTTTGGTAGCGGGAAAGGACTAGTGGCCGAAGCTATCAGTCACTTCAATCAAGTTCCAACTCTTATTCTATTCAATTCGTTCTACCGAGTACCACTACTTTATGTTCACACTGGTTTATGGTTAATTCAAAGTATGTGATTTGTTACCACTACTCATACATTATACCTCTATTATCAATAACATGAATACCCCTATCATCTATTATAACTCTAGGACTATCACATTGAATAACAAAAGCTTTGAGTATGATACAGTAATACATTAGACACATTTCAATACACCTCTACCCAGACATTTTCATTGGCACACCAGTGTATACTTGAGGATCCTGCATGGTGGTAATTGGATGACGTGTATTTGTTTTACCTGGAGGTAAACCCATCAGCAGGAGGGATATGGGATGGCTCTATTGGTCTACCTTGTCATCTCTCCAGAGTCCATCAGACTCCTCACCACATCTCTTCACCTTCCAGACAGTTTATCCCTCAGGTAACACAAATCTTCCTATATTAACCAATATGTGTATGCGTGCATGTGTGTGTGTGTGTGTGTGTGTTCACATTTTAAAACTTAAAACAATACAACGAAAAACAAAACAAAACATAGATTTGTTAACTGTCACATAAAACCCTGCTGTCTATTTGACAGCTATGTTCGGCCTGGTGTGACAGCCATGTATGGTTGTGTGTGTAAGTGTGGACTTTACTAGCAGCTACTTCAGTTGGTAACTGTGTCACTGTATAAAGTCCTCTATGTAGTGTCCTAATCATGTGCTGGTATTGCTATAAAACAATTTCTCAGTCACCTCAACATCGCCCCCTTGACTAGAAAAATGCTGAAGACCAATGTATATCAATCGATTTTCCCTCTGCCAACTCACATGTCATTCTCAGTACCTCACATTCAGCTACTTGACTAAGTGGGAAAGGCAAAGGGGTCTATCTCTATAATACTTTCTTCAAATATAACAGTATCCAGTACATGCCTGTCTAACAGTGAAAAAAATATAAAACATGAAAATTCTACATTTTCTAGGGTTTCACATTATGTCGTATCTTGTGGTATAAATCCTACTCCAATGTTCTATACAGAGATGCATATCTGTATGCCTAACCTCCAGCAATCTCCTATCCACCCTTTGTGCCTCCATATAAAGGCACATTTTTGCACAGGAGGCACGAATCATAAAACAAAAAAAACAAAAAACAGATATGCAATCTATAAAACATGAATCGTATTTCCACAACAGAACCTTTCTGCTTAAAATCAGCAGTTTCTATACACATGAAAACAAAACCCCTGACTGTTTCTGTAACTCATGTCAATCTAGTGTGTGTATCTCTGAATTTGTCTTATGTAAAAAAATAAAAATATGTTTTAGCCCCATTGTTGAGACTGTGTCTGATTTTATCTCTACCAGAGCAGAGAGAGAGAGAGAGGGAGAGAGAGGGAGAGAGAGGGAGAGAGGGAGAGAGAGAGAGAGAGAGAGAGAGGTACTAGCGTTTGTGTAAAGAATGAGAAATAGGAAAGCAATGAATGATGGGAATATAAAGATTTGAATACAAACATACATGCAGAAGGGGAGATTTTTACAATAAAATGACAGCTGGATTGGACTCTGACTCTATGGGGAAATGGCTGTATTCATTCCACTGCTCCACTTAGCTATTTGCTAACTATGACCCCTCCCCATACTTGACTAGGGGGTCCTAACCGTGCAATCCAGTGTCGTCCGTCATTTGTTCATTAAGAACTCTGTATCACATTGACTACATACCTTTTCAATGGACTTTCCTAACTTATAATAGAGAAATGTAAAAATTAACTGTTGATGACTCGTCTGAGATACCTAAACGATATTTTGGAGCAAAGTATGTATATACTTCATTGTTGGATAATGATTCTCAGCCAAACAAATTATCATGAGACACTGCAGCCTAACAAAGAGTGTTCCATGTGTCTAGTGTTAATTAGTCTTTCAAGAGTAATTCTTCTATTTCTCTATCTCACCCCTTTTAAACACTAGTCTATACTTCTTTTGTCTACCTTTATCTGTGAAGAAAAGACAAGATAGTTATCTTTAAACAACAAACAAACCAAGCATTCTCATTCTTTACCATCGGCCAGCGATTATGAAAACAAGCATTTGACAACATAAAACAAACAAACAAAATCAACAAAGATTACTTTTTAAACTCAGTTTCTTCCTAAAAGTACACACTAATACTTACCATAGATTAAACCCTCCCTGGTTGTAGGACTGCAATGTCTGACCTGAAATCTAGAGTTGGTTATAGTTCTCCCCCAAAGTATTAGTTGTTACAGAGTGTGCAATCAATTGTAGGGGAACCTCTGAGAGAAGTGTACGCCTCTTTTGTGGATGTCTATGTGATTTCCAACCCAGGTATCCGTTCTTCTCTCTACACAGTTCCTACTCATGTGTCCCTTCTTACGGCAGTAGAAACACGTCCCTGTCATGTCTGCACACTGTTTTGCTAGGTGTCCTATTTTATTGCATTGAAAACACTTCCTCAACTCATGTTGTTTCTCTTCCTTTTTACAATCTCTTGCGAAATGGCCTTCTTCGTTACATTTAAAACACCTGATTTTTCTATGTTTCTTATTATGTGGGTTGTATGCTGGTGGTCGGGTGTGCAGACCCTCTAATGCTGGGATACTTACCATCATTACCCTATCACTTAGTGTATCTTTCTCTTTATTCATACTTCTATCATGTTCTATAGCTGACTCCCTGAGAACACTTACAGTACTTCCTCTCCAGTATGGTAATGAAGTTTGCACCCTTCTTTTCAAGTTTTCCCTGAGTCCATCCATTAGAACTTTAACAGCAACCTCTCTGTAGGGTACACTATCTTTTATGTCTGGTACCCCAGTATATTTGCCCATTTCTATTAGAGCTCTGCAAAAATAGTCTGTTGCATTTTCACTATATTTTTGCTGGATAGTAAAAATTTTACTCCAGTCCACTATCACTGGGAAATATATGGCCAACCGTGTGATTATTTGTCTAATATTGTCCTGATTATCATCCTCGGTTAAGGATTCATCCTCCTCCAACATACAATCCTTAATGAACTTTTATATATCAGTATTGAGAGGAAGACAGGTTTTCAATAATACTCGCCAATCGTTATTAGTTGGCTCATACATATTACCATAATATCTAATAAACTGCTGACATTTGGTCAAATCTTTCCTAGGATCAGGGAAATCAGACAAAATTGAAAATATTTCAGACCTAGGGCATGTATCATGCTTTGCTACATGTTTTAAGGGAATGTCACCATCTCTGTCCGCTTTCCCATTGGGAACTGTTGTAGTGCAGACAGGATGTAAGTCTACCAAATGACTATGTTCTGAACTAGTTGCTGAAATTGCTGCTGCAGTACAATGGATGTCTCCCCCTGTGTTAACCTTTTCATTATTCTCACCACTTTCAGCCGCTGCCCCTGCTGGTGGGACTGTCCCTCTTCTTTGTCCTGAAAAATTACTTTTAACATTACTTAAAACAACATACAAGTTACTAGTTACAGTTTTTTCATTTTTGGTATTGGCTGTACTTCCCGCCCCGACCAAATTTGTCGGGGGCATGTTTGCGCTCAGTTCGCCACGCTTTGCAACGCACACTTCCGGAATGCTTGTTTCCGGTACGCTTACTTCCGCTGAACACGCGTTTTTCGCTACACTCACTTCCGCTGTGCGTTCGCTGCTCTGCCAAGTGTTACCTTCCATTTGCCACGATTTTAAACAATGATTATGTGCATTTCTTACTTTCGTTGACTTAATAAACCGTACTTTATGTTTTACGGTATTTAGTACCTCTGCATTAAAACTCCCTCTCGTTGGGAAAGGCCTATCACAATCTTTGGTCATTTCGACCCACGTGTCACAATACACAGTTGCGTATGCACCATATTTTTCACACATGAGAAATCTCGCTGACTCAATAAGACCTTCCTTAGGCAGTACAATGGCCATCTCTAGCGTATGCTTAGCACCCATGTTGAACAATATACCTTTTACCCGGAACACAGACACACCGCAATGCTCTGTTCCTTCCGGCCAACAATACCCTTTTATGTGGAATACAGACACACCGCAATGCTCTGTTCTTTCCACCCAACAATTTCAACTCTGTTGCTACAATCACCGCTAGAGATCTGTAATGCTCGGTGAACGTATTTCCTTTAGCCGCGTTCACTCGCTTTTCTCGCACCAGGCGAGGATCCCTAATACAGAAATATCACTGTGGGTCCCAAGGGCTATCAGCTCCTCGATACCCTGGCTCAACCACAAAAATCTGCTGAGTTTATTATAACTGGGAGAACAAAGTCGATACAATCAACCAGCCTTTCCAACATAATTCCTCCTAGCTGCTTCACCAATTCGCACTGATGGTTGTCATGCGGTTAGATCGCACAGCCTACCAATACTAATTATTAGCAAACCTTGCGATCTATTGGTAGCGCTTTGCGAAAACTCGGTTTTCGCTTTCGGTATACCTGCCCTGTATACCGTCCTTCAGTTGGGCAATCCGCCTCGTCAGACAGCAACTGAGTACAATGAATAATAACAGTGTATCTACGTTACAAAATCACACACTATACACCTTTTCTGCGCAGAAAATTGAAAGTTCCCAACAACAGTAATAATGTCTCAGAGGTTTTCACAAGTAATTATACTATGCACATATACTAACTATCAAGACGATTGTTTAACCACGTGGCAAATCTACCGGAAGTTTGCGAACGCATAGCCGCAAAATACACATACGCTCAGCAATGCAATACACTTTAAAACGTAAAACGACAATAAAAAGAAACATTTTTCTTTCTTGTCCCTAGATTCTAATTAGCGTTCCTTCAGTCTATGCAACAACGGACATTCAGTCTCTCAAAACAAAGTGAACCACAGGTCTTAAACACAATGCGTTCTTTCCTGCTATGCGACGCGTCCGTCAATCCACCCTTTGTTGAGGAACTGAATAACGTAAGCGTTGCATACCTGCCGGTAACGTAACTCACCTTCGAGCCCCCAAATTATTAAAGTAATTCTATCGTTTTAAAATAAGCATTGCCCAATCAATTGTATGTGTTTCCAAAGCACATGGTGGTTTATTTTAGCAGATGTAAATAATCAACAATTCAATACATTATTATATTGTGATAAAGTACAGTACAGCACAGCCAATACCAAAAGTTACATACATACATACCGCTGCAATCGCTGCGCTTCCATGGGTCCCAATGGAACAGTGTATCTGTTAGATAACTGTGGTCAGAGTTGACTGACTCTGGTGTGGGATGCAGCTAATATATACAGTCAGTGTTTCATTGTGAACAATAGAGATGATGTAGCTTGCTTCCATAGGTCCAGGCACAGGGTGGCTTCAAGGTAAACAGTTCATAGGCTGATTCAATCTAAGGAATCCAAAGGAGGGGGTCGTCTCTCCAGGGGGTCTGCTCCTTTTATAGCCAGCATCATACAAAGGTTTATTCCCTAATATCAATAACTAAAGTATGCAATGTGCGATCTCTTCGCCGACTGCACCGGACAGCTGCTGATGATTAGGGCTTCAATATGATATCAGGCATGACACCTTTCCTATAACCTAAACCTTTAATAACACTAAAATGTACATATAATCATATTATATAAACTAATAATAAACCAAATGCTATCTGCTCATAAATTACAGCGTAACGGAACCAATATGAATTGTATAAATAACTAAATGTTGTAATGCTGGTGTGTGCGTGCGTATTTTACCGTGCGATCGCATCACGCCACGTGTTACGTGGCGTACGCTTCGCAATACGCACGGCAAACCAATATTAAACCAATATACTTTCGTTCATCCAATTATACGACTTCAACAAGATTTTCAAATATTTTTTTAAAAAAATGTGAAATTAGCCTTTACAACAATAAATTCAATAATAGGCTCTGACATATGTTAATGGGCAGTGACATTATTTGCTTTAACTTAGCTACATATCATTTTAATATTATAATGCCTCACTCACTATGCCACGTCTATAATTGTATTCTGAATTTGCAGCTCAAATGTTTCATCTAGACAAAGCTATATAAATATATTTGTTTTAGTTATCCACCAGTAGCAAACCAGTGTACTAAAATTGCAAGCAAGAGATATAAAATGAGTACACTGTCACATTACATTACATTGTAGATTCAGTGATGTGTCAAACTAAATCTATGTTTATATATTTAGATGCTTTAGTAGCTTTTACAAATCTAACATCTAACAATATGGCTTTATGTTTATGCAAATACTTGAATTCCAACCCACCATATAGAAAGATGCCATACAAAATTGATGAATGAGGGCAGGCTTACATTGGGCCATTTTGTGTATGGACTGGGCCAAACAAAACTCCACTAACTCTTACACTGGCCGACTGATCCCTATGTAAAGCTGGCCAAAAATGTACTGTAATATTACAGTCATTATTGGACAATTAGTCCAATATCACTGCACAAGTTACCAAACAAGATGAACTTAAGTTAGTTATTTACTCCTCAACTGGAAAAAGCCAACCTAATCAGAACTGACAGGGTGAGCAGATGGTTCTTCAGTTTACTGGTCAAAGTTTTGCCAAAAGACTAAAGTAACACTTTCAGTAAGGAAATTGTTTGTAAGCTGCAGAAAACAGAGATGTAATTGCATAGATATCAATGACACCAGGGAACTCACATCCTTCATGAATACTATTAAATGCTTTCAAGAGAGAATTTATAATTGTATTACATGTATTGTAAAGCATAGCTATAAAACCTCCTGCCCTGGGCTTTTACCAACCAAAGTTTTGTCTCTTCCGGTTCCTATGAAGCGACGGGGTCCTCCAGGGATTTTATTGTGTCCAATAACATGGTATGGTAGGTGGTGTAATATAGGGATCATTTTGAGTATTTAATAGAGGAGATGAAGGTAGCCTGAGTGATTGGGTCAGTATCCTTCAACTTTATTGGTTTGATTGGAGAACATCATAAGCTGGGTACACACTACAGAAATTTCAACCAACTTTTTATGTCGAGCGATTTTACATGCGATCGATTGTCCCATCGCTCGGTCCATGGACTGCATACACACTAGCCTTGTTTAGGACGATAAAGGGAAGAGCAGACGTCCCTTTAGTGACTTTTTACAGCCATGTTGTCGTGAGCAATGACTGTAATTTCGTACTCACTGTTGTGGATCGGTCGGAAGTTTATACACACTACACAACGGAAACGAGATTGGAACGAAAATATTAAACGGTACGACCAACCAAATGAGCCGACAATCGTCTATTTGGGCAGACTTTCGACCATCGTGTCACTGCACACACTGACCCAACTTTTGAACGAGCGGTCGTATGTCGGCTGATTTAGCCGATTATTGGATGAAAACTGTGTAGTGTGTACCCAGCTTTAGAGAGCCCTTGTTATCTCCAGTAGCACATTTTTTTTATAAAAAGTTGTTTAAAACAATGTAATTGATTGTTTCCTATCTCAACCAATAAGAAAATATTGCTTTATTTAATAAAGCAGATGCAAGAACAAACTAATCTCTTTTTATCAGTCTCTCTCTAATACCAGTAGAATGCTATGAAAACTGCTGCTGTGGCTTTGGTAGAGAAATGGAAGGGTAACTACAAAATATCTTTGCTTTTTTAACACAAGGTCATTTGGACGTAAAATGTATTGCATTACTTTAGAGACAGTGGGACTGATGCTGAGTGAAATGTAAACCAGTTTGCGTTGCGTATCTTGCATGAAATTGCATTGCAATGTTTGAATATCAGAGGGGCACATTTATCAATCTTTTCATAAAGTGAAAAATAGTTTTCAATCCTTATCGCATTGATAAGGATTGAACTATTTCTCAATTTTATGAAAAACAGAACACAGAAACAGCAGTTCCGATAAACTGCTGTTTCTGTGATAAAAAAAATCATACTTACCCCCCTCTTCGGAACGCGCTGTCTCCGGATCTCCTCCAGGTCTTCTTCGCTCCTCTTCATACATTAATCGCGCATGTGCAGCTCTTCGAACTGCACATGCGCACAAAGAATTCCGCTCTGTCTCTGCAACTATAGTTGCAGAGAGCGAGCGGTGAGTGACAGGGAGGGATCATGTGATCCCTCTACACATGCGCTGTCCAGATCTGCTCTTCAGAGCAGAGCTGACAGCATTGGAATTTTTCATTCATGATAATGTACGCCAGCTTCATGACAAGTTTCCGGAAAAAATATTTTTTCGGAACTTGTTAGATTGCGGCCAGGAGCAGTCACCATACTGTAGAATGGTGACTGCTCCCAAAAACGAAAAGGAATGCAAAGCAGCAGATATCCACGATATCTGCTGCGATGCAGCCTTCTTAAATATGCGAGGGACACAAAGGGACGTTTTTTTAATGGTAAGAGCACGATAGTGCACTATCATTATTTGTTAAATATGCCCCTTAGTGAGCTAAGATTCACAGCCTATATTGTACGTATTAAAAACAACATTTTCAAATTACTTTTTAAATTACATTTTTCAAATTCAAATTACTAATTCATACATTATATAAGTAAATTCTATGCACAGTGATTTAATACTTCTTTGAAGTATTATATAAGAATGTACAGTATATATATACAGGGCCGGACTGGCCATCTGGCACTTCTGGCAAATGCCAGAAGGGCCGATGGCAAGATGGGCCGATCCAGCGTCTGCAGACCCGCTCGAGCAGCGCTACCTCTCGGTTCTCTGCTCGGCGGGCAGAGTTAAGTGATTCCTTCCTAAGCGTCCGCTTGTCAGGGCAGAGGAGAGCCTGACAGTTACAACATAACGGAGACTCTGACTCCTACTGCGCATGCGCAAACCTAAGCGCGGTCTGGAATGAATATTCACAGTAGCATTTACGGCTCCAGCCGCCTTCCAGTCAGGAGAAATAGGGAAGACTCACTTTGGGGACATAACAGCAGCCAATGGAGAACATCTGCAGAAACGTGAGTTCAACCACTTGACTCAGGGACTTGAACCAAGTTTTAGTACTGTGGCTATGAAGGCTTTCATTTGAATTACCACATATATTGTTAACATACATAGTTATTTGACTGGCTTGATCCTGCTATATATGAAATTGGACTAGAGTTATTCTGGAAAATTTTTGGATCCAAACTTGTTATACATTCTTTTGGATATGGACTGTGGTGGATTTATCATCAATTTGTGAGAAATCAGCATGTTTCAGCAATACTAACAAAGCTATGTGTTCTGACCAGAACTACTATTATTGCAATTGCTATTTTGAGCATTATGTTGATATTTTATTTAATATTTGATGTTATGACATTGGAAGTTTATGATTAATTTTCCAAATTGCTGTTTTAGATTTTATTCCTGATTTATATAAAATTGTTTATCACTAATTGACATTTACATTTACTGACACTGCGCCTTGGGATTATCTAATGGTTTATCTCTAGTGGTTTTTCTGGAGTTTTCTGGAATTCGCTCCCTACATCTCTATACTGACATGAACAGGTGAATTAAAGTTTGAGAAGCAGAGCTAACTTTGCCCAGACAAAGAGTGCAAAGAATTTCTTATGCTCAAGACTGGTAGAAGCGTATCTGGCCCTCTTGCCAAAATGACTAATATCAGCTGCTATGTGAAGGCCATGAGCACCCAAGGCCAGCATTGGGGACATGCATATCTGGCAATGGAAGAGTGGTAACTGGACCTACTGCCAACATTAGCTTTCCATGTCTGTCCAAGTATGGGTTTTGTGTCTCTACTTCATTATTCTTTCTGTTGTGGTAATGCTGTGCTGTTTCAGCATTATATCGGTGAGGAGTTTGAAGAGGATTCTGTAGGGGAACCATTGTAAGCCTTGGCAGAGAGGGGAGGCAGATGTGGAGCAGCAAAAGAGGTAGACAAGTCTAGCTGCAATATTAAGTATAGATCGAAGAGCGGGACGGGAGCGGGGAAGGCCAGTAAGGAAAAGGTTGCAGTAGTCAAGACGAGAGATCAGTGAGTGGATTGGTGGCATCCTGGGAGAGGAAGGGTCTGATTAGGGTATGCTATAAAAAGCCTTTTAGGTTTGGACATACAGGTAAGGGATCAATTATTAAGAAACCCATTCTCCAGAAAGAATATAAAGTCAATAACTGCTGCTGTCCATAGATAGCCGAATAAACACAGACATCATCATGTTTATATCCTCACACAGGTTTTCCAAAGGGGCTGGGTACGTATTAACGATCCTGAAAATTCCAACAGGCTGTAGTCCTAAAAAAACACCCAGAGTTCTGACAAAAATGAATACAATATAAACAGACTTACCTGAACACCGAAGCTCCAGATCTCCAATGGAAGCGACGTGCTGACAGGTAGTGATTCCGAAATACACAGGACTCCAGCACTTCAGTTTGACGTCAGTGCGTCTTACATCAATGTTAATTTAAAGCGGCAGTGTCTGGACCCCGCAGACTAAGTGTTTTAACACTTAGCCTAATTAATGATCTCCAGAAGTTCAGATGGTATAACACAATTAAAATACAAAATACAGTTCTTTATATACTGTTTCTGACACACATTTTGGCAGGGGGTAACCTAGCTGGCACCACAAAGCCTGATATATTACATCCAATGTTTAACATCAGGATGTAATATATTCTCTAAACTTGGATTTAACGGAATTTAAACTTAACAAACGTCACATCAATCTGTGATTTCCCAAATTACTTGCTTTTTCAAATAGTCCCTATCTTATTAATAGGAACAAATAAACAGGAAAAAAAAGTAATGACCCCCTGATGTGTATCCAGGCTAAAAAGATATGTTGGTTTACTCTAATGAAAAGACTTAAGTAGTCTTCCTTTCTTCAGAAGAGTGACAGAAACAAATTTCCTCCATAATCTCATAATAAATTAATACATGGCCAAATGCATTTACACTCCCACCTCCTAGGACCGAGACATAACCTTTTCGGAGCTGTGCGGCGGTTGCTAACCAGCGCCACAGCGCCCATATGTCAAATATATACATTTAAATTAATAAACATTCCCTTTAATACATTTTTACATCCCCTAGCGCTGGGGAATTAACCCTCCTGTCGCTGGAGCACATTCCAAGATGTGCAGCTGTATCAATGCCACACCAGCATGCAACAATATCATGCATGGAGCTCACAGCAGGTGGGCCTGTGTGCTTTAACTGCCAGGGCTGATTTTTAGTCCCAGTCCGGCCCTGTATATATAATTGTTCATAGTTCATAGAACTAAAAAAAAGAGTATAATATTTTACTTGGAACTCACCTATCTGTTATTTATTGTTCTTAATAGCTGGGTGTTAACTTACTTATGAACATGGTACATAGACCGTAATCACTGTGAAAGTACCATAAAACACGTCAAGAAACTGATAAAATATACAGTACAGTGTAAACAGCTAGTCAAACAAAGAGCTCAAGCAAAATGCACATTAGGTAACATTAAAGGTGAAGCATTATTTTTCTTTCTTTTAATGAATCCATGAGCTCCAAAGGTTCGGGGTTTGTCTAATGAAACTTGAGTGATATTCCAAAGGTCTTATTTTTTACTATTCTATGCTCTGTGTATCCTCTAACTGATTTATTTTTATTTTTCATTATATTAAGGTGGCAATATTATTGTATTGTTATATTATGGGAGCACTATGTAATGCCACAGGTGTGCACCATAAATCATTATATCCCCCGTTAACAATCAAATAGTATTGCCCAATTAATATAATTATATATTCATATTTCCACCATAATATAATACAATAATAGTGTCACCTTAATAAAATGAAAAATAAAATGTGTCCCCATAAGTTAATTATAAATAAATTTTGCCCCTTAATCAATTAATAATGATTGCCTCCATAATTTATATGTCAGTGGTACTTCCTCTTATGTTCTGAATGGCAATATAGCTCAAATAACTGTTTTCTAGCTGTTTCTCTGGCGCGTTTTCCCAGCGGTTTGTCAAACAGCAGCTTAGTAAATCTGGCTGCTTGAATTTTGATCATGTTAAACATCAGGATGGCGATTTGTAAAGTGGTGGTTTCTAAACCTGTGTTTTTCAGCCTTTTAACTGGCAGTTTGGTGTTTAGCAAATGCAACAGTTTGAAACCTGTCGGAAAAATTGCAGACAACTGGATGTTTCATCAAGTCGCCCTTTAGTAAATCTAGTCCTAAGTGGGGAATCTAATAAAGATTGATATTCCTCCTTTTTTAAATCAATCAAAATCGCTAGAAATTGCAAAAAGCAATAATGACGAAATTAAATTCACTGTCCTACCTCTTCTCTTATACTGGGATTTTCTTTGAAATTCATGCAACCATCCTCAACCAGCCTGAGTGCCAGACAATCTAGTTTCTACTATAGCACAGATAACATGAATGTATGGTCCCTCTGCTATAGTGAAAAAACACCCCCAGCTGGACAGTGAAGGCGGATGCCACTATGGCTGCAGGCTGCAAAACGCTGTGTGCAACCCCTAGCAGAGACTGTATGTGCTGGGACACTGCCAAACCACTGTGCTGATGGGGCCTGGGTAATGAACAAAATTAGAGCCCCTGGAGTGTGTCCATCCCAGTGGTCCCAGGTCCTCACAGTGTTTGTGTCTTCTTAATGGTTACTTATCCTTCTGTCCAGTGGACTACAAGAAGTTTAAATTAAATTAAATTTATTGCAATTTGTTTTCCCTTTGGATTAATATAACACCTCTCTTGGATTCCCCCTTGGATTAATCTTTCCAGAATTGTTATTGGATTATGATATATATTGGATTATGGTGAGACAAGATATACATTTTTAAATAAATGGTTTACATAAACGCGTGTATGATGGAGTGTTTTATTTAAGTAAGCCTTATTTTTACAAATGAGTATTTGTGCTTCATTTGTTTTTATACTATATGTGTACAATGGGGTCCAACAGTCCTCATTAGCCCAGTACCCTCAACTCTGAGGTGTCAGGAAGAGCCACTGCACTCAACCTGGGCTTATGTCACATGCCGGACCCTCCAGCTTGCTTACAGGGGTCCGACGGCAGACCCATCTTTTATCTTCTTTGCTTTCAGCCATAAGCTGATAAGTTATTACTCCCCCTAATTACCTCCAGATATTTAAGGCACCTGGATTGTTTGGCTCCCTGTGCCTCTAAATACTGGTGTCCTGGTATCTTGGATTTCTAAATCTGTATCTCTTCAACTGTTTTGGTATCTAGTCAGGGCCGGACTGGCCATCTGGCAAATGCCAGAAGGGCCGATGGCCAGATGGGCCGGTCCGCATGTCCGCCGAGCAGCAACACTCTGTGCGCTGCCGGCAGACGGAGAATCAGTGACAGCCGCCTATGCGAGCAATCACATGGGATGGCACCTGTCACGTGGTGCTGTCCCATGTGATTGCTCGCATAGGCGGCTGTCACTGATTCTCCTTCTGCCGGGCTGCGCGCAGAGTGATGTTGCTGGATGTAAGGTAAGTGCCTGTGCCTGTGTGTGTAATATGTCTGTGTGGAAAATAGTGTGTGTGGGGCTATTAGTGTGACTGTGTAGCAAATAGTGAGTGTGGCTAATAGTGTGGCTATTGTGTGGCTAATAGTGTGTCTGTGTGGAAAATTGTGTGGCTAATAGTGTGTCTGTGTGGCAAATGGTGTGTGTGGCTAATAGTGTGGCTGTGTGGCTAATAGCGTTTCTGTGTGGTAAATAGCGTGTCCGTGTGGCTAATAGTGTGTCTGTGTGGCTAATAGTGTGTGTGGCTAATAGTGTGTCTGTGGGGCAAATTGTGTGGCAAATTGTGTGGCTAATAGCGTGTCTGTGTGGCTAATAGCGTGTCTGTGTGGCAAATAGTGTGTCTGTGTGGCTAATAGTGTGTCTGTTTGGCAAATAGTGTGTGTGTGGCCTCATGTTGCTATAGTGTGCGTTTGGGCATGTTCACATAGTGTGCGTGTGTGTGCGCGCGTGCAGTATTTTAATATAATATGAGAGGGAAGGGAGGATCTTAATATAGTGTGGGAGGTATGCTATTTAATGGTGGAGTGTAGGTGAGGGCTAATTATTTAAGGTGAGGTGAAGGAACCTTTAATTTAATGCTGGGGTGGTTTAGGGCTATCAGTTGAATATGGGGCTGATTTTAGGTAGGAGGGCTATTTATTAAATGTGAATATGAATTATTTATTGTCGGGGATGGTTGTGAAAAATGGCTATATTTATTAAACTTTAATACTATTTAATTTATTGCTGTTTGGAGGGAGGGAAATTTGTTTTGAATAAATGGATATACTGTTAATTTAATGTTGGGGCTGGTTGGAGGGAAATAGGTCTACTTATTAAATGTGAGTATTATTATTGTGGGGACTGGAGGGAGGCCTAATTATAAAACGTGAGTGCTATTGTTTAAACACCGGGGAGTTTTCTAAATCTCATGTATCCATTTTTTTTTTTCAAAATAGGGCATCCAATATTCCAGGATCAAGACAAGAATGAACTGAGCTAAAGAAACCAGCTGCTACAAGTGGTGAAAGTGACCAAGACAGGTAGGAGAGAGCAGGACAGTCTGCCAACTGTCCTGTATCTGGTGGGGCAGTCCTGAATTTGGGTGATTGTCTCCCTTAGTCAGGATTTGGTCCGACTGCAAGGACAGTTGGGAGCTATGTCCAGCTTCACAACGTACTGCTTGTGAAGGCAAAGCTGTGTGCTTCTAACAGTAGTGCCTATGTATTTGTCTAAAATGATAAATGCAATGTATTATTATAATGTATGTATCCATGCCCTATGTTGGCCACACCCACAACACAATGAGGTCACGCCCTGTTCGGCGCCGCCGCTGCGGGGCGGCACATGTTTTGTTTCCTGCCAGGGCTAAGGTGGGCCTGTGTACCTTAACTGCCAGGGCTGATTTTTAGTCCCAGTCCGGCCCTGTATCTAGTGTAATATGCTTCTAAGCTAATCCTGGTATCCTGGCATCCAGTATCTGTATCCTTTTAATTGTTCCTAGTATCCAGCGCCATATGCTTCTAAACTAATCCTGGCATCTTGTATCTGTATATCTTCAATTGTCCCTGGTATTCAGCGTCATATGCTTCTAAGCTAATCCTGGTATCCCTGCATCCGGTATCTGTATCTCTTCAACTGTTCCTGGTATATAGTGTCATATGCTTCTAAACTAATCCTGGTATCCTGGCATCTGCATCTCTTCAATTGTTCCTGGTATCCAGCATCATATGCTTCTAAGCTAATCCTCTTATCCTGGCATCTGGTATCTGTATCCTTTTAATTGTACCTAGTATCCAGCACCCCATGCTGCTAAACTAATTCTGCATTGGGTATCTGTATCCTTTCAATTGTTTGTAGTATCCAGCTCCATATGCTTCTAAGCTAATCCTTTTAGATTGGCATCCGGTATCTGTATCCTTTCAATTGTTCCTAGCATCCAGCGCCTTATGCTTCTAACCTAATCCTGGTATCCTAGCATCCGGTATCTGTATCCTCTCCTGACGGTCTCGCCCAATGACTATCTGGAGAACCGCTGCCTGTGGGGTTAAAGCAGCAAATTCCAAACCTCCTTGCGAAGGTACCTAGTGAACACTATCACCTTGTTAAGCTCCATGTGGAAGGAGTTAAACCACGCAGACTGTGAAGTATCCTATTGTCCCGTCTAGTTTTGTGACAGCTGGTTTTCCTCTCTATAAGGGAGTATCCATTTTTTTCATCCCCCTGCTTTAGTGGGAACGACCCCAGGCTGTCTAGCTGTCTAGTACTGGCTGGTTGATGAATTTGAGGGTAGTGGGGCACGCTGGGAAGACTTTTTTGAAATTACTTATTTACTAGAGGAACTTTTGCCATTCATTTCAATGGCCCGTTAATTTTAATTTGGTTTAATGGAGTTTCTACATGCTGTGAACCCCATTGAAATGAATAGGAAGAGCTCCACTTGCATCCAACTGCCCTGGTAAACAAATGTGAAGGCGGTCAGCCTATATCAATCACAATGAAACATATGCGTACATGCAATTTTGACTTGCATTTTTTTATATGAACAGAAAGCCAGTGTGTAGCCAGCCTAAGGCTTTTTTCTACACATTATACGAAAAGAGTAAGGATAAGTAAACAATCACAACATTTTAAAATAAACTTTAAGTTATAAAGGACTCACCAAACACTTGTTTAACATTTTATTAAGCATAATATTAATCTGCTGCCTTGATCTGTTATAGTCCGAATAAAATCTCTTCTTCTTTCTTCCTTTCCAATTGGAAGAAAAAAAGACCCATATAAACGACTCACAAGTTCATCAGTTCTGACCACTACAACATAATCAAAGCCAGGGTCTTGCTTTCACTGTCAGCCAATCACAATCGACTAGTGTAGTAAACTAGCCCAGGATGTCTAGTGTCATCGGTGTGATTGAGCACTTGGGAGTAGTTGAGGATTTAGGAAACTCTGCCCGCTACTTTATTTATTACACGGGCCCAGATGTTTCCCATTGATTTCAATGACCAATTAATTTCAATACTCATACATGCATAAAAGGGTTGGTGATTTCCATAGTAATCACAGTGAAGAGCGGAGGCTGTTTTCTTGTAGCACAATGCCTCCTGGTAAATACATTTAATTTACTAGGAGAAAATGTGCTACAACAAAATGTCTGCTGCTGTCCAGCACACGGATGTAGTATTTGCTTATTCTTCTCCGCAGTGTTGAACCTGTGATGGGCATCATCACACTATGTATAAATATAATTTATATTTACTTTGCTTTTTAATTGTTCTCTAAAGAAACCACAACTGAGTGTGGAGAAACGTGTCAATTTGTCTTATTAATCAACTCTATGAAGTATTGGAATCTTGAATTTCTTTATTGATTGATGGATCTGTAAACTGAAGTGCTGCTATTCTTTACCCACTATCCACTCTGAATGGATTAAGAATTTGAATACCGGAGTGCCCAGAGACTACCTGGATAACAAACAGTCATCTTGTCTGAGGTGTGCCTGACGAATACAGACGCCCGCCTGCTGAATAATCAGCTTACTGAAGGTAATAGAGGCTCATCTAGGATTGGATATCAGAAGGAAGGACATACATTCAAGGTCCCGGATTTATCGTTGAGAAGTGTGGGTGCTAACAATCTTACAGCACAAACATTTGTTTACAGCTGATTGAGAACTCTGTGGCAGATGCTATAGAGGAATTAATTTTTGTTACTGTAGTAATAAGTTTTACTGTACACTATTGATGATCCGATATACTATAAGAAACTGATAATCAGGCACCTGATAAAGACATTTCAAGGAAAATATCAAATAGACACAATATAGACTTATAAGCTGCTTTGGTTATTTATGCTGTATAATTTACTTCAGATTCCATACTATTGGTTTTTAAATATGGTTTATTTGTTTTTTGATTTATAACTAATAAATCATTTTTAAAAATATATATTGTGTGTTATCTATATATACTGAGGAAATAATGTTTTTCGCTCCTATCTTTTCATAAAGTATAAATATTGCATTAGGAATTGGAGGCACACCAATTCATTAAGGAGTTGCATCTGTTTCACACAGTACATACAAGTGGTGGCTATTAGGGAGGTTCACTGACCCCCGTGCTTTGGTTTTGGTTATGGATCTGTATTAACCATACTTACCTACTTTTAAAACCAGCTGTCCGGGAGGGGGTCCAGTAGAGGGGGCGTGGCCACGCGTGATGCGCCGTTAGGCCCCGCCCCTGTCAATCTTAGGAAATTCTGGCTAATTGTAAGAGGGGGTGGGGCTACGATAATGCGGTTAGCCCCGCCCCCACGATTTACAACAACGGGGAGATGCTGGTTCCGGGATTTTTGCCTGCTCTCTCAGGCGTCCGGGAGAACTCACAAAAATTCTCCAGGACATTTCGGGAGAGTAAGCAACTATGGTATTAACTTTGTGTTTTGGCAAAACCGCCGTCACGTTTTTTAGTTTTGGATCTGTATTGTTTTTGGGTTTTTTTGTTTTTTTTTAGATTGCTAAAAATGCTAACATCACATAATTTGGCTCTTTTTTGTTCCTACATTATTATTAACCTCAATAACCATTAATTTCCAGTCATTTCCACTCAGTTTTTGTCAAGTGACAAGAACACTGCTACCCTTCCTGTTTCTGTATGAGCAATGGCACTAGAGACTGGAGAGTGAAAAGAGCACTGCTACCCCTGTTCTGTGTGAGCAATGGCATTGAATCTCCTGGGGAGGGAGGTACTCAGCGGATGGCTGGCAAATTTTAGCCAAGGAGGCAAGACCTGACTCAGCAGCCTATTTTAAAGAAAAAAAAAGCAGGAGGCCCAGTGACACAGCCCAAGGTAGCCCACTGTGGGACCGGCCCAAGGGACAAATGGAATCCAAAACCTGCGAGATCCGACGACGCAACAATGACGTTTTGCCTCGATTCAGATCCAAGGAAGTGTACCGAGCCGGCTCAGCTCAGTACTCGGATTGGCGATGTTCGGTTTTCGGAGCCTGAGCATCTCTAGTGGCTATACATATATATGTTTGTGTATAATTATATAAACCTATGTCTGTTATTATTTATTATAAATATGGTTATATTGATTTTTATAATTGTTTGCTGTGGTTGGTTTTTAAATCAGTGCCCAGATAATTCCCGGGTGAGTATAGTATTTTGTTATCTACATAATTTACCTTCAGATCTGTGATTTTCATCTCTCACAACCATTTGCTGAAAAGATTGTGACACTCTACAGATATCTGCCTATGCTGATGTAATATATTGGTGGAACTATGGACAGTAGTGCTGAACAAACAGTGGTGAATACGTACAACCTTACACATTTGCTTGAGATTGTTCCATTGTTGATTGTGATTTTTTTTATAAGTTTAGAAAATCAAATCAACGAATGTGATGTGTTTTGGTATAATAAAACATGATTGTAGGAGCGTACACATTCTTGCAATATCTGAACAAACAAACGGTCGGGAATAGTGTGATCTGCATGATAATTGCATAGATGTGTACGTAGCTTAACAGTATTACACAATTCTTGAAGTTTTCACTCTATAGATGCATTATGAATAAGAGGGAAATATAATCTAAATAGATTGTCATTAGTTTCTCCCAGGTCTGATTATGTTCTCTCAATTATCATAAGTGATATATATTAAAATACAACAACCACGTGGCCAACCACGCTAATAAGCGTGTGCTCAATGCTTGTTTCACTGGCACTTCTTCCCCCTGAATTGCTAAAGCTACTTGGTTGCTCATTATGATAAATGACAAGTGATTACTAAGAAATATCAATTTGATTCACCAAATCCCTGCAGACGATATATAAGAACATTATGATGAAAATGTAACGGTGCCAATAGACAGGCATAATCTGTGATATTTAATACAATTATATTATGTGGAATATATAATCAGTACTAAAGATGAAAACGGGATAGATATTCTTATAGTATCTTGATTTCTTTAAAAAAAAATTGTAATTATATGGAAGCAATGAATTGCGGTGACACTGTTAGAGAATTATTCTATTATATATTTCTCCCAGTTATTACTAATAGAATATACATATAGATTGCATATTACCAGAATATGGTTACCAAATAATTTAATTGACATCATTCCACTTCACTTTATCACAAGAACACAGTTTTTTATATTTTGCTGTTGGAATATTTGGCTAGACTATTTATTTTAAATATTACTTAATAAAGAAATTGATTTTAACGACATAATTGACTCGCGTCCCAATTGCAACATTCCATTCCTCTTTAGAGCCTATATATGTTAATATTCAAGGGAGCACCAAATACAGAGACAATTACCTATCAATTATACACTACTGGTTTGATGCAGAGTCAAATGTATGCCCCTTTGCATAGCATAAATTGTGTGACTTTGCACTGAGCATGACCACAACAACACCCTGAAGAGGTGTGATGGGGGAGAGAAAGGGCATACTATCCTCATCCAAGTACAGTAATAGCGTCTTTGTGGAACTGTGGACCCATGTTGATGAATGCAGAAGCTGGTATTATTATTATTATTATCGTTTATTTGTTAGGCGCCACAAGGTTTCCGCAGTGCCGTACACGGCACAAACAGTACGCTATACAGGGTAAAACAATACAGAACAATAAACACAAAGTACCAGAACTTCAGAAACTCCATGCAGGCAATAACTGTAAAGACGGAGCGGAAGAATAGGTGTGGAGACAGGAGGGGAGAGGGGCCCTGCTCATACGAGCTTAAATCCTAAGGGAGGGTAAACAAAATCAGGCACAAGAGGGAGCCAGTGAAGCAAAGGGGAGAGAAGGGGAGCCAGGGGAGAAACAGAAGAGGTGAGAGGTTAAGTGGATGGTTGGTAGGCCTTAAGGAACAGGTGAGTTTTAAGTGCCCGCTTGAAGGAGCACAGATTGGGTGAGAGACGGATGGAGCGAGGGAGGTCGTTGCAGTGAAGGGGGGCAGCTCGGGAGAAGTCTTGTATTCTAGAGTGGGAAGAGGTGATCAGAGTGGAGGAGAGGCGGCGGTCATTGGCCGAGCGCAGGGAGCGGGCGGGAGTGTGAATGAAGTGTGTGTGGTATGGTAAGCATGCCTGCCATAAACCTGACACATATGCTACAGATGCAGAGCTTCTTGAGATGCGCGTGACTCTTTTGCAAATACTGCATTTAGTAAAAATAAGAAAATATATTTTCCCTTCTTATAACTTTATAAGTTATGACTTGTTGTGAAATCTAACCAAAATGATATGCCAAATAAAAGCTGAATTTGCCTTAAGAAATATATATATTTCCATTTATAATATAATATTTCTTCATGGAAATCATGCCTAAGCTTATATGCAGCAATTTTTAAAAAACTGACCTGACTTCCAGAATGACAGAACGCTCCTGACCTTCAGCCCTTTAAGTGATTCATTGCAAATAATTTTCAACTTTATAAGCTTTTTGGGGAAGCACGCTAGCTTAGTGGCTAGTACTTCTGTCTCACAGCACTGGGGTCATGAGTTCAATTCTCAACCATGGCCTTAGCTTTGTGGCGTTTGTATGTCCCCCCCATGTTTGTGTGGGTTTCCTCCGGGTGCTACGGTTTCCTCCCACTCTCCAAAAGCATACTGGTAGGTTAAATGGCTGCATTCAAGTTGATAATATTCTCTCTTTCTCTCTCTCTCTCTCTGTATATGTGTGTGATGTCAGGGAATTTAGACTGTAAGCCCCAATGGGGCAGGGACTGATGTGAGTTCTCTGTATAGCGCTGCGGAATTAGTGACACAATATAAATAGCTGCTGCTGATTATGATATATATATTTGCCTTATATTTTTTTATAAATTACTATATATATAATTTGAAAGTGCTGCACTGCTCTACCAACCATGATAGGTATAGTTTGCTAATATGCTGTTGACACAAGGAGATTGCTGGTATAGCTGTAACTTCTACAGTCTGCATTATCAACGTGATGCAGAGTTGGACGCAAAACAGGAGTAACTTACTCTTTAAAAAAAGAGAAATGAATGTGTTTCAGCCCACATCCAGAGCTGTTCGAATCTCATGATGCATCTTGTCTGCCACTGTATCAGCAGCATATGCGTCTGGTCTATAATAAGTCATTATAATCAGCATCAGTGCACCTAACCTATAACAGGCGTATATGCGGGTTTTTGCAGGTCTGTAAGAGCCACATGTGCGTGAAACATGACTTTTTTGTACTCAGCCTGCATTTGAATGTCCTGTCCCTCCCCCCATCCCACCTCTCCAGGTGATAGCAGGTGTAGGTGCCAGAATCAAGGAAGTATGCATATGAATATATGTGAATGCCCACTTTCTGGCCATCCTAAAGCCATTTCATGCAAGATACGCTACTAAAACCGGTATTCTTCCCACTCTGCACCAGCCCCTATGAGTGCAATGCCACTGGGTACAAATAGTCACCTACCACTCTTGATAAATTCCTAAGCTTGCACATTTCAAATAAATAAGACACACTGGAGATGTAAAAATGTAGAAGCAACATTGGTAGCCCTTTCACATGCAGAACAACATCCACTGGATGAAAATGACAGTGTTACCTATCATAATTATGTCTGATTGTAGTAGAGAATAATGATACATAATCCTATGGGAAGAACCAAGATGACAATGTAGGGATTTGGAAGAGAAACTAAGGCATGGGGTAATGATTCTGTTTGGGTGAGGAAAGAACACGTTTTTTTCTTTAAATGCTGTGTGTTCTCTAAAAACTCTATCTTATATAACATGAATATACAAAGCAAAATAGCTATGTCATGTTTTTAGCATATGATGCACAGATGTACCATGCATATCTAAAATGCTAAATCAGAAAGACTCTGAATTCACAATTATTATTGACTACTTGACTGTCAGATATACCTGCATGAAACTGCTTCATAAACTAGGACATGTCAGTACTGAATCAGGTACAAGCTTGAAAAAAACGATGTTTCCATCATTTTTCGTGCTCCTTCAAGCTTCAATGTACAACCATAAAAAAAAACATAGCCTTAAAGAGAAACAGTCCTAGCACAATCGACAGAGGCATACAGCAGACACAATTTAACCAGATTAATTTGAAACTAAATATTGGATAAAGATCCATATTGCTAGTAATACATTGCAGAGTTTCCCGTTGCCAGACATATATTGCCAACATACCCCCATTGCCAGCCATATAAAGCAGGGCCGATTGACCTGATAGGCATCCTAGGTGGAAGTTCTAGGGCCCGCCTGTTGCTGCCTGCCACCAAGATTACATTGTTTGTTTTTGTTTTAATATTACATTCAGATGTACACTTGGTCTGAGTGGGGCCCCATATTCAGAGGTGTTCGGATGAAAATTGGGGCCCTTATCTGGGCTGTCTGCTATTCCTGTGCCTCCCAGTGGAGAGGCGCACTCCAAGAAAATTCAGTTGATGGTCACTGCTTTAGGGGGTGTATGGGCAGCTCTCTAAAACCTTCAAAAGGGACGAATATTGCCCTTAATCTTGGTGATAACTTTAAACAATACATTTAAACACAGAAAAAGACACATATCTATACTATAACAGCATGCATTTTAAACAAGTGTTACAAACTATGAACAAACAAATCTGACGATAGAGCAGGAAGGAGCTGGGGGATAGAGGTGAAGGCACGGAGGCGGCCCTATGCTCGCCTGTTGCCCATCACTGCTCTACAGTGTCCGGAGTAATTCCGTGCTTTAAGCGCTTTCATGTGTTATGTACAATGTAGAGAAACACTAATAGCACTGAACGACCCCTGAACCTCCAGACATTAGGCAGTAACCTTGAGGCACTGGAAGGAAGTGTCGCTATGTGTAAGTTCTAAAGTCATTCAGCACTATTAGCCTTTCCACTGTACATAATACAGTCAAATATTCATAGCCCTGAATGACCATTGTGTTGACAGCAACTGTTAATTTCACTTGTCATCAGCAAACTTGTAGTGGCCAGTGACACCTTGTTTCTGTGTGTAAGGTCCAGTAATTCAAACATCCTGTGTGTAGAGGCCAGCGAAATGGAGTACACCTGCGCAGCCATGCACTTTACCAGGAATCTATACACATACCCGTGCAAGATTTGGTCAAATGAATGGTGGGGGGAAAAACACACTTGCTTAAAGTTGTGGCACACAAGTATCCAATCTCCTTTCTGCTAAAGAATTTTGTTGCAAATAGTTTTATGCCACTGTAGAAAATGTGATACCTGTGCCTAGTTTTTTAACTGCAGAAGATGTTTTTCCCCCATTACTGCACAATATATTTGCAATATGAGACTATATATAGAGCAGTGGCAGATGAGCTCACATAGATGCAGGAATTACATGGCAGAAATGAATACACTATATATGTTTCCATTCAGAAGCAGAGGTACAGCATTCCAGCCCACATGGCCTTGTAGCATGACAATGCAGTGTAGGACTCTGGACTCACTGACATGGTGCATGACAAGACCCAAGCCAAGTCATTCATCCTCATCTAATTCATGCTACATAAAGCAACAAATACACAAATAGCTCCACCCGTCTCTGTGACAAACATCCTGAAAACAAGGGTACTGTTCTGTCATCTGTACACGATAAATGACTTCACCAGTACTCAGCCCACGGTGTGCCCCCACTCCCCGTCAGGTGGGACCCCTTGTGCTGCCATCACCTACCAGAAGAGGAAGTTGCTGCAGAACAAACCAGCCAGGCTGTGGAGGGGCCTCTGCCAGGTCAGGGTGTCTCTCACACGCAGCATCATGTCACCCCACCAGGGCTGCATCACCCCACTGTCCTGTGGCTCCGTGTAGCTGGGTGCTGCTATTATAACGGTCATTGTCGGTGTGCAAGGTCCTTCCTCGGTGTCACTGCCACCTCCCTGCCGCCCTGCAGTTACCGAATCCTGATTGAGAAGCAGATCTGACGACGATTTATGGTCCCCCATCATGTAGGACCGGCAGGTGGGATCTGCTCTGTCCGCCTCCCCACCTAGGAGGAGGATTTTCGGGTGCTGGTTTGAGGTGCTGCCTCCTCCTCACACGTCACAGTGGGCATTATCCTACCGCCGACTCCTAGCAATGAGAAGTAATGTGTGTGCTGTGGAAAGCACATTACTCGTCACAATGAAAGTTAATGCTAAATAAAATCTTAAACAACAATGTAATATCAATACCACAGTATTGTTACACGTGATTTTCTTTGACACAGTGAAGCCAGCTTTAATTTTGTGTTATTGCTGTAGCTGCTATTATTGACTGTCAAAGATAATCCAAATTAAATGCGGCCACAGAGAAAATAATTTATACACACAAGGAAGACTATTTATCCAATTTCAGAGCATACAGTTATCTTTATGTAAATGCAGTTTTTTGCTTCCCATCCTATCCGCTTTAGTTTTGTGAAGTGGTTGCAGATGCTGGGGGGCTTCTGTCCCCCGCGCCTGTCACATAGTGGGCTACTTTGGGCTGGGTAACAGAGCCACCTGCATTTCTTTTTCCTTTAAAATTTTCCTAATAGGCTGCTTAGCTGAGTCTTGCCCCCCCCCCAGCTAAAATTTGCCAGGCAGCGATTGTATTGACCATACTTGCCAACTCTCCCGGACTCCCAGGAGAGTGTGGCACTCCCAGGAGAGTGTGGCAATCTCCCTGTTCTGCCCACTTCCTAGTGAAGTGGGCAGAATTAGGTTCAAACGCCGCGATTCATCGGGAATTGCGGAATTTAGCCCCGCCCCCGCTGTAAAATGACGCGTTTTGCGTCATTACATCACGGGGACGGTGATAAAATGACGCCATTTCCGGCGCCCCGCCCCCTCACGCCCCCCTCCCCCCGCAGGCTCCCGGAAAACATTTTGATTAAGTTGGTAAGTATGACCTTTGACACATTGCCACTTACCCTTCTAGTATGTTGTGTGATTCCCCAGCTTTAAAAATTGTGAGGTATGGTTTGTATATTATTCTAGGGGGAAATCCATATGCATGCTCGGATCAGTACTTTCGCGCACACTCAGATCTCAAAATGAGGCAAAATGTCATTGCTCCGTCATTGGATCTCGCGAGTTAGAATTCTGTAAGTTCCACCCTCCACGGAGATCCGGCACCATTTCACAGAGAGACACAGAAGGGGTAGCAGGGTTCTTTGCAGTGTCCAGTGCAGTTGGGCAGCGTCATTAATGAAAGAGAAAGAGGAGGGTTGGCAGTGTTCTTAAAAGTCTCCAGTTACATTGTACTGTGCTATAGCTCACAAAGAAACAGGAAAGGTGGCAGTCTTCAGTGCTGAAATAGAAATAATAGGGCTGGCAGTGTTCTTAAAACTCTCCAGTGACATTGTACTGTGCCATAGCTCACAAAGAAACAGGAAAGGTGGCAGTGTTCAGTGCTGAAATAGAAATAATAGGGCTGGCAGTGTTCTTATAAGTCTCCAGTAGTGCCATAGCTCACACAAAAACAGGAGAGGTGGCAGTGTTCTTGCCAGTCTAGAGTGTACGTGCCATTGCTCATTGTCAGTACTGAAACAGAAATAATAGGGCTGGCAGTGTTCTTAAAATTCTCCAGTCACATTGCTCTGTGCCATCGATATGGATTCACATCAGTCCACTGGAGACCAGGAGCAACAAGCAGCTGCTGGCTCCAGTCATGATGATAGTAATCCCTCTACGTCATCTGCTAAAGCCTATGTTAAAGTGCATAGTTTTTTAAGTCAGGGAAACAAAAATGTAAAAAAACACCTTTTTTTCCTTGGTAAAGAAAAAAAACATCTGTAATCAAGGCAAAGTTAGCTGCAGAAAAACATAAAATGGCCAACATGCCATTCTACACATGCAGTGGCAAAGAAAGAATCAGGTCTTCGCCTTTCTGTTTGAGTGCTAGTTCTGCAACTGTCAGTGAGGCATCTTCTTGTAAGGTCAGTCATGACGGTGCATAACCTTGTCATTCAGACTCAAAACGTGATGCCAACATACTTTTAAGTGTAAAAGCTGAGCTGGAAAAAAACAGTAAGACAGAAGTAACTGTATGTTCAGATTCAGAAATTACACAAATCCCTGAGGAGAGTCTATCCACGAGTGCTATGTTTAAGCCTGACATTTCTGATGCTGTACTCATAAGATGCTTCCTTTCAGCATTTCTGGATATGTGTGGACTAGCAGCCCAAGTGTAGCCGATGATACACAAATTGAGGATACCACTTTGGAATTGCAACAGGATGAGGGGGATATTTGTGTAGCTGAGAATGGCGCTAATGAAGATGATGATGACGATGATGTTTGTGTAAGTCCTGCACCAGTAAAAGCAGTTTTTGCCAGTGATAAGAAGAAGATCATTGTCATGCTTGGGCATAAGACAAACAAATCTACCTCTTATGTGTGGAACTATTTTTACCCAAATCCTGACAACAGTTGTCTAGCCATTTGTAGCATTTGTAAAGCCACAGTCAGTAAAGGTAGGGGCCTTAACCATCTAGGAACCTCATCCATGTTGCGCCATTTGAAGAGAGTTCTTGGGAAGCCTTTGGGAAAATCTGACACTTATGCTAAAAAAATTACAACAAGCAGCATCAGCTAGGACCCTTCTCTCACATAGATCCCAATACCTGCAATCTACACCCACAACACCGTCCTCCTCAATATTCTCACTAGCGATCGAGTTAGTCCTGCTTCCAAGTTGCTAAGGCTAGATGACTCCTCCACTATCCAGGATTCCTCAGAAGGATTCTTCAGCGTTAGTGCCCATACTGCTGCTGCTGGGGTGGATCTTCATCCCAGAAGCAGACCAAAAAGAAGACTACTAGTACATCACAACAATTGACTGTTAATCCTTTGCAAGAGGAAGCAAGTATGAAAGTTGTCACCCAGTCACAAAACAGATCACAGACGCCATGTCCCCATTACCAAATTCCATCACAACACCATTTTACTAGAAAAGCTATTCCTCGCCTCTACCAGAAGATTCGTAAAAATGTAATTATTGGACTACAAAATGCCATTCCACCCACATGACACCTATACACTTAACCACAGATACGTGGACAAGTGGAACTGGGCAAACTAAAGATTATATGACTGTGACAGCCCACTGGGTTACTGACTCGCCTTCACAAGCAGGAACAGCAGCAGCACGTACCCAACTATGTCAGATTTTTTCAGAGGCAGACTACTCTCTGTATCACCGGCTTCACTAAGAGGCATACAGTTGACAATTTGTTACAAAAACTAAGGGATGTCATTGATGGCTTATCCCACTTGGACACTCCTCAGGATATGTCATTTCTGATAACGCCACCAATATTGTGAGAGCATTACAGTTGGGTGAATTCCATCACATTCCCTGTTTTTGAAAAATGTCGGGACATTTTCAGGATTCTACAACAGCATGTATGAAATTGCAGCAGCTATAAGAACAATTTAATTTGCCCTACCACCAAGTGAATCAATAGGTGGTAACAAGGTGGAATTCCATCCCTTATATGCTTCTGAGGATGGAGGAACAGCGAAAAGCCATCCACGCTTACGCCACAAGCTATGACATTGGGAAAGGAGGTGGAATGTATTTTAGTCTAGCACAGTGGAGAATACTTTCCGTGTTGTGCAAGGTGCTGAAACTATTTGGAGTAATCACCTGTGAAGTGAGTTCAGACACTGCTAGCTTGAGCCAAATGATTCCCTTAATTCGACTTTTAGAAAAGCAGTTTAAGAAACTAAAGGAGGAGATGAAACAAAGCAATTAAGCTAAGTAGACTTGTAGATCATGTACTTTATACGCTTCGTCAGGATTCAAGAGTTATCAAAATCTTGAAATCGGATCACTACATTTTGGCAACTGCATGACCCTAGGTTTAAGAGCTATGGCTTCTCTTTGCTTCCAACTGATTTAGATCTCAAGAGATGCAAGGAGCTCCTGGTGAGCAAGTGGTATGTGGCACGTCGGTGTCTCCTCCAGTTTCTCAGGCAACTGCTGCTAGGAAAAAAATTAGCTTTCCCAAGAGACTCAGGAATGATGCAGATGACAATATTTTGACATCTGGGGGTAAATATATCAAGCTGAGAGTTTTTTGGCTGGTTTGAAAAACCAATCAGATTCTAGCTATCATTTATTTAGTACATTCTACAAAATGATAGCTAGAATTTGATTGGTTGCTATAGGCAACATCTTCACTTTTCAAACATGTCGGAAAACTCTCAGCTTGATACATTTACCCCCTGGTCTGGTCTGAAAGAATTGACTAAAAACTGTGACACCTCTGCCATAACTCCACCTGATCCAATTTGGAGACCCATGTACAAACTCGCTTTGCAATACCTAAGCTGCCCACCCTCCAGTGTGTACTCAGAAAGTGTTTTCAGCACAGCCTTGTCAGTGATGGGCTTAGGAGGCTACTTCCTAAAAATGTAGAAAAGATGATGTTTATCAAAATGTACTACAAATTCCACGAGGAGGGCCTTTACCGGCAATTACATCAAAGTACAGAGACTTCTGTAATGGTGGATTCCAGCGGGGATAAATTAATATTGTGTGAGGATGATGTACACACTGATGAGAGTGAGGATGAGGATGATGAGAACAACCTCTTGCCACTGTGTAGTTCATTAACAGCACTGTTATCTTAGGTGCCTCAAGTCCATTGTTAGCTTGTTTTATGGGGGCCCAAAGAAACCAAGCTCTTCAGCCACAAAAGTAGCACTCCTTGTCACTAAAATGCTTGGTTTGTTAAAGTGTGCATGTCCATTTTAATATCCATTATAAGGGTGGGTGGGAGTGCCTTAAGGACAATTCCATCTTGCACCACTTTTCCTTTCAGCTACCGCTGTGTGCAAATGTTGCCTAGATGTGCAATAAACTGTTGTGTGCTTTGCAAAACTTAGTTTTCCCAAGACACCCATTGATGATGCAGATGACTCAGCACAACATTTTGACATCTGGACTGGTCTACTCTAAAAGAACTGACCAAAATTCGTGACACTGCTACTACTATAATACAAATACAAATATTGATTCTGTACACATATGCAAAAAACTGGTTTTACTTTGCAGAACAGGATATACTAATAAAGTCCAAAGTGTGGAGACAAGCCATGGAAATAGGATATTTATATCACGTTAGAGAAGGTAATCTTTACCCAGCCTCTACCGTCAATGGGATGATTTCTGAAGAATTTAAAATGTAAAACAGTTATAACTGACATCAAGGCTGCCCCACTGTCTCCTCACTGCCTCAAGTTATATAGCACATAAATGAAGGCCAAACAAGCAATATTTTAGGAGAATATAACATCAAAGTTCAGATTAATAAACGTGTGGTCCAAATGTATTTGTAGACAATACTCTGAGGTGATGTTTTTTCTTTAGAAGATATTCACATTTCAGTCACAATTCAAAAATCTGCGAGATGATGCATGAAGCATCAGCTCAGATAGACAATGAAGATGCGTAATGGATGTGTGGGTATTTATATTTGTTGTGCAAATTTATAGAAAACTGAGTCACAAGTGTATTTTTAAGTTGTGTTTGACCATGGTCTGGGTACCTTATTGAATTCGATCTTGAAATTCTTCTGTCCAGTTCTCAGTTTTGAAGTGACTGCAGGAGATTTGGCTGCTGACCTTGTGGATGGCTACAACAGGTACACCATGATTAAGTAATTATGTAACTAATTGGCTCGCCTACCCCGTGGCACCTGCCCACTCCTCATGGTGTAGCAAATGCCACATGGCCTTTAAAATGTTAAAGAGGAATTAAAAAAGTTCAAATGTTAAATGGCATGTAATCTACCTATTCATCCTGTGAAAGTCATCAATGGTGACTATAGGGCTAGATTTACTAAACTGCGGGTTTGAAAAAGTGGAGATGTTGCCTATGGCAACCAATCAGATTTTAGCTGTCATTTTGTTGAATGCACTAAATAAATGACAGCTAGAATCTGATTGGTTGCTATAAGCAACATCTCCACTTTTTCAAACCCGCAGTTTAGTACATCTAGCCCTATAGTTTAACTTATGCAATGTGTAAGTTTTGCACCCTCTGCTGACTGTCCTGCCATGTTGATGTCTCTCAGATATGGTTGTACTGTGTTGTATATTCCAAGGGTTAATTCTATACTAACAGAAATAAAGATCTAAGCCAAATAAATGCAGTTATACAGATCATTATAAAGGGTCATATTAACTTCCATAAATAAATACATAAGTGGCATTCATTTATTTACAAACTTGACAAATATATTCTAATATTTGGAGAGTAGAGATGTGACTTGTGTCACATTTGCTATAGGGCTAACGCAGATCATGAAATACATATTTTATTTTATATTTAGTAATGTGATAAACAATGGTTGTGTAGTGTTTTATTCAAATAAGCCTTTATTGTTTGTTTATGTTTGAGTGTAGTTATACTGTATTGGTCCATTATACTGCGACTAAGGGAATAGCCACTCTATCTTCTTCATTATTAACCTGTTTACCACAGCCCATGGGATTAGGCCTCAGCACTTTTCTGTACTGAGTCTCTGAGCATGAGTCTCTGCCACTCTGTTTGTGCACATTATGCTCCATGAAAGCAAAGGCTGACAAAAGACTGCAATGTTTACAAGCTTTTAAATTTTTATAATTTTTTATCATTTTTTGCAGCTCCCACCTCATAGAGGCATCAGCACCACCACATCTCCGTCTTTTAGTGTAAACTAGCCTAGGTTATGTGATGCATGCTGTGGTTGAGATTTTTTATATGTATGCTGCTGCGATGTTTTTATATAGGCTATTAGCAGAGCTCCCCATTCATTCATTTCCCAATGAGGTCTCCAGAGTGTGCGCTACATGAATGTATAAAATGAATGGGCCAATACATTTTAAATAATGGTTAGCTATTCTAAAGAGTAGACAATTAGAAGTGAGCAATAGTATACAATTACCCAAAAACTAATTTTTAGTATAGCATATACAAATTTATAGGATAGTATACACTTTGCAAATAACAAAGATAGATAGATAGATAGATAGATACCATATAACTATTAAATGCTTATACATTGCCAGCTTATACTTTGGCAGTGGCTGATTTCTAATTTTAGTATAATGCTTGAAAACCTTAAAAAAAAAAAGAGAGATTTCATACAAATTGTGTTAGATGACAGTTTTAAACCACCACACATCGCAGGCAGTTTAGTGCTCCAAACCGCTGCATTTACTATAGGACGATTTTTGGCTGGGATGTTACATGTCTGGTGATGTGTAGTGGGCTAAAAACAGCTAAACCTCAGGTTAAGTCAAAACCGCCAGAAGAAAACAGCTTTCTTTGACCCCTGCTTCTGATTGGGTAGATAACTCAAACATGCTGTTTGAGCTCTCTTGCCATTCAGAACATCTTTGATTTATAAATTATGGGGCAATTATTATTTATTGATTAAGGGGGCAAAATTAATTACTAATTAACTTATGTAGGCAAGTTTTATTTTTCATTATTTTAAGAGGACAATATTATTGAATTATTATGGTGGTACTATGAAGTGTCACATGTGTGCATCATAAATAATTATAGCCCTCATTAGCAAGAAAATACTATTGCCCAGTTAATATAACTATATATTCATATTTCCTCACAATATATAATACAATAATATTGAATGATTAATGTCAAAAAATTCCCCTTGTTACTTAGAAATAAATTTTGCCCCTTAATAAATAGTGATTGTCCTCATCATTTATATGTCCATTTATATGTCATTGTTGCCGTCTCTTATGGTCTGAATGGCAATATAGCCCAAACAGCATACAACAATCTCACCTCTCATAACCTCTTTTTTTCTGGTGGTTTTCTTGGTGTATTTGTCAAATAGCAGCTTAGTAAATTGGGTAGTTTGTATTTTGATCATGTTAAATATCAGGATGGTTATTTGTAAAGTGGTGGTTTGCTAATCTGTGGTTTTCAGCCTTTTAACTAGCAGTTTGGCCTTTAGTAAACCAGGCAGTTTTAAAACCACCGGGAAAAAATGCAAAAAACTGGCGGTTTCATCAAACCGCCCATTTGTAAATGTAGCCCTAGGTTAGCAGGAGAGAGGAGAGTGTGGCAAACTGTACATGTATTGTGTTAGCACAGTTCTCCCATTTAATTTTCATTTAGAGGCAACTTAGAGACACTTCGCACCATACATTCACTGCATACTAAATATCTCTGGCAAGCATACCAGTTCAGAATGTGGCAAATATAATAATGAAGTTAAAGATCCCAATTATTTTAAGAAAATATACATGGACACACCTTTGAAAATGTATAAAGTACTATAAATGGTGGCAAGATTTTAAGGTTAGATTTGGGGAGCACAACAGCAATATTCATAGGACTCATCATTTGTAGTCTCAGAATAAATGTGAAGAGTTAAACAGACAGTTTGATACTGCAGCATATTCCATTGCCCACAGGCATTCTGTTTGTTAATTTCATGTAATGGATATGAAAGCGATTATTATACTAACATCACTTTTTGTAACGTTCATCTTCGACACATTTAATCCCAATTGCCGTATCACTAAATAATTGATTCTTGCTGAATGCTATTTGTATCTGACCATTATTTAATTTACTGATATGGTAATACAAAAAGTATCCTTTTTCCTATTTTGTATTATATGACATTTATCAACACATGTGGTTCATTCTATTTCTAACGCCCATATGGATCTAGTATATACGGTGTTATTTTAATATTCACATTGTAGAGTAATAGGGGGTGCAGTTTAATTACATGTATGAGGACTTACACTTGATTTATTTTGCAGAGCTTAGGTTTTAATCCAATTGCATGTATATAAATGTGTTCCGTTATCTTTATTATTCATTTTCTCACCCTGCATTTGTAATGCACCAAAACACTGAAAAACTTGTAGCATTTGCGTCTAATGTTGCTACATCAGTTACTGGTGGAATTCATAAATTAGTCCTTTTAAATATATCTGTGCTACGCAACTAAGGGGGGAATTCAATTCCTCCCAAAGTACCGTTAAACATATTACCACGTTAAACATATTGCTCGCAGCTCAGGGAGCTGCGAGCAAAAAGCCGGCGTTAAAACTACCGTAATAACTGTATTTACATGCACTTTTACCATAATAACGGTAATAGTGCGCAGGCCGCGTTATTTTTTTAAGTAACGCGGCCAATTGAATTGCCTCCTAAGAGTCAGCTACATGTGTTTCATCTAGAACTCCTGCTCATTGACAAGTACATTGATAATAACAATTGTTTTACACAACACTACAAAAGACAAAAACAGCAGGAAGTCTCATATTTTACCTGAAACATAACTAAGTAATTGTGTTACTTTTCTTTTAAATAAGCATACACTATATGGAGAAAAGTATTTGGCCACACCTGTTAATTATTGAATTGAGGGGTTTCAATCAGAGCCGTTGCCAGAGGTGTATAAAATCAAGCACCTAGCCATGCAGTCTCCATTTGCAAATATTTGTGATACAAAATGGGTCATTCTGAAGAACTCAGTGACTTCAAGTATGGTACTGTGATAGGATGTCTGTCACTCACCGGACCGTGAGTGCCTCTTCCCGGACATTTAGGAACCGTGGCCGTCCTCCATCCTGAGGGTCTGCGCATGCGCAGCCCTTTCCTATACTTCAGTGTATGTCCCTTTAACTCAATTGGCAGATCAGGCAACACTCCCTATATTAAGCACCTGTGGTCAACACCACGTTGCCTGATCTTGGAGTCTCATTTCCTATGAGTCTCTGAAGGTGTTCCTGTATTCCTCGTGTTTTCAGCGCTGCTGATTCCTGTGGTTTCCAAACCACTTCTACCGCTGTGGTTCCCATACCACTTCTACCATCATCTGTATCATCGTGACTGTTAGCTGATTCCTATCCGCTGCCTCCGTGCACTACAGTCTTCCAAACCACTTCAACGCTATTACTTATCATTGTGACTGTTTGCTGATTCCTATCCGCTGCCTCCGTGCACTACAGTCCTCTAATCCACATCACGCTATTATATTTCACTGTGACTGTTTGCTGGTTCCTACCCGCTGCCTCTGTGCACTCCAACCGTTACTTTACATCCACTCACCTGTTCCTCATCAAGTCCGTGAGCTAATTCCTATCCGCTGCCTCCGTGCACTACAGCCTCCAGCCTACAACTCGCCTGTGTTCATTATCGTGACTGTTAGCTGATGTCTATCCGCTGCCTCCGTGCACTACAGCCTCCAGCCTACAACTCGCCTGTGTTCATCATCGTGACTGTTAGCTGATGTCTATCCGCTGCTTCCGTGCACTACAGCCTCCAGCCTACAACTCGCCTGTGTTCATGATCGTGACAAGTTAGCTGATTCCTATCCGCTGCCCCTGTGCACTGCAGTCTCTTCTCAGCTCTCCTGTGTTTCCTCGAGACTGCTGCTCTCATTGCCATTTGCTACTCTTCGTGATCAACAGCTCCTGGTCTACTCTGCTCTCCCGTGTTCCATCGCTACTGACAACTATTGGTTGCTACGGGTTACCTCCGTGTACCGCAGAGTCCTGCTGCTGCTGACCGCGCTATCACCCATCTACTGCTGATCCGCTCTCCACGCCTTCACGTGTCCCGCAGGTCTACCCTCCTGTCAGCATTGGATTTATATCTCATCAACTACTCCTCTGCTGGATCATCTCCACTCTCCTGGGTCCTCCTTGAGTCCAGTTCCACGTGTTATTGATTCCTGTGGATTCGTGTCCCTGTTGGTCTACTTATCTGTGCGCTGCACCTACTAGACCGCTGCCTCAACTATCCTGGGACTTCTCATCCAGCCGGCCTCCTGCCGCTCAGGTATCGCTGCACTCCTATCTGACTGCCTGCTTCTGAACCACGGTATGCATACTTCTCATTGACTGTGCTGGTGTATTGCATATCTTGCTGGACTGTGTTGGTTCTCCTCTGGAGTCTGCTATCCGCTGAGTCTATTGCCATCATTGACTGTGTTAACTTGTGCTGGACTACTTCAAGAGACTTTCTATATTTGCAGACCTGTTCAGTCATTTATATATATTGTGCATGTTACTGTGGATCGTATATAAGGTGCCTGTGTATATCCTGTGTTGCAGTCTCTCCCCGTGCACCTCCTCACATATATATTCAGTGGTACAACGTGCTAGTAGCAGACCACTGATCCCTGCTTCCAGTATCACCTGTTCCAGTATCCTCCCACATAGCAGTGGTACAACTTGCTATCGCAGACCACTGACTCTCCGGATACCTCCACTTGGATTCCATTCCTTCACTCAGACAGCGGTACAACTTGCTATCCGCAGACCGCTGACTCTCATCACCTCCTCGTTTCTGTTGGACATTCCTCCTCACTATAGCAGTGGTACAACTTGCTACCGCAGACCACTGACTACCCTCACGTGTCCTTTGTCCATACAGTTCCTCGTGTATTTCTACATCCATATTACCAGTGCTGCTAGTCATAGACTTTCCTGAGCATCTCATCATCTGCTGCTTCCTGGTCCGTGATCACCCAGCTACCAGAGTACCCTATTACCATCTACATTGCTCTGGTAAGCCTACCACCTGGTGATCCCTGGGTAAAGACTCCTAGTGCCCGTGACAATGTCACCTTTGCAATAAGATGGTTCATGACATTTCATCTCAGCTGGATATTCCACGGGCAACTGTAAGTGATATTATTAGAAGGTGGAAGCGTTTAGGAACAATAGCAACTTAGCCAAGAAGAGGAAGACCATTTAAAATCACAGAGCGGGGTCAATGACTGCTAAGGCGCATGATGTACAACTTCCACTGGCATTAATGTAAACACAAAAACTGTGCAGTGGGAGCTTAATGGAATGGGTGTCCATGGCCAAGCAGCTGCATGCCAGCCTCACATCACCTAGACCAATGCCTAGTGTCAGATGGAACGGTGTAAAGCACACCGACACTGGACTGTGGAGCAGTGGAAACTTGTTCTGTGGAGTGACAAATCATGCTTCTTTCTTTGGCAGTCAGAGGGGCGTGTCTGAGTTTGGTGGATGCCGGGAGAAAGTTACCTGCCTGACTGCATTATGCCAACTGTGAAGTGTGGTGGAGGAGGGATAATGGTATGGGACTATTTGTCAGGGTTTTGGCTAGGCCCCTTACGTCCAGTGAAGGGCAATCTTAATGCTTCAGCATACCAAGTCATTTTGTACAATGCTATGCTTCCAACTTTGTGGCAACAGTTTGAAGAAGGCCTTTTTCTATTCCAACATGACTGTGCCCCAGTGTAAAAAGCAAGGACTACAAAGACATTGTTTGATGAGTTTGGTGTGGAAGAACTTGACTGACCTGCACAAAGCCCTGACCTCAACCCCATCGAACACCCATGGGATGAACTTGAACGGAGATTGCGAGCCAGGCCTTCTTGTCTATCATCAGTGCCTGACCTCATGAATACTCTACAGCAGGCCTGTCCAACCTGCGGCCCTCCAGGTGTTGTGAAACTACAAGCCCCAGCATGCTTTGCCAGTAGACAACCTGTTGATAGCTGGAAGGGCATGCTGGGACTTTTAGTTTCACAACATCTGGAGGGCCGCAGGTTGGACAGGCCTGCTCTACAGAATGAATGGACAGAAACACTCCAACATCCTGTAGAAAGCCTTCCAAGAAGGGTGGAAGCTCTGATGGCTGCAAAGGGGATCCAACTCCATATTAAAGTATATGTATTTGAAAACATGTCATGTCATTACCGTCCCTTTAGGTGTAATGGTCAAGCGTCTGAATACTTTTGTCCATATAGTAGTATATTTATACAGTATCTCCACTGCTGCACTCAGCTAAAATTACCTATTACCTTCTGGATAAATCAGATAATTTTTACACAGATATGGGCTGCCTGGCTCTTTCACGAAAGACAAATAACTCCCCCCCCCCCAACTACTCCCTGACCATCTATCTTTTCTGCAGCTCCTCCACCCCCTACTCCTGCAGAGCCTCCTTGTTGAACACAAAATGATAGTCAAGAAAAATGGTTTGTATTGAAAAAAGGAGGCCATGCAGGAGTAGATCAACAACCCCGGCCCCTACACACACATCTTCACAGTTTCATCATAGATGTCTGTTTGGGTTCTTGATCTATTTTTATTTTTTTAAAAACTGAACTGTCAGTTATATTATTTCTATGCTTAATATTCTGTTATGAATTTGTTATGTTACAGATGTCTGCTGAAAATAAAAAAAACAACCTTCACACAAATCCACAATGCATAAAGTATTTTATTGACAATTGTAATGAATTACACTGAAGCAAACCTTTCAACATATACCATTTCCATTGCAGGATACAGACTTGACACTTACCACTAGGTGGTGTAATATTTTACTTCATATTAAAACTTTCCATACAAAAATAAAGCATTCACCTTTACCTATTTACAAGCACTTTCTCAGTGTTATTATGGCAAAAAAGTATCAAGTAAGAAAACATTTGTAGACCAAGTGCTACCAAAATATTTAAAGTATCTTCATAATAAGGCAGTTTATAAATACTGTTGATTGTTCTATTAACTATGTAATCTCTTAATTTAAAATACAGCAGATAGAGGATGTATACTGGCTACAGAGTAATACACGATGGTAGGATTGGAATTGTAACATTACTGACATTTGAACTTTATTGAAACACACATACAACAAACTTTAAGAATCACATATAACTGAACAATGAAAACATACATGCACCATTGCACATCATTATTCCCTTCTCATACTCAGAATAAAAATAGAATTTACATGACTCAAATATTCACACAAAGCAAAGCAAATATACTAAGGGACAAGTAAAACGCTTGTTGCCTCACAAACAGGTCCACAGAGAAGGCTGCCTGCAGCTCTCCAATACTTTATTTTTATTGAGGATACCAGGTGGGAGGAGTTTTTCACTTGGCTTGTGAGTGAATCCAGATTGAAGGCACATCACTCTGTATTAAAGGAAGGGTATTGTAATCTAAGGCAATTGTCAATGTGAAGTAGACAGGCTTTGGGGATCTTGCTGGCAGTTTAAATATTTTAGGCACTGAATCATCCTGACAGCCTAGTCAGGAGCTGAGAAATGTCCAGGTAGTTACCATTGAAGCACCTTTTGCTTATAACTGAGACAGGTAGCAGGCGATATGTGAGAGGCACGGTTTTCACCTAGAACTTCCCTGGCTCCCGTGGCTGCTTTCTGACCGTGTGGTGCTGTACCTCTTCTTTACTATCATGCTAATGTACGCCTTCATCAGCTTCGCAATATCTACCACCTTAATCAGGGAGACAAAAGAGGACAAAATATCCTGTTTATTATTCAGTATTTGGTTTCATGGCCAAATATCCGGGAAAAAAGACATCAGCATGACATCTTTACTATGTATTTTTACATTTAAATGTATGTAGTTGTTACAAAATAGAATGATTGGAAATGTCATAGGTGTCATTTTCGTGACACAAATATGTTTTTTGCTGTAAAACTAGCAGATAATGTCTGAATCACAACCATTGTATTTTTGAGATTATAACAGAGACATTTAGGAGACAAAAATCACCCCACATTGTGAAATGTATTCAAATACTTTTTATTTTATAAATGGCAGCCAAGGTACGGCATTCATCATGTGGTTTGCCACAAAAAAGACAAGTCCACAGCAACCAGCAACATTATTATAATGTACCATTGCAGAAAGGAAATATTTAACTTACATGAAGGGTTTGTCATTGGTTTCAATTTCTGAAGTTTGGTTTCTATTTCTGCTATATATATAGATATACGAGAAACTGGCAATGTTTTCCAAATAAATAGATTCCTGGGATTAAAAATATTAACCTGCACTTTGTGCAAGTCACCGATATTCAGCGACTTTGCTGGGGAAATTTGAAGCGGCAATAAAAGCTATTGCCACTTTAAATTTCCCCTGTAAAGTCACTGAATATCTACAACTTGCAAAAAGCGCAGGTTAATACATTTACCACCTGGTTTTCACAACTAATTTTCTTCACAGCACAACTTTGGAGTAAATTCCAATAGTGCCAGTACAGGTAAAGTTATAAAATGCATCTGTCAATTTTTCTCTTACTTTAAGTTTGTTAGAAGTACTTTTCCTGTGTTCATATTTACAGTATGTTGCTTTATAAGTGATAAGCTGTGACATACAGGTTATACTTAAAATTAACATTACGAAATGACTTCAACTCAGCATGAGTTGCCCTGCATGTCATTTATACGTAGTGATTCAATCCAGGACTCCCAATGTTCAATGCGTTTGTACATAGGGCGAGCTTGCACTCATTTCTGCACCTCCCTACCTAGAGATAGCATCATAGGGCCTGAGTCATATAAGAGAGCAAGGCAAAAAAAGGAGTAAATTTGATCCTGGACAAAACCATGTACAATGCAAGGGGTGCAAATTAGTTTATTATTTTGCACATAAAGAAAATACAAATACTTAATAACTTTATCTCTACACTCAAATTTAAAGTTGATCTAAAACATGTCCTACCCTAACTATAAATCTGTTCCCACATTTTAAGTTGACCTCCCCCCTCCAATGCAACATGGTTTTGCCAAAATACAAAGTTACTCATTGGTTTTGCTTTGCTCTCCTTAATGACTCAGGCCCACAGTGTGAATACAATAAATTCTGTGCTGTAAACACTACAAGGAAACATGTTATGGCATATGTGCTCTTAGCTATAGCATTGGCATAATGCTGGTTGGATTATGTTCTTCATACAAAGACAAAATTAACATCCCACAGTTTTTTGCTAATGAATGTTTAAATATGTAACAGTATGCCTTCTCATTCCAACAACCTATTACATTTTACATTTGTGTTTGGACACGTTCCACGTACAACTTACCGCACTGGTTTCAAAGAGAAGTTCCCTCTCATCAACAACTATCTTGTAAGTATTGGCAAGTGGAGCACCAAAAGAAAGGATATGTTCATAGTGAAACACTTCCAAAGGTCTGCCTTCTCCTCTTTTGTAGACAGAAACTGCCTCAACGCTCACACCCAGCCACAGCTCTTGTGGAAATCCACCTTCTTTGCACTGAAGAACAAGCAGATTAGGAGAAAATGTGAGAATTTCAAGGGATTTTTCTGGGAATGCTGTATATATTACTTACTGGAGAACATCATGACATATTTTGCAGCCATCATTTAACTAACTACTCTTTAAAAACATTTGGGGGTAAATGTATCAAGGTCCGATTTTTTCAGCGTTTTAAAATTGCAGCAAATCGTGGCTGACAACCCGCGATTTTAGTCCCAAAGTCGCCAGATGTATTAAACTGCAATTTTTACTCTGATCTTAAAAATTGCTGCGATGTCAAACACTCCTGTGTTTAGCAAACTCTCCCATGTTGTCCTTATCTAGCTGCAAGATTAGTAAACACATCACTGTTACACTGTCCCTGCCTATTCAGCCGGAGGTCCGGCAGCTGTCAAATGTTTAATAATAGATAAAAGTTTATTAAAAAAAAAGCGTGGGGTCCCCCCGCCCGGCCACTATTAACCCTAGTGCTGCCAGCCTACTGCTGGTTACGTGAAAATCAGGGGGAAAATTTTCGTAAAGACCAGCACTAGGCAAACCAGTCGGGGTGGGTGGCGCTATAGCAGGGGGACACGCGGCAGGGGTCCCCCTGCCATAATGACAGACCAACTCATCACAGCGTGGGAAATCCCCATAGAGTAGAAATAGACCTCGTGGCCGGATTCTATTCAGTCACGTCGGTCTGCTTGTACACTGTACATGCAGAAACTGGCGTCGTTGGTAAACTGGGTTTTTTATTTTTTTCAAGCATGTTCCGGATTACAAATATGGGGCCCTTCTGGCTGAAGACTGCAAGCAACAAGGGGGGCTTTTTGCCCAAGAAGAACAGAAGACATTTACAAGCAGGACTTTGGAATTGCAAATTTATTTGGTACATGGTTTTCAAGCATTTTTGGATTAAAAGCTGCTGACGAAAGAAGAAGAAATCTGATTGGTAAGTATTTTGGGGTTTTCTTATTTCTAATAAATATATGTGGTATTAATGAGGGTGTGTATTGTTTTTATAGGGGTTTTATTATTTTTAATAAAATTATGTGGTTTGAATGAGGGAGTAGTGGTTTCATTAATTTTTTGATTTGTGGAACTACAGATACTCAGCCAGACCCCGGATGTCAGGGCATGTTGGCACTTGTGGTTCTCAAAGTGCCAGCATGCCCTGGCTGCCACGGGTATGCTGGTGCTTGTATTTATACAAGCATCGGCATGCCCACAGTTTATGGCAGCCTGGGCTTGCTGGGACTTGTAGTTCCATAAAACAAAATGGCATCTTTTTGTTTTGTTTTTTTTAACTATATAATCGCCCTTTATTACCCTACATCCACCACCCAGGGGTGTAGGAAGAGCCCTAGTGCTTTCAGCACTGGGTTGGCAGACCCCACTACCTAGGGAAGCCAGTCCAGCGCTGAACAGCCTGGGGTAGGTTAGTCATTATGGCAGGGGGACCCCTGATGCGTGTCCCTCTGCTACAGTGCCACCCACCCCGGCTGGTTTGCCTAGTGCTGGTTATGTGAAAATCGGGGGGACCCCACGCAAATTTTTCCCCCGATCAGCAGTAGGCTGGCAGCACTAGGGTTAATAGTGGCCGGGCAAATGGACCTTACGCTTTTTTATTTTAAAACTTTTATCTATTTTAACACTTTTGAAAGGTGCTGGGACCTCCGGCTGTATAGACAGGATAGTGTAACAGTGATGTGTTTACTAATCACGCTGCTAGGATGCAACATGTAGTATTTAGTGATTTTTAAAGCAAACTCAGGAGAGTTTGCTTAATCGCAGCTTCATACATCTGAGACTTGTAAAGCCGGAGTGGCAAACAGTCGGGACTGTGATCTTTATCGATTTTGGAAATAGCGATTTTGACAGAAACACAACTCTGGCAATTTTACATGAAGTCTCAGGTTCATACATCAGCGAGTTTCCACTCTCCCGAGAAAATCGCTGGATTTGCAAAATCGCGCCTTAATATATTTACCCCTTGGAAGCATATTTTTTGTTTGCAAAAATTCTGTACAAGTAAGTGTACCACACACCATTTAATAAAACAATAATCTCACCTCAACATCAAATAGTGTTGATCCATAGCCAGGCCATTCTTTTATCAAAGTCATGTATTTTGTAATACACTGATCCGGTTGCATGCCCTGTAACTTCTTCCACTTGTCAATAATATTGGTTCTGGCTGACATCACCTCTTCTTTCACCCACATGTCCAGCATTTGCTCCTCTTCAACCTTCTGTTTACTTACAGAGCCACTTCTGAAGCTTCTCCTTAAGGTCCCTTCTAAGAAGCTAGACCTCTTCCTTTCAGACCTTTCAAACGGTGTGGCCACTTTGGTGGATTGGGTAATGCGAGACTTCAGTTTCTGCATGGGGTAAAAATCATCCATCTCTGGCACGTTAATATGAAGGCTGTAGTCTCCATGTGAGTACTGTAACCTTAAAGCTGCCAGAACCTGTAGAGTTTCTTCAGGTGCTGGGTAGTGGCCCCGAATAACAGCTTGGTGTGCCTGAGACAAGAAGGATATTAGATCACCAAATTATGTAGATCAAATAATTAAATACCTTATATAAAAAAAATGTATATTATATATCATCCCTTATAATAAGAGTAAGATCCATGTTTTCAACTTAACACTGTTATGCAGATGTACATAAACCCTTTCAAAAGACAAATTATAAATCTACATATGTATATGCATCTAATTTATGCCAAGTTTCTTCTATATGAGAAAAACCAAGGTAAGAAGGTAAGGAAACTTAGACTTAACAACAACATTGCAGCACCTCTGCTACAGGTAATTGTAAAAATAAGGCTGTGCTGATAATCTGCAGTTCTGCCTGTGACCTGAACTCCTGGTGGAGCTGTGCAGCACAAAAGGACTATCTGGACACTATGCATGTTTATTGTACCTGTTTATATAAGGCAGCTAGGCCTGCCACATGTTCCCAGAATACGGATACGTTGTCATGCATGCCTGTAATGCATTCCTAATGCTGCTTATGTCTGATTACCTGCGCGTATACTGCCTTACTATTTTTATGTGGAAACAAAATCTGTATGACCCATGCTTGCTTACTTTTCCTACCTCACTTGCAGGAAATGCTGTGGCAAGGGAGGAAAGGAAAGGTGAGCGGAGCTTGATGACATTATACATATTGCGACCATTGTGTAGTATATCTAATGACTGATTGTTATTTTCTGTTGAATTTATGTATGACAATGTGAATATTTTATGTAACCTTGTAATGTAATCTCAACTTATGCTTTGCTAGATGACATGAGTTTGAACTTATGCAAGTGTCATTAATCTGTTGAAAATAGCCAGACCAGGAAGAGATAGGATCTTGGAGAAATTTGAGGGCCCAAAGTTGTAAACCATATAGCCACTTAAGCAGAACAAGCAGATGTGAGAACTCAAGGTCCTGTGAACATACCCGATCTCCAGACATCCCTAGCTCACTTTGAAAGCCCTGTGACATTTGGGAGATCAATCTGTCCTTATTGACAGCTAAACTCCAAAGGTGGGGGGTGAGAGCTATGTGGAAAAAGGTTTAAAATCTTCTGACTTAGATAATATAGTGTGCATTTTCATGAGGCGGTCTATCAAGACTGAAATGTCTCATAATTCTCAATTGTGTTCCCTCACACACCAGGTCTTAACTAGCAAGTAGTGACTCTGGTTTTATTTCCTATTTTATTTTCTGAAACTTATTTGTGTAATATATTGTATGTCTTGTTATTCATTTTTGTAACTAAGCCTTGGAACCATTTTTAAGATTAAATAAATTTAATCTAGTGTGTTCTCCATGATTCTTTGTGAACTTACGAAGCCCAGGGGGGCTCATGCTACATGTGTATGTGATTTAACTGTGAAACATTAATAAGTGGTTTTGGTGAACGTAAGGACACCTTAATAAATCCTCCTTTGTGGTGTCAAAAAACGTGTATTCATTGCTAAGTGAGTAAGGTGACGCCAGTCACGGCCAGCTGTTCAGATTGCTGTATCTGGGACAGGCTGGGCATTTGGGACACGCATCATAAAATGGATAGGACAATCACATTATCAAGCACTGGGCACTTCAGTAAACACCTAGGGGCATATTCAATTAGGAGCGATGTTCCTCCGAACATTGCGGTTGTGCATGTTTTCTGGTACCCCAACATTGCTGATTTCTCCTTGCACCCCTGTAGGGGACCTAGAGAAATCTGCAGTGTTACATCGCTGCGGAGTACCTTCCCGATCGTTCCAGAGGCACTCCGCGGCTAATTGAATATGCACTCTAGTGGCATGATGATGTTGTGAATTTCATTATCCCACCCCTACCTCTTCATGCTTATTCAGATGCCCACGCACTAGATAATTTGTGTCATGTCTCCGCTCACTTTGCAGGAGGTAAGTGCTTTCCGGGTGAATTGCCTGCTCCTTTTGGAGTCTGGGACATCTCCTTCTAATTTTGGAGTCTCCTGGACATTCCGCTAGAGTAGGCAACTTGGGTATGAACTGGCTTAGTTCTGACTACCCGCTCCGTGTTAAAACCTAGCGTTCACTTGACTACATACTATTGTGTATAACCTGGCTTACGTTTGACCTAGATTGGCTACTGCTTGGATTTGTGCTGCTACTATAAACAAAGAAGTATTTTATTGCACCTTTAATTTGTATGTTTCCTTTCACTAAATATGGTACCGTACAACAGAGAACCCTTATGCTTAACAGTGTTACGCATGAACATAAAAGCCATAAAGGAAACATATAGACTGTGTTTTAAAGAAAAAAATATTTGGTTTTTCACCTGCTCAAACATGAATACGTATTCAACACTGTCTTTTGGCACGCGTTCTGTGTCCAAGAAGCAATAAAGTTTAAAGTAGAATTTCCATGGTCTATCTCCTTCTTCGGCATCCACTGCCACTCTATGACAAAAACACAGAAAATAAGATTAAGTGTGGTTGGATCACTTATTAATAACGTATTGCATAAATTTACTTCAAATAGTGGCACAGTGTGCCTTTGTATAGCAGTGCAAATGTACTGATTTTTGTATTAGAAATGTATTGCTTTCTGATGCAGCATGCATATGTTGGAGGAAATATGTTTTTGTAAGTCAGGAAGAAAGAAAATCCCATGCTAATTAGGCCTTTTCCTTTGTGAGTGACCAAGACCTCTTTTAGCCTGAATGCACATGAGGGGGTTGTTAGAATTCCATCCTGTGTCTTAGAGAGATAGGAAACCTAACAGCAAGTAATTTAGGGAATCACAGATTGATGTAAATTTTGTTAACTTTAAATTGCATATTTAGATAATATATTACATCCTGATGCTAATCAGTGCATACAATATCTCAGACAAGTAGGAAAGGGTCTGGTTTACCTCCTGCCAACATGTGCATCAGAAACAGTATCTTGTGACCAACAGATAAGAGCTTACACTCTAATCCGCTCCCCAGTTGTCTTGTGTTAAACCCAGAGTCCCTGTGTCAACACTTTGTCCGCTATCCAGCAGTACTGATCCATAGTAAGTGGTTAAGAGGTACCAGCCAACCCACAGCAAAGAGGCACTGTAGAAGCCATACCAGCTACTCCAAAAGTAAGTGGTTCTAGGAACCACAAAGGAGCCTACTGGTGGCAGAGAGATTCTCCTATGACTACTGCGCAGTTGGAATTCGCAGTTGGCGAGTGTCTGGTGGCAAGGTGACACCAGTAGGTGAGGTCAGTAACAGTCAGTTACCGACGGTGAGAAAGAAACCCAGATAAATTGTGCAGGAAGAACATCCAGTCTCCTTCATTCTCCAACAGACCAGGTGGCGAAGTAAGCCCATCCGGTCACATTACCTATTAAATTTCTCTTACAAATGCTTGATGATGTCAATATAAGATCCGATAAGGATGGTGTACCAGCAAAGGAATACTGTTCTGACCACTCAACCAAAGTATGGAGGGCAAAACAACACCTGTTAGGCCATATCGTTGCCTGGAAAATACAAATATTAAAAATAAAATAAATGTGTTGTGATGGGGTCAACTTAGCTCCTGGACCTCAGTTGATTTGCTTTGTGTTCATTGTTGGCAGGTCTGACCCTGTTTAACTGGCACAATATCAGAGTGCTGGACAATATTTGCACCAAACCGTGATGGTTTTTGCCAGATTCAATATGTCTGGCAACACTATCTCAGAGGTTTGCAGTTTTTTTTCATTCCAGAACTATTTTATGTCTGCGAAGCTTTAAAACCCATGGTTCAGTGTTTAATAAAGTCATTTATTTTAATTAGTTATTATGGACACAAATTGAAAATATTTTTGTTACTATAAAAATAAGAAATTGAAGTCAAAATAATATGAAACTGATACTATATTAGTTGATAATACACAACATATTTACATATTTACATTAGATGAACTCAGGAGGACGCCTAGAGCTGGCCACCCCAGGGATTTATATTAAACACACTTTAGCTGACAATGGGCAAAATGGAGTGTTTAATAATTTAACTTGAGCAATCATGCACACTTCTTCCCTACTATAGTGTCAGTGATAGGTTGGGAGTGTGGCATCGAGCAGTGATATCGCAGCTCCACGCTCCCAGCATGTCAATGAAAAAGAGCAGCCGGCAGCAGCACTTAGACTAACAAAGCCTGAGTTAGGTAGCATTCAGAGGGAGCGGGCCTGAGCAGGAGAGGCGATTACTTTCCACTGGCCACTTACCACCGGCCACTGTAAAAAATCAAAGTGATTCATGCTTTAGGTCCTGACCCATAGGTTAAGAACCCTGCACTAGTTAATAAAAATATGTTAATAATAAGGATCAAGAATATTGAATTATCACAAAGTGCAAGATAAATTGTATGGGTCTTTCATATATTCACAGACAATTAAATACACAGTGAAGAGAAAAAAAATATTACATGGTATAATATGGCAACAAGTATAACAACAAAGTGAGTTACATACTTCTATACTTGCTAAAACAAAAGCTCAATGCAACCAATCAGTTTCTACTGTTTGTATTACTAAGATGATGCAATACAAAACAGTTGAATATCCAAAATTTGACAGTGAAACGTATAAAATGAGCATTTCATGGAGAACACATCCAAATAGAAAGTTCATCTAACAAACTCAGTACAATACCTGTTGTACAGTGTAAGAGAATGTTGTGCATGCACAGTAACACTTACCTTTCAAACTTGGCTAATACATCTGCCACAACAGTTCTGCTTTCAATGGCTTTATCTGTGACCCCATTGTATTCAAAAAGTGCAAACATATTTCTGCTGTCTTCCATGGCAAGGCCCCGAATCAACTTCTCTACAACCTAGAAACACACAAATCGGTTTTCCTGATGATTGGTAGATAAGTATATACTGAGTAAGAACCATCCATAATATTGTTAATGTATATAAATATCTGTTAATGTAAACATAATTTACAAAAAAACAGGACTATTGGGCCACAATCTCCTTCCTTACTACCAACAACCTTTCCTGACCATGTAACAGTTGGATTGTTAATTGAATCTTGTGTTCGGGACTGTTTGAGCTGTGCCAATGTGGGAGGGTGGGTGGACTGTACAATGTGGCTGGATAGATATGTGGATTGGAGATAAGAGTTCTCTCCAATGAGGTTTGGGGATCTGCAAAGTGTAGCTAGGGGGTTCAGGATTGAATCTGGTGCATATGCACAATGTGACTAAGGAGTCTATAGAATATGCCTGGGTCAGGTGGTCTGTGTAATGAGGCTCTGGAGGTTTAGCAATAGTGATAAGTGCTCTGTCCAATGGAGCTGGGGGATCTGCAAAATGTGGCTAAGGGGTCCAAGTAATATCTGAATGGGGGTCTCTGTGCAGTATGGGGGACTGGTGGTTCTATGTAAAATTACACCCCTACCTAGGACTCCATCAGGCCTTGACACTGTAAGTTGATTTTCCCTAATGATTTCTCCAATTTCCACATTGCTGAGCTTTGAAAGGAAAAATGACCCTTTGTAATTTTTGCTTTCACACTATAAAATAGGTATTTGTTTAATTTTAGGCCTCTTGGAAAAGTTTTCTAACAAGGTCAGGTGCTTACTTGGATATCACACTCACAGTTGCTTTCATAATTACATATTTGTGTTGTGAAAGTTTCTTTGATTTGCTAATGATCACATTTGCCTGTAAATTAAACTAATGCCTAAAATGTATTTGAGCCTATTAGCAGATCATTAACATTGTCAATCAGTAACTTTCCCTTGCACGCCTCATTTAAAGTTAAATGACTAAAATTATGGAATATTTTGTTATTAAGCAGACAAGTGTGTAATTTAAAGTGAGCTTATGCAATCTCAATTCGCCAGTTAGTATGTCTTAACACTGATGTTGGTCCTCATCAGTGTGTGTTTAGACTTGTGCTTATGGGGCAAATGATAACTTTTCAGTTCAGTTGAACCTACTGTAGCTTTTAAACATAATTTGAGAAATAATGATCATGCTTTTAGCTTTCTTTTCAAGAATTAAAACTAACACATGCTTCCATGAACATACCGCAGGTGAAAAATGCTAATTAACTGTAAAAGTTCAAATATTCTGATTGCTTTTCAGATACAGTATGTATTTAAATGCTCATTTGAAATGAACATGCTGCTTGCATAAGTTTCTGTCAACAGCTCAAATTAAGAACATAATTAGGAGTGTTAATGACTACATCCCCTTGTTAGTCTTCACTGGGACTAGATAGTATGGGAAGATTGGCCAATTGCTGGGTCTCACCTCGCCAGCTGTGGTGTGGGAGTTGATTGTGATCTTGCAAGCTCCCCCACCATGGCAGTATACAGTGGTTGTAATTTCCTGCCTGTTAATTAAGGCTTCAATTTCTTCTCGAGATGGCACAAATTCCCTGCATTTGGTTTTCTTCAGTGACTCGTAGATAAATGCAGCATACTTCTCCATTTCTGAGCCTTGATAGTGTTCTCGTATTCTACAAATTAAGAAAAAAAATACACAGAATACTAGTTGGTCTATAATGTGATTAAGTGAGCAAATAAACACTGACACATTGCTGTGGAGTTCAATAATGCAAATAAAAAAGCACCACATTTCTGAAACACAGACTTCTGGCAGCCTTGAACATTTAAATGGAATACCCAGAAAAAAGGAAACTTTATCCTACACTGATGAACTCTAATAAGACAGATTCTATCTCAGAACTAATCTGTGACATGCTCTAAAATGCCAGCAATTACTCAAAATTGTGGTTGACTGTGCTCAAGAAATGGAGTTGTGTATTCACATACAATATATCAGCTTTGGTTGGTGTACCTACTCTTGTGTACCATGTATTGGGTTTTAAAGAATAAAAAAATTCCAATTGATCCAAGAGCTTCAATCAACACAATTAAGCATTTTGTGGATTTCTTGTCTAAAGACCAATCGTTCCTAGGCTCGGTTAATTCATACATGAAGGATATTTAGCTAAACATATTGATAAGCCTTTCTTAGATAGTCTGTATATAATAATACAGACTAATGATGTTCCATCAGTATACTTGCTCTTGAACTACAAAGTATTATATAAGTGGTCCCTGGTGACAATTTAAATTGCTATTTATGTCCATGGATATTTGGGTAAAAACTTTAGTGGTTGTGGTCAAAAAAGTGGCACACTCACATTTGGTAGGTATACAGAAAGGATAATTGGTTTTGGTCAAGATCTAAAAAATGATTTTCTCAATTTTAAATATTGACCACAGAGTGTTTTTGAGCAAGACTATATCTCATATACATAAAGCTGCCCAGAGCTTAATCATATCTACTTTGCTGCCAAGCATACAATCTATAGTGCTTGGAAACCCCCCACAATAGACCTGAGGTTAGAGATAGATAATGGTGGATGAGAAGGGGAGTAATTGCAAATTATTATTACCTGTTTAAACCAATAAGATTGTAGCTATCATATTCTAGAATGTATTAGATAAATGATAGCTAGAATCTGATTTGTTGCTATGGGCGACATCTCCACTTTGCATTCTCAGAAGGTTTTATAAGTCTACCCCTTAGTGTTATTTACTATAGATGTTCATGTTTTAATATTAGTTTGACCTTTGCACTATGCTGTCATTACAGGGAACTGAATTTCTCACTAATACCTTTTGTGGATAACCCCCACAACACCACAAACATCTGTTTTTTTAATGGTTTCAGTGAGGTTGGCTTTGATTACTGAATAATGCACTTCAGTTTGTTAAGAAAACCTAATGTACAATATGTCCATATTACACTACACCAGATGAACTGAAATTTAGCAATAAAATTCTATGCAGGCTTGGTTCTTTCGTACTAGTCACAGTATTCCTTGGGCAAGCTCAACCTCAACCACCATGGAAAATACTGGCTTGGATAGAATACACGAAAGGTTTTGAAACACGGATTGTGCATTAAGTTGGGATTCACTGAATAACTTAAAAGTTCTGTATATATTCACTCTTCATCACAATATGTCGGGTTGCTATTTTTTATTTATGCTTTGAGCTTTAAACCTATAAAAAATATGATAATAAACATAATACAAAAAGTATGCTCAATATTTACATATATTTCCAATGAAAGGAAGGGTTTCCGTATAGAGGTTTAAATCTTAAAATGCTACTTTTGACAAACAAACCCACAAAAGAGCATGTTTATGTGTCTAAATTAAATCTCACCTCTTCAGATGAAACTTAAGATACTTGAGAATGCTGCGACTGGGTGGGAAGGTGCAACTTAGACAAGTGAGAATCTGCCAATGATACATGTTCCCAGTGTTGCCTGGGTTTAGCATTGTGTTGGTCTGCTTAATAAGCTGGCAGTAGAGTTCATCTCTTAGTGGGCGTAAATCATGGCCAGTCTGAAGGATGCCTTGGATTATTGGGATGGGATCAGAAAGAGATTCGAGCTGTTGCAAGGAATTAAAAATCTTGATGGCTTCATCCTGGAGCGTCGTATAGCCTTTATCTTTTAACACTGTAACACAAAATTACAGGGTTGTTAATTCTATTGTATAGTTGACAATTTGCAGAATATAACATAATCTCAGACACGGTTAATTAACAGACTAGCCTGTAAAATAACAAGCTGTTCTGAGCTGGTAGTGATATCTTTTTAATGGGTTTCACAGTTTAACAATATGTAACCATTTATTAATTTTCCAGTATCCTCAAGACATAATTATTTTTAAATAATTTTAACAAAAAAGGAAAATGATCATGTGGTATTGAAAAAACTACAGATCTATGGGCGAGTCAAGGCTTTATATGCAATAACTTTCAGTTAAATTCAGAATTTGATAAATAATAAAAAAAAATTAACATCCCTTAAAGGAGCTGACTGGTCATAGAAAAACGTGACATTCTTCTGACTAAGAGCTAAACTATCAGATGTTTCTTCAATACAGAACTATCCACATTCACTTGTTCTGTTTCAGAAGTGGTTGCTTTTATATGCAGTATACTGTACATAAATATATATATATATATATATATATATATATGTATAAATGATAGACATACAGTTCAAGTTGATGTCTCCGTAGGGAAGTGGCAGTAAAGATGAGTGTAAAGGGTGATGAGTATAACGCAGAATTGGATTTCTTTTATAAATCTGCTCCACAACTTCAGCATTCAGGCAGTTCTCCTTTAAAATATAATTATTACATTGAAATGAAAGCAGACAATTATCAAAGGTAAACTATCATGCAACATATAGTTTCTCAAACATTATGATTTATGCAAATTACATCATGTGCCAGCTGCTCATTCGTATGATTAATTTATTTGTGGCAATCAGAATAATATTCTTATAGGCATGCTAATGGTGTACTGTCTGCAGGACCAGCGGAACGCAGTGAGAGAGGATAAGCAATGGCGGGCCTGCCTTCCCCGCTTGTCCAGTCCACTGACCCAGTAACAAAAATACTGGCGGTTGTATTCACCACTGGCTGCGGCGCCCAGCTCTCTCCTCCCTGGTAAGTGACTGTGGGGCGTGACATCATCACATCCCAACACAGTCAGTGAGGAGCGGTGCAGAGAGGAGTCAGAAGACAGAAGAGAAGAAGACAGAAGAAAATAAAGTCATAAAAACATAGGTAAAAAACGGAGGGGGCGCAGTGTCATGACAGGGGCACAAGGTGATGAAGGGGAGTACGGTGTGATGAAGGAGGTGCACAGGGTGATGAAGGGGAGTACAGTGTGATGAAGGAGGGGCACTGGGTGATGAAGGGGAGTACAGTGTGATGAAGGAGGGGCACAGGGTGATGAAGGGGAGTACAGTGTGATGAAGGAGGGGCACAGGGTGATGAAGGAGGGGCACAGGGTGATGAAGGGGAGTACAGTGTGATGAAGAAGAGGCACAGGGTGATGAAGGATGTACACAGTGAGATGAGGGGGGGGGGCAGTGTGATTAAGGATGAACACAGTGTAACGATGGAGGTGCAAAAGTGTGATAATGGAGGTGCAAAATTGTGATGATGGAGGTGCAAAAGTGTGATGATGGAGGGGCACAGTGTGATGAAGGAGGGCACAGTGTGATGAATGGGGGGTACAGTATGATAAAGGGGCAAAAGTGTGATAAAGGAGGGCACAGTGTGATAATGGAGGGCACAGTGTGATAATGGAGGGCATAGTGTGATAAAGGAGGGCACAGTGTGATAAAGGAGGGCACAGTGTGATGAAGGAGGGCACTTTTCTTCTCTTCTACACTTCTCATCAAACTAATTTACCAAAAATATAACATTTTATTACAAAGAATACATATTCTTCATTTAAATTATTCATATAGCAATACAAGTGTGCTGCTTAATGTATTTATTTGTAATACTCTGTTTATTAAAATTCATTATTTCAGGGGTCTGCCAGCCATGCTAGCACCAGCCCTGACTGTCTGCTCACCTTTAAATCCTGTATTAGCTGCTGTGTTGGAGTGTCTATAGGTGCCTTAGTGTCGATTACATTCTGAATAGCACTCGACCACCTTGTAGCTTCATTTAACAGTTTTGTGTAAAGACGGTAACAGTGCTTGCGTCCATACACCATCACATTCCAGTATCCTGTTTAACAAGCAAATCTAATTATCATACATTTCAAGAAGACATAGAACAATAGCATTCATCTATTTATGTGGCTTCTAAAGTTCTTGACAGTTTAAGACAAACAAGATGGAAAAGTAAAAGTGTATTACCAGTTTCTTTAAAGATTTTCTCCTCCGGCTGTACCACAGAACATAGGCTGTTAAGAACCAAGGTGCCTAATTTCAAAGCATTTTTCTCAGAGTTCTTGTAATAGTCCAGTGAATTGTGGGTAAGCACAAACCAACGCTTTTTGAGCTTCAATGAAGACATCTTAGGGCTATTTTTCACTTCCTTGTGTAGCCAGCCTTCAAAAGCAAAATAATATTTATGGCACCGGTTTACTGGATGATATGTATACAAATATAAATAGCATCAACTGAATTAATATTATCCTTTTGAAACTCTTCCTGCTAATATCTATAGTTGTTACAGCTGGTACTTTTGTTACACCACATCTATGATACACTTCCAGTATGCTGTTTACGTAGCTTCAATGAGACGGGAACAATCTGATATATCTGTTTGGAATGTGACATCCTTTTAGACAGGGAATACTAAACTCCAGGAACCTGGTGCATGCATTTAGGTTGATGGTTCATACTATGCATATGCATTTATAACTATTTTGGAACCTGACATGTAATAATAATAACAACAACAACAACAACAACAACAACAGTGTTATTTTTCTCCACTCATGCTCCCTCCCCTGCCTTCCACATAACACCTTATAAATTACTCATATTTTATATCTATGTTTTATGAAGCCTAATCTCTTGATCTTAACTATTTTCTACAAATGTGTAAATTATATGTGTTGATGACTGTAAATAACCAGTGCAAAATCAATAAAAATGCATTAAAAAAAAAGGATATAGGTGTTTAACACAGAATTTGCTTCTCACCCCGAACAATAAATTCCTGGCCTTCTACTCGTGTGTCGCCCTTTGACCTCTGGAGTAATGTTATCCAGTGATGCATTTCTTCAGGTGTGTCAGAGTTACAGTGAAGGACACGGTTTGCAGTGATAATTACAAATGAGTTTGGTCTAAAGGAAAAAGGTTTGAAAACTGTCATTAGCTGTAACCATGGACAATGTTGGTACAACAACCAGTGACCCAAGAAATATTTACCTTTGTCAATTATCTTTGTACATTTCAAGTAGGAGGAATAAAACTCACTTGAGTGTTATTTATTGTAAAGCTGCATAATGGTTATGGAAACAAAAACTTTTGCAGGGCTATTGATTAAACAAATGAACAAACCAGTGGAGATCTTATTCTATAGAGAAAAAATGTAATATCACTAATGAAATGTTGAAACACTGGAAAGTACTATTTAATAATCAATGTACACTGGCATTATGGCCCTAAAATTGCTTATGCCCATATCGCAGTGTAGAAAATCACTCACTTACGTGGAAACCGGTACATACAATTTAATGATGAAAAATAATGTTATCCTTTTTAATTAAAAAGGATGATGAGCTGGATTATGTTCTTAAGGGCAGTTAATCTACTGTGGTTATTTTGACCAGTATACGAGTTCTCCACAGACTCAAGTTGTATGTTGAAGACTTACCTATCAGGGTTATCAGAAGCACAGACAGAATCAATCATTCCAACATCCAAAGTGCCCTATAAGAAGAAACAAAATACCTTGTTTGAAAAACATACTGAAGTTCAGAAGGAGTAACATGCATGAATAATAGACAATGTATATATTTTTAGAATTTAATCACAGCATCAACATAAGAGTCTATGAAAAAAAATAATGTGTAGACTCGGTTTTAGCTGTGTAGGTGAAGACAATGATCCTTTTCACACTCTTCTGTATACTGTATGCTGCCCCATGTTGCACACACACATTTGAGAAAAAAACTAAATGTAAGTCATACTAATGGCAGTTTCCTAGGTCACTTTGGATATATTATACCACTGATGGTCAATAGGTGCCCGCGCCCTGGGGAGTCTTCACCTGCAGCCCACATCTGGCTGCTGTCAATCAAACTTATTATCTACTGTGTGGTAAAGCAGAAAATGAAACTGCCTGGAAGCAGCTGACTTCCGTATCACGTGACCTCATCTGCACAACACAGGGACCAGCATACTAGAGGAGGAGGAGGGGCACAGTGTGCACTCCTTTCTTTGCGGACAGTAAAAGTAAAATTGAGTGAGGTGTGAGGGCATATAGGGGGTCTGATGAGCATGTAAGGGAGGTCTGATGGGCATGTGGGATGATCTGAAAGGCATGTGGGGAGGTCTAATGGGCACGTGGTTAGGTCTGATGTGCATAAAAGGGGGCATGTGGTGAGATCTGATGTACATGTGGGTAGATCTGATGGCATATGGGGTGATCTGATGGACATAACGGTAGATCTAATGGCATGTGGGGTGATCTGATGGACATGTGGGTAGATCTGATGGCATGTGGGGAGGTCTAATGGCCATGTGGTTAGGTCTGATGTGCATAAAAGGGGGCATGTGGTGAGATCTGATGGCATGTGGGGTGATCTAATGAACATGTGGGTAGATCTGATGGCATGGGGGGTGGTCTGATGGATATGTGGGCAGATCTGATGGCATGTGGGGTGATCTGATAGACATGTGAGTAGATCTGATGGCATGTGGGGTGATCTGATGGACAAGTGGAAAGATCTAATGGTATGTGGAGTGATCTGATGGACTCGTGGGTAGATATGATGGCATGTGGGGTGATCTGATAAGACATGTGAGTAGATCTGATGGCATGTGGGGTGATCTGATGGACAAGTGGGAAGATCTAATGGCATGTGGAGTGATCTGATGGACAAGTGGGAAGATCTAATGGCATGTGGAGTGATCTGATAGACATGTGAGTAGATCTGATGGCATGTGGGGTGATCTGATGAACATGTGGATAGATCTGAGGCATGTGGGGTGATCTGATAGACATGTGAGTAGATCTGATGGCATGTGGGGTGATCTGATGAACATGTGGATAGATCTGATGGCATGTGGGGTGATCTGATGAACATGTGGATAGATCTGAGGCATGTGGGGTGATCTGATAGACATGTGAGTAGATCTGATGGCATGTGGGGTGATCTGATGAACATGTGGATAGATCTGATGGCATGTGGGGTGATCTGATGGCATGTGGGGTGATCTGATGGCATGTGGGGTGATCTTTTGGGCATGTGAAGGGTGTTTGATGAGGTCTGTGGGGACATGTGGTGGAGGTCTTGCGAACAAGTGGGGTAGGTCTGAGAGACATGTCGGGAAATCTAACACGACATGTGGGGGGTTTTGCAATACATGTGGGATATGAGGGTTTATTGGAGTCTGAGTGCATGTGGGTGCATTTTGTGGCAGGTGGGGGTCTTAGGGTGTGTGTGGCTATTTTGGAGCAAGTGAGAGGTCTGATTGGCATGTGGGGGCATTTTGGGATGAGTGATGTGGGCTTGTCGGGTCATTTTTGGGCTGTTTTTTAATTCTTGAACTTAAGGGTAATGCACAGCCCTTATGAAGGATGGGGGGGGCCCACACATGCACCCTTGAAGTATATATGATTTGGCCATCACTGGGATGAGCTAAGCTCTTTCAACCAGCAGATAAGCAGAAAAGTGTTCTGTACCAAAATGATCACTGGACCATATTTCAAGAAACACAACTCAAACTGACACCATCACCAAATGAATGTAAATCCTTCTAACCCTATTTTAGGATCATGCAACTTTTTCAGTAGCACATAAGTTGTTACTGAATATTCTAAATGCTGCTGATGCCAGAGTTAGTCTATCTTCTAAGAAGCTAAATCTGGCTTCTGACTCAATAGCATGACTCCTTAACTGTGGCAGATGCAATATGACCAGAGAGATCACCTTTCCTACTAGCTCTGCCCCGGCAAGAATATTTAAAATAAAAGTGGTTAAAAATGCACATATCTGCTTAAAAGACTGATTATTTCATCATCCGATTGAATTCTCTAACTGTGCACCTCTTAAATGTTGTGGCCATGCCAGGCAACATGGGTAGTATAAATTTAAGCAGCAAAAGCCACCCAAGTATAGGACTGTGAACATCAATCCCTTACCACACTGCACCCTGCTGGTGTCAGGGACAAATGTCATTCAGGACAGTGAGATCCAAGCATGTCTAGTATTCCTGCAAGTATCATTTGGGGATTCTCATTGCCAATGTCACTCACAAGCTTGACTTTACTATGACAGGTACTGATTTAGCTGACAGATGTATGTTGTGTGACACAAAAAGACTTAGTAGGATTAAAATATTCATTGAATACTACACTCTGCTGGATAATGAAAGGATTTTCCCTTACCATAGCATTTTGTGGATTTGCTTGCTCATCGTGCATCTCCCGGATCTCCTGCTCTGTGGATGACTGGACCTGGCTCATCACACTGAACCACTGACTGTAGGAAAAACACAGTTATTACAGTCAAGAGAGAGAGTTCCATAGTGAAGTTATATTTAGAGGCCCTAGCTTTTATTCTCAATATAAATTATACTACCAAAGATTTCTATGAAGTTATATTAATCTTATTACCCCCTTACTGGGATATCTTATTGAAATAAGAAATGTAGTTAATAGAGAAAAGGACGAGAAAATGTTTTATTCAAGGACATGGAAGGGCAGAAATTTTATAAAACCGCTGAACTTTAAGTGAAAGGATCACAGTACAGTTTGACCACAAAAGGAGGTGTCCAATCGTTACATATCTTTGGTGCACATGCGCAGTATTACAAAGCGCTCTTCATGGAATGAAAAACAGACATATATCCACCTCTAAATGAGTCCCTAGGTGTGCAGACAAGTTTGCAATGTAAGTATATAAATAGTGTTGCTGGATTTCTAAGTTCCATAATTATAGTTGCCAACTCTCTCGGAATGTCCAGGAGACTCCCAAATTCTGGGTAGGTCTCCCAGACTCCTGGGAGAATAAGGCATCCTCCCACATCTGCCCACTTCCTAGCGAAGTGGGCATAATTAGAGCCATCATGATTCTCAAGGAGTCACGTCATTTTGTCCCCATGCTTTAAAATTACTCATGAACTTCATTCCGTTACAGAGACGGGGCCAAAAATGATGCAACCCACCCAGCCCCGCCCCCTCTGTCCATACCCCGTCTACCTTCAAAAAGTCGTCAAGTATAGCCATAATATATCTGTAAATATCAGAAATATACTGCCACAGCATAGCAGTTACTAGCATAGGACTGTGAATTCTGCAATTATATGTCTCCAAGTTTAGCCTAATACACAGAGTGACTCTCTGATGCAGACGTGCCACACGCTTTATATGTGTTGCTGTGTTTGTTTACTGAAAACAGTCACAAATCGTTATCTTACCCAGTGTTTTGGAAAAGTTAGTCATGAGTCACAAAATAGATAAGCCTAACACTACTAACATTACAGTGTGCACATGCATTTCAATCCTGTATTGAAAGCAATACCTTACTAAAACAACTACACATTAGCACACTTGCAGCAATACCTTTCAGAGTTCTTATTATATAAAAGAAATGGACCAAAATATGGAAAAACAAATATAGAGTCACTTAATAGAGTGTTGTGGCATTGAGTCTACCAATGTCTTGAGCTGTGCAGGAGCGATGTACCATCATTCTGTCAAAAGAAAACACTAGGATAATGCCTGGTTGATGGTGGTGGAGACTGCTGTCTCAAGGTTATCCCATAAACGCTGAACTGTGTTCAGATCTTGTGGCTCAGAAAGCCATTTGGATAACATCAGTGTCATGCATATCAAATTACTCATCAAACTACTTGGCAAACATATGTAGTCTGCGGATGGGGGAATTGTCCTTCTGAAAGACACCCATCCTGTCAGGAAATAAACGCTGTACCATGATGATCAGTTAGTGCAATTAGCGTTGTCCTTGCTATCTAAGGGAATGACTGCACCAAAACCACGTCAGGATTACGGAACCACAACTGTTGGAAACAAGCATTCTGGGCTGTAAAATTGTTGAAGTTGCTGCCATATGTGTGAAAATTTCACCATATCACTTTTCTCCACTGCTTGGTAGTCCATTGCCGGAGCTATTTGCACCAATGAATTCGCAAATGTACATTGCTATGTGTGATGAGCGGTTTATGTACTGCAACCTTACCCTATAATATCCTGCTCTGTGGAGTTCTCGTATTACCATTTTTGAAGAAACTGATTGCTCATGCCACAGGCTGAAATTTGCAATCAATTATGCTGCAGATGCACACTTGTTATGTGTTACGTTGGTAACATAAAACTGGAGTATGCATTTCTGCACACTATTGCCCTTTGACAATGCTATTGTCCCTTGAAGTTACATGCTGACATCACCGTAGACACAATTGCTCATGAAACATTAGCAAGTTGCGCTGTCATGGTCAGGGGCAAACGCAGGATTTTTAAGGTTCCTCCCCCCAAAAAAATATAAATATATAGAGCTGCTGCGCATGCGGCCGCGCATGTGCAGCAGCTCCATTTCGGCGATGCTGAATTGTACAGCAGCCGCGGCGCTGTCAAAGAAGCGTTCGCGGCAGTGCTGTATTGTAGTACAATACAGCACCACCGCGGATGGTTTTTTTGACAGCGCTGCGGCTGCTGTACAGTACAGTGCTGCTGTGTAGGGGCAATGTTTAACGCCCATTCGTTCGCGGAGGGGAGGGGTTTCTGGAGAACCAGAAACCCCCACTGCCTGCACCCCTGATGGTCACTGAAGTTTCTGCCAAACGTGACCCAACAATCATCCCTCTTTCAAAAGTTAGAATATTTAAGCCTTAATTTTAATTGTATTCTATTTTTTTCACCTAAGAACAGTTTTATGAATGGTGTTAGTCTGTTACAAACTGCAACTTTTCAATATCAACACCAGATGTCGCTGCTACTTCAACAAGACCCATATTTTCATTTCACAAAGCAGTAGCTGGAAAATTACTAGAATAGTACAATTATTGCCTATTTAACAATCTCCTAATTCCCCCAAAATGACAGTTTTTAGGGAACCACTGCAATTTTAAGTATCCCCTGTATTTATAACTAGGGGATTGTGATATCTGCTGCAGTCCCACTGCTATCATACGCAATAGCAGTCCCCATAAGGGGACTGATATTTTTTGTGATTTAACAAATCAAAGATTTTTGGAACATGTGCCCAATGACTAATGGCTTGTTAAATATTCCCCATAATATTAATATTTTGCTTTGAGAAAGAGAAGCACCAATGAAAGGAAAAAAACACTCTCTCTCTTAAACATTTACAATTTCTGTGATTAAATCAGATTGGAGCATTGATACAGGCATAACACATGACACTACTATAGATTAATGTCATGTGTTTATGTCTGACATTTCAATATCATGCAATCAATAAGTGGATGCAATTTTACGATTTAGCTCATAGAGTTCTCTGCATCCTAAGTAGTCTGAACCAGGCTCATCATATGAATAGAGCCAGTGATATCTAGCTATTGGATCAGAAGCTTCTAAGCAGGACCCAGCTGCTGAGCAAAGTACTCTATTATAAACAAGAACAGCACAGAATAATTAAACAAATGTTTTCTATTATAACATAACATGAATGCTTTTGTGTCAGTTATGTGGGGTTTATTAGTGTAAGTTACCTACCCCTTGCAGCTCATTTAAATATCCTGCACATAGAAACAAACCTCTTCTTTTTGCATTACATTTGGCACACAATTTTGAATAAATTATTATGCACCTGGAATGTCCTAAATGGCCTGTCAGTTATAGCAAACATGGTATACATCTGCCATAGCTACCACCTTGCCAGCAATGCACAGTGTGAAGCTTTGCACAATGACGTTAAAGGACCACTAAATGCCACAACTGACATTTTCAGCTATGAAGTAAGAAGATAAAATAAAATGTTCAGTTTTAATCTGACATTACACTGTGCTTTCATCTGGACAAATTTGACAATCTGTATTATAATCCCATGCTGACGAATGTGAAAGCAGAATGGCAGAAGGAAGTATAACACATGATATAGAGACCTGTACTATAGGTATGTGTCACACATTTTCTTACCTTGCATCTTCCGGTGACTCAGCAACTAGGTGGTATGTTCGATTATCCATTATTATATCAATGCCATTTTCTTTGCCTGTGTTATCGATGATCTCTCTAAAATAAGTAGTTTTAGAAAGGAACATTATTGAAGTTTAGAGTATTAAAGGGTCATTTTAAATGCATTTTAAAGGTTACTAATTTCAGACAATAACTACATGGTAAGAACTGTGAATGAAATACAATGTGCCAATCATGGTTAGAGCTTATACCAACAAGGTCCTTTAGTTGTATATGGAACCAAAATCAAAATGCTACAAACATCATTAATCTCTGTGGTCATAAGTATGTTATTTACACAGTCTGCAATTAAACCTCAAACACCTGTTTAATCTGTTGTCAGTATTCTGCTGTCTGTATGGAAAACAAATGCATTTTAATAACACTATTGAAATTCTGCACCATTTTCATCTAGCTCCTCTCTGGTCCATTCTGTGTAACATACAACACAGAGAACATTTAGAAAGTGAGACAATTTCACTAGGTCACCTGCTGTGCTAACTAATGGATCCAGCCTTTAAAACAGAGTGGTAACATTAGCGGCTCAGTATACAGGTATTTTTTCATCTCAGCTTCCTATATATAACACACACAAACAGCACAGTTTAGAAAAATGTAGCTATCATTTGTATTTGGTCAACTTGGTGCCTCCACAATAGAGTGAAGAGAGAGATATATTGATTCTTCAGCTGAAAGTCACATTGCCACTAATTGCTATTTAATGTGACCTTGTGACATAATAAAATCAATTAATAAAATGTTTCACATACAATAAATGCAATTAACTAACAAGTAGTAGTTGTACAGAGGGTACTCGGCGTGTCTGCCACACCATGTGCCAGGCCAGAAGTAAAGCTTCTAAAAAAATATCATGATGCCCACAAATGCCACATATTTATTGGCTACAATTTAGATGCCAACCAATTAAAAATTAATTAGTGTAACCCAATCAATGGGTTTTGTTTGACTACTTAAGTGTATGTTACGAAGATTTAAATACTAAAGTAATCAGTGTAGTTGGGAAATACATATAATTTCTGTTACAAGAAAGCAACTTATTGTTTTGCTAAAAAAGAAGTATTGGAAAAATTGGCAAAGATTATGTATGTAATAAACACATACTTACCAACTCTCCCGGAATGTCCGAAATTCAGGTAGGTCTCCCGGACTCCCGGGAGAGCAGGTAAATATCCCGCAAACGGCATCTTGCTGTCAAAATGACGTGATTCGCGGTAAATCTCGTCATTTTGGACAAAACGGCATTTTGTTGCGGGGGCGAGGCCAAAATGACGTGAGTCACTACGCCCCGCCCCTCCCACCCTCCATCCACGCCCCCCCCCTACCTGGGATCTCCCGGAAAGAAGTTTAAAAAGGTTGGCAAGTATGAATAAACATATGTAATATATGTCTACATTCTACCTTGAAATATATACTGTGCTGACTATGGACTATGTTTAACAGATATCTACTTAAGTTCTGTCTCTGTCTGTGTGGACATGCACCATATTAATAACTTCAGGAACCTTGATCTTTGTGGCAATGACATTTTATGTCTGTGACATATCTAAAGGCTGGTGAATATATTGCACATGCTTCTAGGTCCACATGACTTCCCATTCCTCATTAAAGACATTGCAGATAAAACTAAGAACATAATTACTTGAGATATATAAAGCAGTGTCTGGTATTTCCTCTGTCTACTTCTAAAATGTGACAAGGTTTTCTGGTGCCTACTGTCCAATATCTTTAACTACCTAAAAATGTCATGTCTAGGTTTAAAATAAACCATTACCCAGTGACAGTAATGTTTGGAAGACTAATAGGGCCTGGTAATTGAATGCAACCATGAAACAATGGGTATAAACAGAGCCCTCGCTGGTAAGTGTAAAGGACAAAACAGACACATACATGCTCTGCACACTATCTCAGCACATCATACCTAGCAATGATCATCATACAACAGCAAAAAGACACATAATAAGATATGTTAAAAAAAGTAAAGGTTTGGCATGAGTGTAATGGATTTATAAATATACAAACACAATGCAAACCACTGCTAATAAATTATTAGTATCACTTGTGGTACAGGAGATGGTCTACTTCTTTTCCAAATGAGTTGCACAAAGCAGGAGCTGAGCTCATTGTTGTGTTGTTGATTGTACCAGAGCTATATACTTTATTGGATTTATGAGCTGCAACAAGCTGCTTCATTGCTCAGGTGTAATATTTTTATTTACCAGCAAACAGTGGCAGACAAAATTAGTATTTTTAAGGGTCTCACCAGTGGATTTTGGTCGACAAATGAGCCACATGTCACCAGATCACTTTATGAGATGAGAATAACAGCATGAAATGTTCTCACAGCTCAAGCTGTAGGTTAAACTATGGTTTGCATGATAAGCTGCTGAGAAGACATCACTATTCATTCTCCAACTAAGTTGCTACCAATATTCCCTTAAAGGTGTGCATTATGCGGGCAGCACGGTGGGTAAGTGGTTAGTACTTCTGCCTTACAACACTGGGGTCATGAGTTCAATTCCCGACCATGGCCTTATCTGTGAGGAGTTTGTATGTTCTCCCCGTATTTGCGTGGGTTTCCTCCGGGTGCTCCAGTGTCCTCCCATACTCCAAAAACATACTGTTAGGTTAATTGGCTGCTAACAAATTGACCCTAGTCTGTCTGTCTGTGTGTGTGTTAGGGAATTTAGACTGTAAGCCCCAATGGGGCAGGAACTGATGTGAGTGAGTTCTCTGTACAGAGTTACGGAATTAGTTGAGCTATATAAATAAATGGTAATAATAATAATATGCACCATTTTTCATGTTTCAAATATGCTTTCTGTCTACCCTGCTGTCAATTCTTGACAGGATTGGACTTAGTGTCATGAGCACTAAGTACTCATACCGCTGAAGAACCCTGGGTTCATTTGCTGTTTGGAGGTTATTCAACGCTCAAACGCTTCTCTGCATTCAGAGAAGGACTTGTAGTGCTCTGACCCTAGTGGTGCTCTGACAGTATATATGCGATATGGTGGTGTTGGTATCTAGTATGATAAGTTACATGGAACTGGAAATAGGGGAAGGCTATAGGAAAAGGGTATCTCTGTTCAATGTATGCCTGGCACTGAGGAAGGATCTATATGCAAGGAGAGGCTGGCACTGGGGGGGGGGGGGGAGAATGTATCTCTGAGTAATGTTTATCTGGCGCTAGGGGTATGTATGGCTGGAGCTGGGGGGAGGGAATATCTTTGCAATGTATGTCTGGCACAGAGGAAGATCTCTATGCAATGAGTGGCTGGCCCTGGTGGGCGGGTGTATCTCTGAGTAATGTATATCTGGCGCTATGGGTATCTTCGCAATGTATAGCTGGAGCTCAGGGGAGGGGATATCTTTGCAATGTATGTCTGGCCTGAGGAGGAATCTCTATGCAATGAGTGGCTGGCACTGAGGGCATATATCTGAGGTATATATATCTGGCTCTGGCAGTATCTGAGTAATGTATGGCTAGAGCTGAGAGGAGGGGATATCTCTCTAATGTATGTCTGTCACTTGGGAAGTTATCTCTGCGCAATGCATGGCTGAGGCTGAGGATTATCTCTGTGCACTGTATGATTGGCACTTACCATGTCTCTGTGCAACTTATGGCTTGCTAAGGAGGCAATATATGACTGTCATTTACGTGAATAGCTATCTGGGTAAGATATGGCTGGCAATGGATGTATGCATATGCACAGATTCATTTGAGAATAAATCAATATCCCCAGGTGTTTTCACACCATAAATGTCATATGCAAGCTACTTACTAGCCATATAAAACTGCAAATAGGTGTTTGTGACTTAATTCATAGTATTAGCTTGGTGTGGATTACAGGAACTCTGTTTCTAATCATGAGATAAAACCTGAGAGGGAGAGATTAAATTACATTGTTATCTATTTAATTGTATTTGAATTCTTATGCTCTATGCATGAGGTAATTATGGATAGAAATATCCAGAGGGATAGTTACAGATGAATGGCCAATATCAATTTATGAAAAGGGTCGTAAAAGCTTAAAACCTTTTGGAACCTCTCATATCAATAACCTTAATAGTATCCAAAAACAGACCCCTCACATTCTTTGTGGTTCTGTGATATCTCAGGACACCTCAACTAGGTGACAGGAGGCTGAGCAGCTGGGATAAGTTTGAATGAAGGAAAAAAAAGACACAGGAAATTGTCATATTTTTTCAAATATCATACTTTTCAGGAGTCATGTCTGGTATGTAATGTATAAAAGGAAACTTATGACCTGTTGTGTGGAGGTAATATCATCTTTGTAGGATATTCTGGTGAGAAGTTAGGCCAGTTTAAAGAAACCCTGACTTGAAAGGTGCTCTGAAAAGATGGTAGTAAAACTAGTTTGCATTTATACAAACTTCCTAGTTCTGACATCACAGGAAAGGGGGCTGTGGGTACCTGGAGCATGTTTAAATCTCCTGTAAATCTAATAGTTTTTAATAATTTTTTAGAGTCAATTTCATGTTGAGAAGTGTTCCAGTATTCATGCTTTCCCAGCAGAAAGAAATCAAATCATTCGTGAGTTTATTTTTTTGTTGCACTATATCTTTGTATGTCATTATGTTTATTGCTTTTTTTTTTTAAACATTGCAGATTTATTTTCCAGATTAAATTGCACTTAATTGACCTGAGTCATTAAGTAGAGCAGAGCAAAAAAAAAGATTAAGTTTGCTACTGGACAAACCATTTTACAGTGAAAGGGGTGTAAATTAGTTTATTATTTTGCACATAAGAAAAATACTGGCTGCTTTTTCATGTAGCACACAAATACTTACATTTTACAGTGAAATTTAAAGTTGATCTAGGACATGCCCTACTGTAACTATAAATATGTCCACACATTTAAAAATTACCTCCCCTCCAATGCAACATGGTTTTGCCAAGGTGCAAATTTAGTACTGTTTTTGCTATATTTTCCTTAATGACTCAGGCCCAATAAGTTCAGGTCTCTGTGTTCTTACGAATTCATATGTCAGACTTGGCTTAGTATTAGAACATTACATAGCTGAAACAGAGGAGATAAGTTGGTTTATAATAACTCTGGGTCATGGGAGATCATTTGGATTATGATAACTCTGCTGAAAGTAAATTGTGATAGTTTAGTTTAAATGGAGAACTGAAGGCTTCCTGAGAAAGAGTGCCAGCTCTTCAGAAAAAAACTTGATGGTGGTATAATTGGTAAGGCAATAGGTTTAGTCTTCTAAAGGGACGTCCGCTCTTCTCTTTATCATCCTAAACAAGGCTAGTGTGTATGCAGTCCATGGACCGAGCAATCGGACCATCGATCGCATGTAAAATCGCTCGGCATAAAAAGTTGGTAGAAATTTCTGTAGTGTGTACCCAGCTTTAGTGTGTGGTATAGACAGGGAGAGTTTTAACCATTTTAAACAGTCCAGGTGTTTGTTTTTGATTAACTCATTGTCACATACACATCCCACAGGCTCAGGCAAGTGCTGCATCATGACACCCATCAATTAATTATTTTTAATTCCATTATATGTTGCTCTCTTTTTAATATTTTAAGCTGGCATTATAAAGAGCAAGTATGCTAGCTATATTTGTAATCTAGGTATCCATATTTATTGCCTAGAAACAGAGCTATATTTATCCTAGTTAAATACTATTTCTAGGATAGCTATATAATGTATCTATATTTATTGTCTAAGAAAATAACTATATTTTAGCCTAGCTATATAGCTATATTTCTAGCATATTTATATATCTAGCAATATGAGTATTCATCCTCTAATCAATGTGTGCAGAGGGCAATACTTGCTGGGTATGATGATGAGGATGATGACTATTTGCTGGATAGGAGAATGGTGTCCATTGGTAGGTATGTTGTGCGATGTTATGGTGTCCAGTACATCTAAGTGTACTTTGAAAGGTATTTTGGGGAATAAGAAATACAGCCGCACAAGAAAATAAAGCCTCAGCTGCTACTTTGCCTAGCCACGCATACCTTCAACATGTGGCTGTCATGTCACATGACTGTAGCAGCCAGTATTCATCACAGAGTAAGTCTCTGTGAGGGTAGTTGCTCCAGGTTAGCTTTGCTCAGTTAATGTTAGAACAACAGATATTTTAAATCTGTACCACTGTTAAATATCCTAAAAATTATAAAACAAAGTTCCCAAGTATATGAAAAAGGTCCTATACCACAAATATAAAAATATATAAAATATAAGTAATTAAATCTAGATCAACATCTGCATAATCAATAATTGTGCAATTAAAATATTTCATGTTGTGATACATACTTAGCTTCTCGGAGTTCTATGGTCCCTTTCAGTTTTTCCTCACTGTCATTTTCGAAATACATGAGCTTGAACTGACGAAGAACAAACCAACGTTTCTTCCAGTTCCTTCTAGAAAGAGTAGATGATCCACCACCTTTTTTATGAAGCCAGCCTTGCTTCAAGGCCTCTTGCTTGGACCTAAACCACAGAAACGTTTCATCTTTCAAGACACACCAACGCCTCTTCCATGTATTCATCACCCCGCCTGCCAGAAGCACAATACAAACGTTTATTATTACATTTACTTTGCAATTGAAAACTGACAATCCACTAAGAGTACATATATACTGTATTTATAAATGCTTTCCCATGAACACAACTATCTTATGCATGTATAAAGTCAATATGGTAGAAACATATGACCTCTAAATATATCAGTGGAAAATATATATTGTATGACAAATATCCAAAACCCAAACTTTAATAATGCAATTGCTACACATAGTTGTTCAGACAGAAGAGAAGAAATAGATAGTATAGTAACATTATTATAATTTTATTACAGTAGTGGTTATGGCAAAAAGATGGAGATTAACATCCTTCCTATTGTTCCATTGTTCTGTGGTTTGTGGTTTATTTTAGAGCATATTATGTACAGCGTACAAAAGATATGTGTGTTTCTTATTTATCTGTTGCTGTGATTGCTGTGCATATAGGCAGGGCCGGATTAAGGGAATGGAGGCCCATGGGCTAAGGGGGCCTCCATTCCCCCATGAGGGCCCCCCCCCATGATCCGAGCTGCCCGTGCCCCCTCCCCCCCCCCCCCGGCACTTACCTCCTTCTCCGGCGCGCTGTACGCTCTTTACTGAGGACATCTCGTGAGAGTGAGACACATGAGATCTCCTCAGTAAGGAGACTACAGCGCGCTGGGGAAGGACTGCAGTAAAAGTGCTCAGCAGCATTGATCGCGCCGGGGGCGCCCTCGCCCCGACTGATCAATACTGCTGCTGAGCACTTTCAAGGGCCCCCTGGATGCCATAGGCCCCTGGGCTGTAGCCCAGTTAGCCCTATGGTTAATCCGGCCCTGCATATAGGAAGAATGTAATTTAATAATGTGTGACAAAATAGATGGTGTAGTACTTTTAGCCCCTCATGAAAATCATGCCATTGTTTCTGTGTATAAGATAAAATAGACAAGTTCTACTAGTGGCATTTCTCTAGCACGCCACTATGTAGAGACACAAGGGATGACAAATTACTTTTATAGAGATTTAAGTGTAGGTTCTTCCAGTTACTAGGAAAAAACAAGTTTGACAACCTTTCATCAAGGATTGCCCAGAGGACAGAAACAGTTACCTCCCGTCACACTGATGACAGTGACTGTATACTATGTTTGCTTTCTTAACTCTATATCCACATTACAATGTTTGCATTATGTTCTGTGTTGGGTGTCTATCCCTGGTGATCTATTCATGTCTGAAATGTGACATGTCTGTTACTGAAACGACTGTAGTCTAACTTGTCATCATTTCAGACATTCTTTGTCCAACTTGTGTCTTGCATTGTATAGAGAAATAAAATAAACTAAAACAGTAGAAATAGAACTAGTTGGCAGTATGTAAAGTAATAAAGGAATTGTAAAGAAAGGTGAGCACACAAAAACACAGCAACCATATGACCATAGAAGAAGTACTCAAAGTAGTAAAACACATAGCAAAACTAAATAAATAGATAATAGTATACATATGGATGCCAAGTATAAAAATAACTAATCATAATAAATAGAAAGATAGACAGACAGACAGAATATAGTTTTACTGAAAGGGTAATAAAAAGTTGAATTAGCGAATACAATTAAAAACAAGACGGATTGATTTTCATTAAAACCAGATCTGATAATTACATTAAAAAAACACTATCAAAAAAGATGTATTCATACAATGGATCACAACTGTAGTTTGCAGTGTGCATGGTCGGTACAAAAAGACATACAATTTCAGGAATGGATTTTGTGTCTCTTCAGATTTAGACTTCAGAAATGGTATGCTTGCAGATAATTTGTAATATAGTATCCATACTTGCCAACTTTTCCTCGTTGGCTTCAGGGAGATCCCAGGGGAGGTGGGTGTGCGGGGGCAGGGCTTGACAAATCACATCATTTTGGCACCGCCCATAAACGATTGTCACAATTTTGGCCAATTACATCAGGGGGTGGGGCTAAGGTGATGTAATATTTGCATAATTAAGCCCCGTCCCATATCTATTGCGGGGGTGAAAACCGGGAGGTCTCCCAGAAATATGGGAATTTCCCGGATACTCCGGGACAGTAGGCAACTATGCGTTAAAGAAAAGCAGCTAATGAATCTCTAGAGACTGAAGTGTCTTTTACATTTCTGTCTCCATTACTGAAGTCATATTGTCTTATCTGTCAGTCTTTGATTAAATCTTGGTCTCCATGAAAATGGCCACCTCCATAGGCATCAATACATGGACATAGGACACAATTTCTTAACTGTGTCATCGTGTCACAGATGGCGACGCCAACCACGTCTTGTACTGGCTCAGCATAAGGGAGAATGCCAGACTCTTAAGAGAGTGAGGGAGATCACCTCTATTTCAGAGAGTTTCCCTGACATTCAGGGAGAGTTGGCAAGTATGACAGTAGCACATCAATTAATAGAACCATGACATCATATGTCTCTATATTAAGTTAATTTGACACATTTTCTTTTTAATAATTATGTGTCTACTATATGCTTAATGGAATAATTTAGGTCAGAATCAAAATGCTGTTTTAATTGCACATAAAAGTATCTGATAACAAATAGGTTAAATTTGTAGACTCTTTAAACAAATGGTGACCTTACAAACACAACTACTGAATGTTGTGATTGGTGGAAATGTCCAATAAAATGGTTACCATTATGTAATGATATGCATATCTGAGGAAGAAAATGTAATCTTGGAACATTATATTATCTTCATTTTCTGCAACTGAATAAAAATGAAAAGCGTTTCATAGACCTGGATTCCTGTGTGTGCTGCTGTATCCTGTGTATGCATCGATAAAGTTGGGTGGAATTGTGTGCTAATTAGGTGGAAACGGAGCCAGCGGAGACCCACAAACCTTGTTTGTTGTGTTCTGTGAGCTACAGAAAAAAGACATGTACTCCAGCCCCTGCTCAACTCAGGCAGCAGAAGACACAGAATTGTATAGGTTCTCTTTAAAAGCCAGATGCCATCAGCAGCCCAGTGTACATGCAACAAATCTGAGCATTTACAGAAATGTATTGTATGAATTATAACTCATATAGTAGAACAATGTAGATATATATGTCAAATATGTCAAATAAATCCAAACAAAACTTTGATCATAGGTAGACTATTTTTCATATGAGCACCAGACTTATGATGTTAAAATATATACCAAAACCATGCTGTAAGAAAAACCACCTGCTGAGCTTTCCTGAAATGTTAGTCTGTCTGTAAATGCCTGACAAACAAGAATTATAACTACTTACATGGTGTCACACATTTTGAAGGTTTTGTGTAGGGCAATAAAGGACCCTTAAACGTAACATTTTTTATGTGATCATGCTAGTGATTTATTCACACACAAATTCCCAGGGTGCTATTATGTATTATGCATTGGAAATATAGGTGACTAAAGAGATAATTAATCCCCATAATGACTGAATGAAATATGTATCGGTCCACAAACCACAGGGTCAAGCTTGTTTTTTTCCCCCTGAAAGGTATGTAAAACAAAAACACTAACTTTACTTGTGGGGATCACCTATATATTACATGGTAGAAGGCAATCAGCCCATGCCAGTACATTATTTCAGCGTATAAATTGTAAAAACAAATATCTGAGTAGACCATAAGGGGCTGATAGATTAAGGCATGCAAAACAAACGTAAAGTAGAGACGCCCAAAGCTTGGATAGGACGTTGCTGTCTGTGCTTGTGCTTGGCACGCCCTTACTGTACATTGACTACATGCATATGCCCATTCCCCTTCACGTTATGCCCATGAAATCATAGCCTGTCGTGTCATTTGTGTTCAAGGATGAATTGCATACACTTGCGTTCCCTGGAGTATAGTTCGTTTCTGGGCAAGCGCCATACAATTTAACGCACAAAACGTCACATTCAGCATTTATGTTCCTTGATGAATCAGGCCCTTACACAGTAAAATAAACTTCGAATGTATTGTCACATTTTAAACCATGTTTTGCCTGTAAGTTACCTTTCATATGCAAAAAACTATGGAAATATGGCAGTGTAACACAGCTGTAGACAGAATCCCTTCTGTATGAGAGCTCATCATCTGTGTCAAACCTTGAATCAAAATCTTCTTCACTGTCCTCAAACTGTAAGTACACAAATAGTCATCATATTACATATACAGCCATCAATTAAGTACAAGTTTTGCAAAATAGCTGTATAATATCTCATATTACAATTAATGTTGGACACGATGGAATCCAATAAATGTTGTTTTAATAACATTTAACATGTACATTTTTTTGTTATCTGGTTCCAAATTGTATCATATACTTTTAATAACTCCTCAGGATTTTTATAAGTTGAATGGTGTGCCCAGTGTGGGGTGATATTATGTGTATTAAGCAATCAGTGCTACTGTTCTAATGTATCTTTATGTATTTAGCTTGTAAATGATCAAAAACAAAACTAGTGGAACATATATTTTCTTTCCATTCTACAGCTCCTGTTTGGTGAAGCTTAAGTTGTTTACCTAACAAATATGAAAGGCGCATTATAACCTTTTAAGGTAGAAACCAAATAATATTTAGTGTTCTGATGTATGCAAATATTAACATATGGGGCCTGATTCATTAAGGATCTTAACTTAAGAAACTTCTTATTTCAGTCTCCTGGACATGAAAAAACAGTCAGTATTTAACTTATGTGCAAAACAGAATACTAATTTGCACCCCTTGCATTGTAACATGGTTTTGTCCAGGAGACTTAAATAAGTAGTTTCTTAAGTTAAGATCCTTAATGAATCAGGCCCATGAAGGCTAAGTCCACTTTAATAAATTATTAAATATTAATTAAATATCTTACATAAACAATTGGTAAGTGCTAAATGCATTAATCATATATAAGGAAATATATATAAGCAAATGTAACCAACTAAAATTTCTGGCCTTATTATTTTAAAATAGGTGTTTGGCTTTCTGTCAAATGAGTTCAGGGAAACCTGTTTCTTGTGTACTTGTAGTGGAATCACCTTTTACTAGTTATAAATTGCAGAGCAAATGTGGCCCTTGGTTTTGTGGGGCCCAATTAGATAAAAAGGGACTTTCTCTTCACTCTGAGTCACAGGTTTCTGGAGCACTTGTTACCACCAGCACATAGAATATCAGCTGTTTTAATGTATTTTTCTAAGGAATCAAATAACTTTTGCACTAACTGATCCCTACATTTAAATTATTTATCTGCTCCAGAAACATACTTCCTACCCCTATAAAGATTTATTCATACATGTGGATGTTTTTATTACACCAACAGAAATGTGCCCTTTCCGTATTTTGCTGGTAGGTGCACAAAGTTTCTCACTGAATTATGCTTGTTTTCAAACATGCCCGAAGATGTGTAAAAAAATAAAATAAAAAAAGTACTTTTTCCGGGTGGATAAATCACAAAACATTAAGCGCACCCATACATGTGCTCTCCTAAAACATTAAATCACATATAAAAATCTTGTCCCACAAAATGAAACCGAGCTTTTGCATTTGGATGTATTTTTGAATGCAGGCAGATGCTGCCATTTTGCTGTGCAAACATATTAGCACTAACTGATATTTACCATTTTGTTACCTTACTTTTTCTGTTCCCAGATCCTACTTCTTACACCTGGGGGTAAATGTATCAATCTGTGGGTTCTTCAACACCCGCGTGTTCAGCCTGTTCCGCGATTAAATTTCAAGCGGCGCTGCATTGTAAAGGAAGTTAACCCTTTTGAAGAACCCGCATATTGATACATTTACCCCCTGCTATCCCTTCCTGTCTGTAGTTCATCCAATTGGATGAAGGCACTGGTAAAAAAAAAGTGGCCAGAATCTACAGACTGTTCAGTCCTTGGGGTTCACTCATCTGTGTGATGCGAAGAGGGGAAGACATATGACCACTGATGTATTGTGCATTTGTGGCCATGATGCAGACTATTCCCCACTGCTACCAATGACTACAAATATACAGAGGGCCAGAACTGGGCCCTTGCAGCTCCTGAATCCCGGGAAGCTGCTAATTCATGCAACTAAGACTTCTGCTTCTAGTATTTTTTCAAATATGGTCTATTTTTGCTGTTTGGTAAATGAATGCAGGAGGAACTTGTTACTAGTGTACTTTCCAAAGATAAGTAACATACTTAATTTCATTTACACTTTAACCTTTTCAATTTATATCCTCAATTTCATTTGTTCACTCTTCTCTCTTCTTTAGTGGATCAGCTAAATTTCAATGGTGGGTATTGCACTCTATGGCTCTTCTTCTCAACCAAGGACTAGTAGAACACAGAACGCAACAGCTGACCATTGTCTATAGGTGAAGGGGCTAGAAACAGTGGATACAGCGAGTGACATCTACTGTAACCACAGTTCCGTTTCACCAAGGTAGATAATAGTGTATAATGATACTAAAATCAGGTATTTAACATTATTAAAGTGGAATTAACTTTTAACATGTAAACAAAGAAAAGTGCAGGGCTTGGCATGTAACATTAAAATGTATGGGTTGGATGGGTAAGAAAATAGTCCACAAACAAGTGAAAGAGAGCTTGAAATTCCTTGTTGATTTGGTCATGGGATTAGATAAAATAAGTCATATTTTCAACCAGTTATTTAAACCCAAACTGTCTAATTATTTAACATTTAAAAGGAAAAATAAACTTTAAGGAAAAACTTACTGAAGACTGAGCTCCTTCTGAGCTGAATCTGTATGCTGATGAACTGTTGTATGTTCCTATGGAGCAGTGATAGTCCGGAGACCACTGACTGCTGTGTGAATTAGAGAATGTCACGCTGCTCCCAGAGGTTATTGCTCCATCTTGATAATCATCATGGTCATAATCATAATCTCCATCTGGTATGATGAGGTTTTCAAGACCCTGTGGACCATCTGCCTGATTTTCTGGCACACAGTATGTAGACTCTCCACCAGGTGTTTTTTTTAAGGCTACTGGGTCTTGCCCAGGAGGAACTAGTACATTGTTTGGCGTAGCTGGAGGTGCAGGTCCAAGAGTATAATTCATGTAAGGATCTTCTTCTGAAGAATCATCACTGGTCCTAATACCACTTGTTCTTTGGTCTGAGTGACCATGCTCACTTGGATTAGGTGAGTCTTTAAATGCATCATCATCTGCTTCAAAGCCCTCATCTACTTCCTCTTCAGGATATGGTTGACTAAAGTTAAACGTTGGCTTTTCACAGCTAGCAATGCCATTGGGTTCATCTAAAAACACATCACTTACAGATAGTGACATCTCAATATTCTTAACACATTCATCAATCTCATCAAAGTTCAGGGACTCCAGAAACTCCTGGGCTGCTCTGCAGGCCTCTTCCTCTAGACGCTTCAACTCTTCATCACGGAGCTGCTGCAGCCGATGTAAAGATGCATCCGTTAAGGATAGTTCTTGTTTTTCCTTAATGCGCTGTAAATCATCAATTTCTCTCTCTAATCTGAGTATTTCTTCCACCTGCTTGTTTTCCTTCTGCTTCTCTAACTCACGCTTCTCTCCAGCCTCCTTTTGGGCTTCCAACATGGCAGCAAGTTCCTGCTGTATTCTGGCTTCTTCAGCCTACAATTATGTAGATGGAAGACATTATACTTCAATCAAACTAATCAATTTAATTCTTTCATATTTGTGTCTTGTTATTCAGTAAGTAAAAATTAATCAAAAGGCTCATCATTATAGTCTCTAAGACACACATAATACTCTTCATAAAGAGTGCTCTAATATGTTTCTTTCAAAATATATTTAATATGAAAGTGAGCAACAAATGTACATATCAGTTGTACCAATACAGCTGTATGGTAAACATGAACAAAGCTACAAATAGTACAATGGACTATTGACAGAAAGTAAATAAGACACACATCAGTACAAGACAAAACTTGAACCTGCGAGCACAAAGCTATCAGCAGGCAGGCCTACATGTATGTTAGGAGGTTACAGAGGTCAACGAGCACTTATACTATCCTATACTGCTCACAATTTGTATATAACACACTACCACAAATATCAGCCTGACAAATCATTTATTACAATTTGAAACATTCTATTAAATAACTGAAGTCTTATAACAAGAGAAGTAAGTAATATCATTTTAAGACCACAGATGATAGGTGAAAATGATTTGCAGAATATTTTTGCTAATATGCTTGAAATCCTAAAGCCACCAAGGGGTAAATTTATCAAGCTGCGGGTTTGAAGATGTGCAGATGTTGCCTATAGCAACCGATCAGATTCTAGCTGTCATTCTGTAGAATTTACTAAATAAATGATAACTAGAATCTGATTGGTTGCTATGGGCAACATCTCTACTTTTGATAAATTTACCCTGAACAATTTTTTCTGTCTGCAGCCAGAAAATCTTGTGGCTTCTATAGCATCTTATACCCCCAGCTTCAAAAGCTAATTGTCAAATGTCAACATCTTGCGATCTTGGTACACCCCTAGATCAACATGGCGGCTAGTGAATTAGAGTTAATGTAGTAAGTGTTGCAAAAAGGTCCAAAACAAAACAAAAATAGCTGTTAGAAGGAAACCCCGGGAAAGGTTCAGAGGAGATTTGTACTAGATATTTCCTGCACACCAACTCTGACAAACCCAGTGTAACCAATTTGTAAATATCTTTAGTGTGGCAACTCTACTTTCTGAAGAGCCTGACAGGCCAAGCCTATGAGGCTATTGATTAATATTTTCACTGTACTTTCCATGAATCACAGATGAATCAATGACATTAAAAGCTTCAGTGAAATTGTATTCAATAAATTTGGATGATAAAGTTTGCGGAACTCTGCTGCCTGTACTTTTAAAGCTCTATATTGTTACGCTATATTGAATTTTGTGTTTAGCATAGATAAGATACAGAGTTTGATGTCCTGGCGCTTAGAACTGTATCACATATTGTATTAAGGGTCAGTATACTGATGAACCTGTATTACAGTGCGGTATATGGATTTGCTACTAGACATGTTTGTAGGAGGATAAATCAGTAGTTATATAAATGTGTGTTTGCTACAGCATAGCCTGCAGAATAATCCTGGTATTTATTTACCTCTACTTCTCAATACAGTATATAGAAAATAAAGATTAGAAATAAGTTGATTTGTAATTTTTAGGCATATTTACAATACAAGTAATAAGTCATTAGGTTACCTGTTTGGCTAATAATGCTTCCTCTATTTTTTGCTTTTCCCTGTAAGTGGAAACATATGATTAGTAGGTGTGAAAGTTGATGTATATTATTATTATTTATATAATATCAGTATACTCAGCAGTGAATAATTGCAGACACAGTAATAAAACAATATCTGGGTATTAACAGACAAACACAAAGGTAAAAGGGCCCTGCTCCGAGTCAATTCGCCCAAAAAAATAAATACACCAATATTGTACTATAGGTCACATTATGCAGAAACACAAATTATGATTGTCTAGATATTGTGTCCTCATAGCCACATACCTTTCTTCTGCCTCTTTCCTTAGTCGTTCTTCTTCTTCCTTCTTTTTCCTCTCCTCCTCTATTCTCAGCCTCTCTTCCTCTTCTTTCCGTCTTCTTTCTTCTTCCTCTCTTTTTCGCCTCTCTTCCTCTTCTTTCCGTTTCTGCTCCTGGAGCTGCTTGTATATACGACGGGCTAGCTGCCCACGCAACTGCCTCTGGAAGGTCAGAGCTGCTTTTTTAAGACGTAAAAACTTTGTTCTCCACAGGAAAGCCCGGTAGTTCTTTTGTATCACAACAACGCAGTGAAGAACCTTTCTGTACTGCTTTCTGAGTAAACAAAGAAGAAGCTTGTTCCACAAACCCCAATCGATAAGACAGAATCCGTCCTATTTATGCATCTCTGTTACAGCAGGTGTCAAGGTGGCTCTGACACAACCACAACATAAATTAGAACCACAAGAAGCCATGCAAGGTCCTTACAGTGCCTAAATTTGCGCTAAGCTAATGTTAACACAGTCCAATCTTTATTTCTCCTGACATGACCGTGTTATGGAAAAGAGAGAATGAGCTCTGATATATGCCATGCCTACAGAAAAAGTAATTACACACAGCAGGATGCCTTTCTGGGTGACATATTGTCCTATATGTACTGCTAGGGCTCATATGCACATGAAAAGGGATTACCTCATTATGCAAACAGCTATTGAACAGGCTACTATTGACTTTCTGAAGACATACAAAGGTAAACAGATGCGTAGTTCTGGTCTGACTTCAATACATAATGTATGACACGTTGTTATCCAATGATTTTAGAAAAGGCAGAATCAGGGTAGTAATCCTAAACAATTTCTGATACAATCATTGTTTTTGACTGAAAGATAGGAAGGTAAAATAAGAGTTGTGTGAGGATATGAGGGTAAGTATTCAAAAATAAACTTAATTTGTATCACTTGAAAAGTAAACTGGCAAATTATAAATTGTTGGGTAGGGACAGTTAAAGGTTAACACTGATCTTGTGCAAGGAAAGATACGCCAAACTATAGTAATTTAATACTGAGTGCAAATAACTATTTCCAAAAATATACCCATCACTGTTGCCAGCCCTTCTATGGAGCGAGACTAGGAGAATAGAACAAAGGTTTTCATAAGCTTTCACTGTCCCAAAATCACTGCTGTTGTTGCTGACATTTTTACTCTTTTACATTTTTACAGTGAAGCTGTTTGTTTCGAACACAGAAAACATTTATTTAAAATATATAAAAATAGTGTAGGAAACAAATTTAAACTGAATATGTGACTATATTGGTGAAGTTTTTGTTTAAAGGCAAATGTCCAGCTGTATGAACAATTGCATTAATAAAAAACAACGGACAATCTCATGCCTTGGTTACTTTAACAAAATAATTTAATAACTATTATTGTTGGAATATAGTATACTAAATAAAAAAGCTAGTGTTGTATCATAATCATTACATAGGCTGTTTACATGTTTAAAAAAGCCCATTTTTCTATTAGACATAGTAAGTGACCACATTGCTTCAAGGAAAAAAAACATAACTAAAACAACAATAGTATTAAAATCTTTCTAGAAATAGATACAATGCACATGACTCCACTAAACGCCATCAAAGAGAGTCAGAATGGAGTCAAGGGGGTATATTAACTATACTGCGGGTTTGAAAAAGTGGAGACGTTGCCTGAAGCAACCAATCAGATTCTAGCTATCATTTATTTAGTACATTCTACAAAATGATAGCTCAAATCTGATTGGTTGCTATAGACAACATCTCCACTTTTTCAAACCTGCAGTTTAGCAAATATATCCCCAAGCTGTCATAACTGAGCTATGAACAAAAAATATCTCATGCTGACAGTTAAAAATGGTCAGTGTTGCCTAAGGCTACTTTAACATTTTAAAAAATATTCACAATCTCTAAAAGGGAAGCACACATTTCTGTACATCTAGTTTCAGAGCCAGCAATCTTGGTACCACAAATAACACAAAATATGAAAAACCCCTTTAGTCTAATGGCAGAATTTGTCTCACCCACCTTGCCACAAAGCCCATGATGTGCGACTGTATTACCAAGGCTGCCTTGTACACTTCAACCTCACGCTGCTTCTCCAATTTGTGCTCCAGGGGCTCTCGCAGAAAAACCTGTGCAACACAAAATATGAAGTCATTTCGTTTTGTGTGCTTGGGCGATTCATTTTCTACATCTGGAAGGTCTAAAATTACCAAGTTTTGAGGCTGACCCTTCAAACAAACAGCGGCTTATACACCACTTGATATGACAGGGGTAGTGAATGTTTAATTTGACAAAGCTAAACTCTAAGGGCCTGAATCATTAAGGAAGGTAAGGCAAAAAAATGAGTAAGTTTTCTCCTGGACAAAACCATGCAAGGGGTGCAAATTAGTTTATTATTTTGCACATAAGATAAATATTGGCTGTTTTTTCATGTAGCGCACGAATACCTGATAACTTTATTTGTACACTGAAATTTAAAGTTGATCTAGGACATGCTTTACCCCAACTATAAATCTGCTATCACATTTTAAATTTGCCTCCCCCTCCAATGCAACATGGTTTTGCAAATGTGCAAAGTTACTCATTTGTTATTTACTTTCCTTAATGAATCGGGCCTTAAGAGAACAATTCTATTGTGAAAAAAGGAGAAAATAGAGCTGAACATATATAGACTAAATAACTCCATACAAATATGACCACTTTTATTCCCAGTTTATACCTCGTTTGGTTATAAGCCGAGTCACACAGCATAAGGATCTGTTCACTGCCTACTTTGAGTGACACATTTATCTGGTAAGCAAACCACAAATTATTGCCTTTAGGCCAACACAGCTACAATAATCACAATGGTTTTTATATGTATGAGATATACTGTAATAATAAGGAAAGTCTGGTTCAATATTCTAACGTACAGTAAACATCTTCTATATTGAGCTCTGTGGGTGTATGACATGACAGAACTAAAAGCCGCTGATTTACTAAGCTATCACTGCAGCACGATCATAAATCACTGTCAAACATAGATATTCAGCTATTGCTCTACCCTATTAATACAACGTGAAAGAAACTGACAAGGGTATTACCTTGGTTTTTCCAAGCTGCCATTCAGTGTCTGTCATATCATGAAGATGAAGTAAAGTCTCACATTTGCCTTTCAGATCTTCAGGAAGGGTCAGATTTCTCATTAGAACTTTATATCTGGCAGAAGTAATCAAATAGCAAATAATGAGAGTTTGATAATTAATCGACAAAAGAAGACATAAGCTAAAATTAATATATTGTTAGTATTTCAATTTTAAATTATGCAAAAAAATCTTAATTATATAACATAAAAAGTGTATATAACACTGACTATGCTACTATTAATCCACATTAATTTAAAAGAAGCAAGTAAAGAAGAAATTATTCATAAGACATAATACATAATATTGATTAAATGATTCATTATTTCTAATAATTTCGTTGATAGTGTTCCAAATGACAGAAAAAAGAGATTAAAGATAATGTTAAAAGTCCAAGTTTACATAACCGTGATCATCTTGTAAAAGTGGAGACATAACAATGAAAGGCAAGCCTTGACTGTTGGCCTTGAGTCAATAAACCAGAAACATTTAATCTGAGTCCCAGATCAGAAATGTACATATTTGCACAATGCAATCATCTGCTGCTTTGTTACTCTAGAAAACTGGATGTCGTGAATGCACGCCACTGTCTTGTAGCTATAACTACTATAAATACTTTTTTGCATACTTGGCATAATTATCCATACAAATTATTAAGGCTTAAGAAGGAGAAACAATATAATGCTCACCTGAAATAAAAATCCTGAAATGGTCTTCTGACCGGAAAACCAGCTCTGCGGATCCTGACTGTCTCCAGCATTCCTGAGTACCGTAACTGGTTGAGTACCAGTGTCTGGTCAAACTGGTCTGGCATCTGCAGGAAGAACCGGACAGAACAGATAAATAAGTACATTCTTCTTCTGTTGCCTTGCAAGGAACACTGTGTCCTATTAAACATCACAAACCAGTTACAGTGAGTGATAACAGACAATCTGCTGAGGATTTGATACATCTCGTATCTGGTTTCTGCAGCTTATTTTATAACAGATGAAACTTTACAGACACATTGAACACAACTAGAGCTCTTTCAATATGTACAAATGACAATGAGAAATGATATACTTGACAATGTAATACTGTTCTTGTGTACATATTATACATATACACACCAGATTAGAAATGATTATTTATCATTCTCTCTGTATCCATTACTCTCCAGATTTTATTTTCATCTTCTCACTAGTACTTTATCTATTGCCACAAATAAAGTATTACCTAACAGAACAATTTACAAGCTAATTACCAGAGCATCACCACTACAATGTGTGTAAAATATATATGTTTAAACATCATTTTAAGTGTTTAGTTATCAGTTGTATAAGGATGCCTTTTTCCCCAACATTCACGTTTTTTTCAAATATATTGTAATAAATGCCCTCAAATGTGAAGCTGTGGCTGTAATAACAGAGTCATTCCTATATCGTCTTAACGGCTTTTCATTAATAACCATGTTGAAAATATTGCCTTCTCTTATGCTGATTTGTCTGACACACGTGGAATTTGTACTACTATCCATGCTAGCTGTAACTGTTAGCGTATGAGCATCATGCTTGTGTTATGATGCTTAATTATAAACATGTATCTGCTATTATGGTTATTGTATTCCTGTAGGTCATATCTGGACGATAATTGTCACAGAATCTGTATCATCCTATAAATATACTAAGATATTGGTAGAGATATGGATCAATTGCCTCCACATTGCAGTGTGTGTGGACTTAAAATGAGACACTACCCTTTATTTAATTGAAAAGCATAAAGGCATCAAACAAGAGAGTAAGTAAAACCACTACTTAAATGTAAAAATTAAATTTTTTAAATTTTAAATGATTTCTCCATTTACTTTACATTTTAACAGAGCTACAGTTTAATGTCAGGTTTTTACTGAACATTGTATTTTACCTACACACTCCAAAACGGAACAACTGCGTTTTGGTATTTAGTTGTCTTTAACGTTTTGTGTGGGACCCAAATATAGATCACCAAGACATTTAGACTAGCTTTTCATTATTAAAAGTATTCAACAATTACTCACTGTTTGTATTTATTGGTGTACTGTATTACTGGTTTCCTTTTTCACCAACAAGTTAGACAATAAAAGCAAGTTACTGATTGTTCTGATATTTAGTGCAAATTGTGCACCTAAGTACAGCATTAGTAAATCTTAAAAGATTTAATTTTCACATTTTTTATATGACTTTACCTGAATACCCAACAGTGATCTGGCAACTGTATAGAGCATCACAAAACCTGCCAGCCTTGGTCAAAACCTGCTAGATCAAAACACTTCTAAGATCTAATGCTGTGTTCAAAATGAGATATAAATAACAAAAACTAGAGTAAATAAAGCTTTTATTTATAGCAACAACCCCAGTTTAGCCCCCTTCACCAGACTTATTTTTGTTACGCTCTGCCTCCACTATAAATTGTATAATAAAATACTTATAATATACCACATTTGGCATTGCTTTTTTCACTTGACTTAGATTTACATGAAGAACAAGATGCTAAGTGACCTGAACCAGTGAAATGCATATAATGAGGTGCCTCTGATGCTGGGATGCAGGCTTAAATGTTTTGATCAAAATATGAACGAACACCTCAAGTTTCAATTTTGTTTTATACACACAGATATGCAGTGTTAGAGATAAGCACTGACAACAACTGTCTTTTCCCAGTTAAATGGAGAGACCTATAATGAATTATTATTATTATCATTTATTTGTTGGGCGCCACAGGGTTTTCGCAGCGCCTTACATAATACGAACAGTAGACCATACAGGGTAAAACATCACAGAACAATAAACACTAAGTACCAATGCTTTGGAAACTCCGGGCAGACATATGGAGTGAGGGCGGAGCAGAAGAGTCGGTATGAAGACAGGAGGGGAGAGGGGCCCTGCTCATACGAGCTTACATCCTAAGGGAGGGAGGACAAAACAGGCACGAAGGGAGGCAGTGATGCAATGGAGAAAAAGGGACCAGGGGAGAGGAGGGAGAACAAGCAGAGTGGATGAGGGGTTAAGTGGATGGTTGGTAGGCTTTCAGGAACAGGTGAGTTTTGAGTGCCCGTTTGAAGGAGCACAGATTGGGAGCGAGACGGATGGAGCGAGGGAGGTCATTCCAGTGCAGGGGGGCACTGTCTTAGTACATGTGTTCCGTCACCATATTAATCCTTCTCCTAAGACGTGCATTATGTAAATGTGATGATCTCTCAGTGGCCTCTTTGACCCTGAGAAGCCAGAGGACACTGACTACGTGACAGATATGTTTTACATAGTCTATATATATTTTCCATGTATCTTGCAAATGTGCTAAATTCGTATGAAATGCTTAAGCAGGATATTACAAACCATCAACCAACTGGTTCTTCCTTGTCCACTAGTCATAACGTGATGTATTCAGTTCTGTTATCTTTAACGTTATTAAAGATAATTCATGTATTATAAGCTCATAAATTATGTTTCTTTGTTTGGTGTTTTATCCCCATTATCTGTTTGTTAATCTAAACATGGCTCCCTGAAAATCTAGTACAAAATATACAATACCATCATCTTTGCAATATTGTAATATTGTCACTCAGCTCAGAGAAATACATGTTTATTAACTGTGAAATCAAGCCTCTTGCCTAATATACATGCATATACAACCAATACAACACACATGCAAAGTTTCTGTTATACAACATGATGTATCCTTGACAAATGTGAAATTAGTATGGTATGTGGGTGTATTTGCACTTGAATTACATTTGTGAGGAAAGTAAGGAAATGAAAAGTGGGTGTTGTTTTAGAAGTTATACCTAGATATGACATACTTGCCAAAGCTGGCTTGTTCTACCAGGATTCTGGAGACCTGAGTCATTAATGAGAGCAAAGCATAAAAAAGCAGTAACTTTGCACCTGGGCAAAACATGTTGCATTGGAGGGGGAGGTAAATTTAAAATATGCAGATATATTAATATTTCGGTATGGCATGTCAAGCAATGAGTGTAGTGCTGGTGGAGGTTTTCACTAGAGAGTGATGGGTTTTATTCTCCTTGTAGAAGTGATATCAGGTAGCATGTACTTCAGATTTTTACCTCCAGTTTATCTCAGGTATAACTCCGAATTATACTATATCAGTCTTAATCCACTTGTTACAAAACACACTTTGAACTAAACACACTTTCTGATCAGCCAACATTGGCTTGCAGCCACTACACACTGTGGGCCTGAGTTATTAAGGAGAGCAAAGCATAAAAAAGGAGTAACTTTGCACTTGGTCAAAACCATGTTGCTTTGGAGGGGAAGTAAATTTAAAATATGGGAACAGATTTATAGTTGGGGTAGAGCATTTACTAGATCAACTTTAAATTTCAATGTAAAAATAAAGCTACCAAGTATTTGTGTGCTACATGAAAAAAAAACAGCCAGTATTTAACTTATGTGCAAAAGAAGGTAAATACTGGCTGTTTTTTCATAATAAACTAATTTACACCCCTTGGAGTCTAACATGGTTTGTCTTGGAGAACATTTACTGCTTTTTTTGCTGTGCTCTCCATAATGACTCAGGCCCTGGGAGAGCTACCTAGAACTCAGGAGTCTCCTGAACATTCTGGGAGATTGGGCAAATATATGATGATCATTTTTTACTACAGAGTTTAATAAAAAATAAAAAATGTTGCTTAAATCGACAGATAGCAATACTAGAAAAATCAGTAAAACATGCTTTATTTTTTGATTAAAGTGTTTTTTAACGATGATCCTTTCTGCATAGACTGGCCCTGTGAAGCTGTAAGTTACCTCTTACTACTATGGGCCAGTAGCGAATATTTTCTTGATGACTGATTCTTGATTTTGACACTCCAAAAACATACTGGTAGGTTAATTGACTGCTAACAAAGTGACGCGCGTGCGTGCGTGTGTTAGGGAATTTAAACTGTAAGTCCCAATGGGGCAGGGACTGATGTGAATGAGTTCTGTGTACGGCGCTGCGGAATTAGTGGCGCTCTATAAATAAATGGTGATGATAATGATGATAATACATATACAGATCCAGATTTCATAGTTGGCAACATTTTAGTATAATTTCCGGGTCACCTTGTTGCTGAGAAGATGCATCTGAGCACATCGAGTATGATACCTTCTGCATGGGTCATTTATGTGCAACAATCCCCATCAACAACCTTATTGACCTATTATGTCTATAATATTGTTTTCCTTTTCTTTTTTTGCAAGCAATATTAACTTAGGATGGCTTGGACAGAAGAACAGATAGTGACAATTGGATTCCGTATACAGACGAAGAGGAATTATACTACTTACTTGTACAATTATGAAAAATAGGGATGTTTTCAAGGGCAAATATTTACAATCCAGGACTGTCCCTGAATATTGAGACAGTTGGCAACTACGCCATATTGATCAGATAAGTCTGAATCTTACTAATACATACAAGCAGGCCTGACTTTATAGCCCTGGGGCAGATGGAAAGCTGTTACATGTACACAGCAGACTGCTCAATAATAAAGATGAGAAATGAAAGTTACTTTAGATCACATTAGTTTTACTTCATCAAAGACAGCACCTGAAAGATCACAGAGATGCATTAAACAAAAGGCAGACTATAGAAATCATTTGCTTGCTGTTTTGCATAACATGCGGCTATGCTGTGATACATGTTTGTTGATGTTATCTCAGATCGCCAAAGAACTTCTGCAAATAAAACATGTGACTTCAAGTATACCATTAATAATTAGTCTTGCTTGCAAGTAAAAACTGCAGTTATTTATTTTGCTTATGAACTGCTTCAATCTAAGTGCAATTAGCAGTTCTGCATTAGCAGATCTGCATGGCAGTTATGTTTAGAAACAAGTCCAGTCAGTCCAGGTTAGCTGAAAACATAGACGGGTCCTTTAGCGGCATCTGATAAGACAAAGTGACACAATATCTATTCAGCAGTAGAGACTGACAACAAATTGCTGTGAGTTACAGTGTTCAGGATTCCTTTATCAATGTATCTCAACCTTCCATGAATCTAACAATCTACTGTTGTAAGATCAAATTTACAAGATGACCTGTCTCCCACAAACACACATTTTCTGGGCTGCTCCTGTATTTATTAGAATGCTGCCTATCTTATCGGTTCATATCAGGTACACTTTAAAAAAACAAAAAACCTTGGTTTCTTTTTTGATAGTCATGCAGACAACATCATTTTGTCATTTTGTGCTTTTTTTTTTAATGTGTACTGCTGAAGCAGGAAAAAACTAAAAATCTCCTCACCCTACATAACATGGTATGTTTTATCATACCTCACAACTGTCCCGATTGAGGTGGGATAGTCCCAACCTGAGAGCTGTGTCCAGCTGTCCCCCTTGTGGATATCTTTGTCCCGTGATTTGAAAGGTTGGGCGGTATGTGCCGTTCACTGAGTGGAAGGGAGTGTGACCAGATCCAACTGTGATGAAGACTGTTGAAGATTGTCCAGATTTGTGGACCTCCACTCCTGGGAGGTATCATCAACATTTATTTATATAGCGCCAGCAGATTCCGTAGCGCTTTACAAATGGGAACAAACATTAATAAAACAATACTGGTTAATACATACAGACAGAGAGGTAAGAGGGCCCTGCTCGTAAGCTTACAATCTATGGGAGGTATGGTTTATTGTGGCGTTAGGTAAACCAAACCCACTTGTAAATGGAATAAAATTAGTGATACCACATATGTTGTACAAAGACTGACAATTCTAAAGACAAATAAAATCAGTTTCTATTTATCTCTTCTTTTTTTCTAGAATATCACCCAAAAGTGTGTCATGCCAATAGTTCTTAGTGAATACTCTGAATACTGATTCAAACAAGAGGTTGCCTCCACCATGTGTAGGTGATATGTACACTTTAAAATCACCATATAAGTGTGCCTATGCTCTTCATGTTGGGAGAAACTAGCAATGTCCACTACACTTAGGGGCACACTGGTTTTCTTACAGCTACTGAACATTCTATTTATTATGTAGTATTACCTTCTCTCTTCTAGACCACCCTGACACTCATTGTGCTAATGATTTGCAGACTGTGGTCCTTATTTAGGGTAAGGAGCAAAACCAGCTACATGGTATAACTATACACCAGAACAGACCATACTGTAATGGAATTGAATGCATTATTTTGCATGCAGCACACAAATACTGGGCAACTTTATTTTTACAGTGTGATTTCAAATGGTGCTAGGACACACCCCCTCACAACTCTAAATCTTTCTGCAGTGCAACATGGTTTTGTCAGGGTGCAATATTGCACCTTACAAATGATTTTACTATAAATGAGGCCCTATATCTGTAGAGATCTACAGAACTCTGGCCTGTTTGAAGTCTCCCCAAATAGATATGCATTTATTTGTAAAAGTTTTGGTGTTATTAGTTAATTTATATGATTTAATACAGTCATAGGAACCATGATACACTTAAGGGGCCGCATGGATAACCCTGTAAACTTAAAAAAAAGGCTGCATATTACCCTTAATCTTAGTAATAAGTTAAACAATATATTTAATCAAAGAAAGACACACCTAACTGTAATAACATATCATCAGACATTTTAAACAACTGTTATGAACAAATCTGATAACAAAGAAGGAAGGAGCTGAGTGAGGCAGGTGATGGCTCAGAGGGGCCCTGCAGACCTAGTGCAGCCTGCTGCCTATCACTGATTTACTACATGTCTAAAACAGGCCACACAATGCTAATCCTGCTGCTCAGCTCTATTGCCGAGTAACAGGATAACTATCCTATTGGGCTACACACTAGGCTGGCCAAATTGTACGGCGTCTGTCCATTCAATGCTTGGGCCTGTTAGTGAGGTCAGAAGATGATCCCATCTAATATGCCGTATTATTACGCAACATCACAGTAGTTCTGGGGTCACATACGCTGTGATACGGGAAAATAGGTTGACAAAGCTGGTAATACTGCAGTGTATAAAATATTTTCACATAACCTCAAATGTTACAATATTAGATTCAAATTAATAAAAGAGAGAACATGACATGCAAAAGTTCGTATACTCAGTCAGTATCTGTAACCTCAGTAAATAAATATTTGACGTAGCAAGCTATAAACAAATTTCTATTGTTGTTCTTTAAACCCCCTTCCCATAGCAATTATATGTACAAAACATCCTTAAGTCTGCTTGTTCTAACAATACACTAGTCAGGGGGCTAATCACTTCTCTTTCTTCAAAGTAATACATGTTTAATTCTGAGGTGAGTTTCACATTGTTGTCTTACTAAAATATTTATCCTCTTAACTTCAATATCTTCACTGATTGTGGGACATTATAATATAATTACAATAAAGGCATATTAACCTCAAATGTTTTCTTTATGTGTGTTGTATGCAGGTAGGGAAATGTGAAAATACTGCCCATGAATGATTTTATGATCTATATTTTGATAAAGACATTTCACTGGAAGAGAATTTGTGGCAGCTACATGTCTTAGCTGGTTGTTTACTATTATGTGTTTGTTTTGTCTTGCAGATCTGAACAGTTTTCAGACAGTTCTAGTATTTCATTCAGTTTCTAAACAATGTATCCAACAGTTGAAATTTTGAACATTTGTAAAGATTTTTTCTGCCTTGTAAAGGGCTCAAGTACATAAAATGCCTTTAAAAAACGTAGACAAAACAAAGCATTGAGGCGTGATCTCAAGGCTCTCCTGCAGCATAGTGCAATGAAACTAATGATCGTTGCCAAAAACACCCTAATATTGAGGTTTAGCACCTCTGAACGCTGCGGGCAACGTTGAAAATAAAGCGATCACTTGTCACAAAGTGAGTGTATGAACAAGTCCATTGGCTTACATTATTTTTTTGCTTATCAGGCTTTATGAGTCTCATTTCCATTTGTGTTTGGGAGCAGTGGTGGAACAATGCAACCTGATATTTCTACAAGTGAACGCTTTGTGGTCAAGAGTGTGACCTCCTTTGCCGACCACCCATTTGCAAGTGCTGGTTACCACCGCACATGAAATGTGATCCTTGGCCCATGACGTTTCCATAACACTAGTTAGTAACCGGATTACAGATTTATAATTATAGGGCCTCATTTAGAACTGGACACATTTTAAGCATGCCTATTTGCGTATATGGAGTCAGACAAAAACAGTAGTACTGTCCAAGCGTACGCCAGGTAAATAAGTGTGCACACACGCCTAACGATAACAAAGAGATATGGTTTAACAGTGTTAATAATTGCATTACCCTATTTGTAAACACCACAATAATGTAAAAAAGTATAATTTACCCTATAAAATATAGTTAAATACAAACACCTTCACATCTGTCCTTTAACCCTTTAAAAACTATATGGAAATCATGTTTCCTGCAGTAGTCCAAATGGAAAAAAACAAATTAGCAATAAACTCTTGGAATTATGCAATGCGAGGTCTTCACCTATAGCAAGTTGCCTTCCCGTAGAAAACATTATTCTCACAGGTACTCAGATGCCTCCAGGTCTTGTACGCAGAGTAGTTAAAGTTTATATTTGAAACCAGGTAGCGATAGAATATGGAGACTGTAAGTAGTAGTACACACAGACGATATACACAAAATAACCTGCACTGATGAAAATGGGCAAAAGCAGACAGCAAACAGGATTACCAAGGTCAAGCAAGAAGGTCAGGGCGAACAGTGAGCAAGGAAGATCCAAAAACAAAGTAAACTGTGGAGGCGGGCAGCAGAAATGGAATATCCAGGGACAAGTAGGGTCAGGTAATACAACAGACTATATGATTTTAGCAACACAGTAGGCTTCACAGGGCAAAAAAACCACTATAACTGGTAGGGAGGCTAAAATAGTGTGAGCCGTCGTGATTAGTGCGACGGATCATAAAACCCTGTATATCCCTGTTCTGCTTCTCCAAACTAAAGAGACATGATTCTTAGATACACCAAAATCTAGATACAAATGCAGATGTACACTATGCTTGTGCACATCACAGTACGAAAATTGTTTTCTTATGGAAAAAAAAGGTGTACGCCCAACTCAAAGTTAGCCTCATAATCTTTTTTTCTTTCCTAAATATTGTGAAGGTTCTGCATAATTTTTCTTTGATGCGCTGTGTAGCAAAATTCTATAGAATCCTCGTATATACTAATACCGATAATATATAATTAACTACATAAAGGCTGGCACAAATAAAGATTAAAATAGTAGTAAAAGACCCAAATCATTTCTAATAAAATATTGTGCCTTATATATTAATATCTTAAAATACTGTACCTTTTGGAGACCTATTTGTTCCAAATTAAAATCTTAGCCAATGCTAATAATAATTTGACTACACTCTTCACTCTTTTCATGACACGGGAGAGGCAAGAGCATGACCCTGTCCAACTGACTTGCACGTGGAAACCAAATGCCTCCGCTTTTCCATAATGTGTTATTAATATGGTCTAATGTCAAGCCAATGAAACGTTCTGAATGATTAATTTCATCACTGTATGGCTGCTCCGCCATCTATCTATCTCCATTGTCAACGGTTATCGCTTCTTTAAAAATCAATCAGGCTCCTGGATGGGGGATAAATTAGCATGATAAACAGGCAGTGGGAAGCCTATTACATAGCATCTGCTATTCCATGGTTATTTTAGCACAATTGAAAAACAATGAATTGCATCGTCCTTAACTTGATTAAAGGCCAGTGATACATTCTTTCTTAATCTGATCTGTTTATCGAAAACTATGTTAAGTTTATGGCGTGCTGTTTATGATTTCTGAAACATGACACATATGCATGCATGTACGCAAACACAACTACATTCACGGATACATATGGATATACGGGTGTATATATTCTTCAGAACAAATTGTGAGAGTCTGTGGATGTGTGTTTATGTCTGACTGAAAAACACCAATGGTAAACAAGTGTTTACATAGATGGAAAACAGGAGCGCAATAAAATACTTCCCAATCCGGTTTGCTAAGATACTATGGGAGTCACATTTTGCTTTAACTGCTAAAAAAAATACCTTGAGAATACTGTATTTTCTACAGTTATGTAAATAAACAATTCTTGGTGAATTTACTGTTACGTGTGATCTCACTAGAAGGAAAGAAACAACAAATCCTATTTTTGGGAGAAACAAGCTAAGAAAACCCTAAAATTTAAATAAACATCTAACTACAGTAGATATGTCTTTGATCAACATAATAGCAACATAATATTGTTTACCTGAATGCAAACTTGCATGGATTACATTGCACATTCATCGATGTATCTGTTGCCAAGTCCAGGGGACCCTCAGGAAACAACTGATAATTCAAACTATGTTTAACTAAGAGAGAATTGCTTTGTGCATAAAAACATTAGTTAATATCTTTCTATGGAAAACTGAAGACTTCCCAGTGGGCCCTAAATTATATCAGAACCTTTAGTTGTGCAAATATTGTTGTAGTTAAAGCACAGAAAATCAAAACACCATTTAAATAAGCAGTCATTCATCACACTCTGCTAAAATCAGTAAGTATCAGTATCTTACCAGATATGGATCTACCACTTATGGAAAATAAAAGAGTGCAAAACAAAGTACAAGTTCTCTATTGATCTGCAAACATTTAGGGTTAATTTAAATGTTGCTTAGGAAAAAATGAATATATAACCTTAGCTTTCTAGCTTTCAGAATACCTGTTAAAATAGACAATGTGACAACGTGATTCATAGATGTCATGCTGGGTGGCTGAAAAGTCTTGTTTTTTGTCCCACTTACTAAAATAATGTAGAATAGTGACTTCTCCTGTACAAACAATGTCACAAGGACCTGATTTTTTAGATCCTCACCTTACCACAATTGTTATTACAGTCAATGCCACCTCTTTCAGCAAAAGAAAGCATACTGTATATTCTTTGTCTGGTACTATTAACTGAACAGGGCATCCTATTCTTATCATTCTGCTAAATGTAGGGCAGTCATTCAAGGCAAAAAACACAAAACCGTAGAAATCACAAAGCTGGAATTTTGTGTTTTACCATTCACCGAAATATCTAGGTCAGTGTACGGAAGGCTGAATTTCCATCCACCTAATCTCAAGAAGAAAGAAGAATTACTCTTATTTATTTTTTTTGCAATCTAAGTTTTATTTGTTTTTTATGTAAATATTTTTCTCAGAGAGAGTATAAATAATTGTCATTGGAACAATGGCCCATCCGGCTGTCCATATTGTAGAGATATAAGGGCCTACTTATCAAGCCCTATAACATGCGGAAACAGCCTTTTCTGCATGGTTTAGGTATTTTTAAGTAAAGTGATCATTTAACAAAAGTCTAACGCAGGAGATATCAGCGAAATCTCATGCATTAGACAAATTACTGCACAATCCAACATTCCCGATCATGCTCAATGGGGACTGCAGTGTGGCCAAAAAGCTTAGAGCATTCAGCTCAGCTTTTTGAATGTATAGTAGCACATAAAAGCTAAGGATTGTAACCCTTGTAAATGTATATGTATATAGCACCACTCTGCAACATTATGAATACATTATTTCCCCCCTACTATATTTATTATATTTTACAGAGAAAAACAACAATTTATTAGAAACATAAAACGTCCGCATATCCTTAGAGAACATGGAACTCACAGAAATCGAGTCAATAGTAAGGCATGCTGGATTTGTCATCTTTCCCCAGTCTAGCATGCAGTGTACAGTCACTATAAATACCAGTCTTAGAAGGCATCCATATCTTATTCACCCTTCAATGTACCAATATCAATAAAAACAAGCCCTGCTCACTAACCAATTATGAAATCTACTTTTAGATTTAAGTTCATTTAGTCTTATATTAGTTTCTGAAGGGAAGTGAAGAAAAGTCAGGAGAAAATAGAAACCTCAGGAATGCACATTTCTAACAGCAAAAAATAGACATGTCCTGGAAAAAGAGGATGTCTGGTAACCCAAGATGCATTATGATCCATCACAACCAGAAATCACAGACACAGACAAGCAGCAGCATCTACAGTACAGTAGATAAGTAAACACAAGATGTTATAAAAGTTGTAATTTATACAGAGTTGTAGTTACACGTTTTGCAAGGATGCACTATAAAGTCACTAAATTTACCTTCTATACATGAAACACTAACATTCCTTAAATGACACTTTATATATGTACTTTATTTCACTGTCTTTTTTGCTTCAAACATGCTAGACTATGTGACTCGTGTAGATTTGAACGCAAACTGCGTTTAAAGCATATAATACGCTTTTTTACTTCTGTGTATGCCCACAAAGCACTAGTTATGTTTGCAGCCATATGCATCTGGCGCTTGCGATTAAAGACATGGAATGGGGTAAGAAGGGGGGTGTAAGGGTGTCTTGGAGCAAATGCGACTTATGTAGACTGAGACACAGACGCATGTCCAGGAGATGGGAAACTTGCGGGAGCTCGATCATTAGTGTAAGTTATGAACTGACAGTGATAGCAATCAGCTTAGATATGTCTAGCACAACATAGCCGTGTAGGATGTGTCTTTTTTTGGGATACATTTTCCGTCTGCGTTTTTGCCAGAAATAACATCCAGCTCTTCATGAGGCCCTATATGTGGTGTTTTACTCACTGAGTAAGAGAGATATATGGCTGTCATCTGGAAATTATTATTTTATCACAACTATTTCAAGATAAAACAAATAAAATATAATTTCATTAATAAAAAATAAATATAAAATAATTCAAATTATAGTTATAAGCTTATTCAGAATTACAAGACAAGATTTTAAACATCGGGGTAAATGTATCAAGCTGAGATTTTTCCGGCGGGTTTGAACAACCAATCAGATTCTAGCTATCATTTATTTAGTACCTTCTACAAAATGATAGCTAGAATCTGATTGGTTGCTATAGGCAACATCTCCACTTTTCAAACCCGCCAAAAAACTCTCAGCTTGATACATTTACCCCATGGTGTAATTAAATCATTTGAGAATCCCTGCAGTCTTCCTTGGATGTGCTTGCTGTAGCAGAAGTCAAACCATAGTATTAGGTTACTGGGTTGTCCACATACTATTAAACATTTTGCAAAATATTATTTTGAAATAATCTAGTGAAATGAACTTTAGCTGTGCAATAGTTTTATATATATGGTGTATTATGTTATTCACATGTAATATTTTGTAACTTATCTTCTGTCTTAGTTTGATTATTTTGGTTTACTGTTTGTGCTTTTGTACATCTAGGGCACTTACCCATTAAAGCTGTTATTTTCAAATTTGTATAAAAAGACCTAATCATATTAATAATACAGACTCTATGAAAATAATGTATTTTAAAATGTGCTAATTTATAAACGTTTTTATCTTATAATACTTTGCATCATGTAATATATTGATATAGCAATCAAATTGGTGCACTGGTAAATATACATGTAACGTAAAGATACTATGCTGTGTAGAAGATCCATGTTGATACTAACATACAAAACCAGTTCTTGATATTGGTAATATTATTGTTAATCTGACATGCAACTTAAAATGAGCATATTTCTATATTTCTTAATAGTATTATTTGATAGTAGAGATAAATCTCAAAAGTATGACATCCATTCCCATATACAACATGAAAATATTTCTACATCCATGAACTGAAACATGTAGGGAACAAAAAAATAAAATATACAACACAACGTTCCAACTGAAAAGTAGGTTTTAAAGCCAGACCTGAGGTGTGACAGATCTCCGTCCTACTTGTCTTTGAATCGAACTGCTTCAGGTCACAGAAAATCCTGCTAGCTATTCCCTGTTCCTAAGAAATGTGTAATAATGCCAGCACACTTACCTTTCCTTTATCCCTCTCCTCGCTCAGTTTGCTTTCACCTAAAAAGTCTGCATGCTAGCAATAACTGCTCCAAACTGAAATCAGGCACCGTGCACGCACACAAAACAAGGCTTTATTCTGCAGGCTGGTATTTCAAGTCTCCCATGTGATATCTTTGGCTGAGCTTGTTTAATTAATTCCTTCTTGTGCTCAAAGGAAGTCACACTTGGAAGACAGCCTTGCAGTTTCAGTATATCAGCATACACTGAGAACCAACAGCAAGTAGTATAACGAGAGCCACTAGGACTGTGTGTTTAAATAACTTGTACAGCCAGGAAAATACTTGAGACTTTACAACAAATACCATTCTTAGAGCAGTCAGTTCCAAGAAAAATAGACAACCTGCTGCAGGTCTATCCTGTCTTTGCATACACATCCATGGGGCCTAAACTATGTCTATTTGTTATTTTGAGCATTGCAAGTCTTCTCCAAACCATCTCCAGGGCAACTCAGCCAGCTGGATGTTAACTTAAGTGGTTTTTGTGAAGGATTATTCTTGTTTTACAAAAAGTTGGTTCTCCACATTCATCAGGAAACTCTATGAAAATAAATTGTTTTCAATAACTTAACAAATAATTTAGATTTATTAGTTTACTACAAATATAAATGGAATCAAGTTTAATAAGACATAGGGGTAAATGTATCATACTCCGGTTTCTTCAACTCACGGGAGTTCGGCGAGATGACAGCTAAAATTTAAAGCGGCGCTGCCTTGTAAAGGGAAACTTTCAAGTTTCCCTTTACAAGGCAGCGGCGCTTTAAATTTTAGCTGTCATCTCGCCGAACTCCCGTGAGTTGAAGAAACCGGAGTATGATACATTTACCCCATAGTCTTGAAATATTGTGATGAAGCTTCTGTACTGACCATCGCATATTCGTCAACTCTGCATAGATGACAAATATTTGCTGTGCATTGAGCAATTACACTAAAGGTATTGTGATCATTGAAGAAATAAAGAAAACAATTTTACTACTAGTAGAGAGGACAAAAAAATGAGAGGCTTTTACCAACATATGAAGAGAGACTTGAGTAAGGGTCCCAACATACACAAAGAGGTGAGAGGTTCAGCATAATACCCTGGAGAGATAGAAGTGAGAGCCCCACATAGTATAGAAATGACAAACAAGAACCTTGATCTAGACAGAGAGAAGAGAGAGACCAAGCACCTAACTCTAGAGTCTAGATGATAAGAAGACACTCTATATGGAGATAAGTGAAAGAACCAGTGCTCCTCTCTAGACAGGGGGAAGTAAAGAAACAAGTGCTTTGCTCTAGACAGAGAGAAGTTAGAGAACAAGTGTCCCATTCTAGACAGAGGTAAAAGAAAAGCACCCCTTTCTAGATGGAGAGAATGAAAGAACAGGCACTCTGCGCTCAGCAGAGAGAATTGAAAGAACAAAGACTCTACTCTACACACAGAGTAGTGAGAGGACAAGTGTCCTGCTCTAGACAGAGATGTGAAAATACAAGTGCCCCAATCTAGACAGAGAAAAGTAAATGTGCTACACTCTCTGTTAATGAAGTGGGAAGGTAAGTGGTCCACTATAGAGAGACAGGACATTAAAGGAACCTCACTGCGGAAAGAAGTGAAAAAATAAGGTAAAGGGAGAGAACAAATGCCCACTCTATATAAAGAGAAATAACAAAACTAGTATCCCACTCTAGAAAGAGAAAAGTGAGAGAACAAGCACCCCATTCTACACAGAGAAATGTGAACATGTCCCACTCTGTATAGAAGGAAGAAAGAGAATAAGTCACCCACCATGTAGAGACATAAAAGAACAGGAACCTCACTCCAGAGAGAGAACAAGGGCCCACTTTATATAAAGAAAAATAAGGAAACAATTGTCCCACTCTATAATGAGAGAAGTGAAAGAGCAAGTGCATCACTCTAGACAGAGATATGTTAAAGAACAAGTGCGCACTCCAGACAGATGGAAGTGAAAGAACAAGTGCACACTCCAGACAGATGGAAGTGAAAGAAAAAGTGCATCACTCTAGACAGAGATATTGTAACGATACTGGTGGTATTATCTGAAGCCCAATAGCCGAGTAGATATCCAGAGAGTAGTCAGACGTTTGCGGGGTCGGTACACAAGCGGGTAGTCAGACGTTTGCCGGGTCGGTACACAAGCAGGTAGTCACAGATGCAAGGTAGAGTAGCAGGTAGCAGGAGCTGAGCAAGCAGAATACTCAAGCATAGGTCTGAACCAGGAAGTGCCATTTATAGGCCCAAACAGGAAACAGGATCCAAGATGGTTTCTCTTTGATTCCAAACTGGCCATCTTGGATAAGGGCAAATCTAAGGGCAGGTTTGCAAATACAGAGACCTCTAGTGGTCGGAGGTGCAAATGTCAAAGTAATTCCTTACAGTATTCCCCCCTTTCAATAACGTCCTCTGGACGGTGCTTTGCAGGGTTTCTCCGGGTATCTTTGATGAAATTCACGCAGCAATCGAGGTGCATGGACGTTATCTTCTGGTTCCCATGAATTGTCTTCTGGTCCATATCCCTGCCATTGTATCAAATACTGAAGTTTATTTCTAAATATTCGTGAATCTAGTATTTTCTCTACCAGAAACTCTTCATGTTCATCAATTTGAACAGGATCTGGAGGGGGCAAGGTGCGACCAGGAAAAGGATTTGAAACTACTGGCTTCAGTAAGGAAACATGAAAGTGAGGATGAACCTTCATAGAAACTGGGAGTTCAAGTCGAAAGGCAGCTGAACGGACTTGTACCAAAATTTTAAAAGGACCTATATATTTCGGTCCTAATTTAGGAGTAGGCACGCTTACTTTTAGGTTTCGTGTAGAAAGCCAAACATTGTCGCCAGCATTTAAAACTGGTGCAGCTTTACGATGTCTGTCTGCAATTCTCTTATAACTGTCCTGTGCATGTTGCAATGTCTCTCTTAATACTTTGAGGTTATTTTGTAGCGACTCTAGTCTGGATGTAACAGCAGGTATAGAAGAATCCCGTGGAAAATTGGGGAGTAAGTCTGGATGATATTCCAAATTGGCATAAAAAGGACTTTGTCTTGTGGATGAGTGTTGCGAGTTGTTGTATGAGAACTCTGCCATTGGCAGAACATTAATCCAGTCATCCTGCAGACGGCAAATGTAGCACCGTAGGTATTGTTCTAAAGTCTGATTGGTGCGTTCTGTTTGTCCATTGGATTGAGGATGGAAAGCAGTTGATAATCTGATATTAATGTTAAGAGCACTACAAAACTGCTTCCAAAAATGTGAAGTAAATTGTACTCCTCGGTCAGAGACTACATCATCAGGGACTCCATGTAGACGAAACACTTCCCTGATTAGTAATTCTGCTGTTTCTTTTGCAGAAGGAAGTCATTTTTGTGAGTCGATCTACAACCACCAGAATTGTAGTCATACCCTTGGATGATGGTAAATCTACAATAAAATCCATAGAGATTGAACCCCATGGATGAGAAGGAACTGGCAAAGGCTGTAAAAGTCCAAGTAGAGCAGTGCGGGGAGTCTTAAACCGGGCACAAGTACTGCACGATGATACAAATCTTTTAACATCCTCCTTGTATTTCGGCCAACAGAAGTAACGAGATAATAATTCATGAGTCTTGAAAACACCTTTATGGCCTGCCAGTCTAGAGTCATGGACAAATTGCAGTACTCTTAATCATGCTGCTGCTGGTACATACAAGCGATGTCCATACTTCCAAATGTTATTTCGATATTCATGAAATGTTGGAATGTAGCAGGAGCATTGCACAGTCCAAAGGGCATCACTAGATGTTCAAAATGTCCATATTTACATCGGAAAGCAGTCTTCCATTCATCGCCAGATCGTATGCGTACTAAATTATATGCTCCTTGCAGATCTAATTTGGTAAAAATTCTTGCTGAGCGAAGCCTCTCCAGTAGTTCAGAAATAAGTGGGAGTGGGTAACGGTTCTTGATTGTAACCTTATTCAATGATCTATAGTCAATACATGGTCGCAATGAACCATCCTTTTTCTTCACCAAAAAAATAGGTGCACCTGCTGGAGATGTGGAAGGGCGATTAAAACCCTTTTCTAAACTTTCATCCACATAATCCTTGAGGACCCTTAACTCAGGCTCTGCTAATGGGTAAATACGTCCAAAGGGTATAGCAGCCCCAGGTAACAAATCTACAGGACAATCATAGGGTCTGTGAGGTTGTAATTTGTCAGCATTCTTCTTACTACAGACATCAGAAAAGTCTTTATATTGTGGAGGTAGCTGGTCCAAAACATGAGGAGGGGTATTATATAACTTGCTCACCTCTTCAACAGAGGATTCAAGTTTAGTCTCTGGAACATATGTTTCTTGTGGAAAAGAAATAGCCGTTGATTCCCAGTTAATGGATGGATTATTTGCAGACAACCAAGGAATTCCCAGAATAATAGGAAACTGGGGAGAAGAGATCAGTAAGAAAGTCAGAGTCTCATGATGGTTTGGCTCAATTACGAGGTCCAGGGGTTCGGTTTCATGAGTAATTGGACCAGAGTTCAAAGGAGAACCATCCACAGTTTCCATTAACACTGGTATCTGTTTCTTTCTAAATTCAATCTTATTTCTTTTAGCAAACATAATGTCCATAAAATTTCCGTTCGCACCAGAGTCCACCATTGCTGTACTGGAAATGCAGTGTGCACTGATCTGGAATCAAATTGGAATTAAGAAATCTGAGTTATTATTCTCCTTATTCTTCTCAGTTGATGCTAAAGAGGAGAGACCAGGAATAATTGCATTCACATGCTGAGGAATGTCGGAAATCACAGACTCCTGATCTGAAAAGTCTGCATCTGTTAAGCTAGCCACTGTCTTCTGAGGTCTTCTAGGACAATTTGAGACATAATGTCCTGGTTTGCCACAATAAAGGCACAAGTTCTCTTGACGTCGTTGCTCCCTTCTCTCATTGGAACTACGTTTGTGAAGTGTGTCTACTTGCATGGGTTCAGACTCAAATTCCTTAGTGGATTTTACCTCAGAATTCCCATAATAGTTTGAACTTGTGGGTTCTCGATAACTGGGGTATGTTCAGGTTAAGGCCTTCCTTTCTTGTCGTCTCTCAATCAGACGAGCATCAATTCGAATGCAATGGATAATGAAAGGCTCAAGTTCAGTTGGTGCCTCTGCTCGGGCTAATTCATCTTTAATGGTCTCAGAAAGTCCCTTACGGTATACAGACAGCTGTGCCTCAGAATTCCAAGTAGTGTCAATGACCCATCTTCGAAAATCTGCAGTATATTCCACGACTGAGCGTCTCCCCTGACATAATTTCAATAAAGTCTTTTCAGCAGTATCTTTCCGGTTTGGATCATCAAAGGTTTGTTTCATTACTTTGAAGAAGTCATCACATTTCTGTAATATTGGACTAGAAGTCTCAATATAGGGAGAAGCCCATGCAAGGGCGGTGTCTTTAAGTAGTAAAAGCATACACTGGACCTTTGACTTATCAGAGTGGAAATGTGACTCATACAGTTGGAAATGCATCTGGCATTGATTGATAAATCCGCAAAACTTTTGAGGGTCCCCTCCAAACCGAGCTGGTGGGAGAGTGAGAGCAGCAGGGGATGGTGCTGTTACAGGCACTTGTGGTGACTCCTTCTCTAACTCTGAGATTCGTTCCTCATGTTGAGTCAGTCTAATTAGAAATTCCTGGAAACCACTATGTGCGTCACGAGTCTTTTGTGAGATAACTTGAAACTCTTGCTTAACCTGTGATTCGAGAGCCACAAAACTGTCCTTCAGGAATTTTAGCTCCGCTTGGCATTCAATCAGCACGGTGGTTAAACTTGCCATGCGCCGCTTAATAGGTATATCTTTGGCGGGATCCATTTCAGGGCTTGAGTAGCCTGTAACGATACTGGTGGTATTATCTGAAGCCCAATAGCCGAGTAGATATCCAGAGAGTAGTCAGACGTTTGCCGGGTCGGTACACAAGCGGGTAGTCAGACGTTTGCCGGGTCGGTACACAAGAGGGTAGTCAGACGTTTGCCGGGTCAGTACACAAGCAGGTAGACACAGATGCAAGTTAGAGTAGCAGGTAGCAGGAGCTGAGCAAGCAGAATACTCAAGCATAGGTCTGAACCAGGAAGTGCCATTTATAGGCCCAAATAGGAAACAGGATCCAAGATAGTTTCTCTTTGATTCCAAACTGGCCATCTTGGATAAGGGCAAATCTAAGGGCAGGTTTGCAAATACAGAGACATCTAGTGGTCGGAGGTGCAAATGTCAAAGTAATTCCTTACAGATATGTTAAAGAACAAGTGCGCACTCTAGACAGATGGAAGTGAAAGAGAGATGTAACAGAAAAGACTGCCCTACTTACGTGTAAAATGACGGAACAAGCAGAGTGATAAATGTAACTGCTCTGCAGAGAAAGAAGCAGGCTGAGCATTGTATCAGATAATTGGCAAGACACTGAAAAGGAGTGGGTACACAGACAATAAGGGAAGACGTGATCACTAAAGCTGAACTTCAACTTGTTGACCTACATTTACCAAACACTGAGTCTTGTCTACTTCTATGTTGGAGATGTTTTCAAGAAAATACACACACACACACATAGATATATATATATATATATATATATATATATATCTATGTGTGTGTGTGTGTATTTTCTTTAAATATAGCTTCATATATTAGAAGTATATTCGAAGTAAGCTTTACCTATGGTTTGTGGCTCTAACTGTGATGAAAACATACTCGCCTATTCTACTCTGACAAACTTTGAGCGGACACATGTTTTTGAATGAGTTACTTTTCTCCACTGCCAAAAAAATAAAAAATTATACTGCTGCCAGGGAAAGTGGTGCCTGGTTATCAGTCTTTTGGGAACAGAGCTGAGAATTACAATTGCACAGATTTAAATGGAATAAATCTACCCAATACTCTTAATTTATTATTTCCCCAATTATAACATTTTCCAATTTTCTTAAGTCTTTGAACAGTGTGCAGCCAAAAGAAAAAACAAGAAAGGTTCCATGGCTGTGATAATTACCATGCAAGTCAGGCTGCTTATCATGGTAATCGCCCGGACAGCATGCTGATCCCTCTGCTCAAAGTCGGCGGTCTACAGCAATAAAAGCCACTTGGGTGAAACAAGGGGCTAGCAGGGGAGGGAATTAAGGAGGGAGAGAGGATTTTTTATTCTCCCTCTAGACTCTAAGCAATTTTTTCTAAAAATAAATAAATATATATAACTATAAGAGCCCTGTACTAATACCTCTGTAAAGGACCAGGGCTCTGAAATTGGTGTGGGGCACAATGCACTAACCTCCCCCCATATTTGAAAGCATTGTGGCCCTATAATGATGTGCATATATAAAGAAATCAGATTTTCTGTGCATAATGACATATATTTACTGAACATTTATAGAAAACCCTACTTATAAAATAGGGTATATTTCCCTGTAATCTAGACTGAGGGGAAGGTTAAAGGGGCGCACGCAGGGGGGGTTTCTGGGTCTCCAGAAACCCCCCCCCCTCCGCTAAAGAAGTGCCCCTACATAGCGGTACTGTACTATACAGCTGCTGCGGCGCTGTCAAAGAAGCGTCTGCGGCGGTGTATTGTATACAGCACCACCAAGGACACTTCTTTGACAGCGCTGCGAAACGGAGCTGCTGCGCATGCGCAGCTCTCTCGCTTTTTTTTTTTTGGGGTGGTGGGGAAACCCCCGCTTAAAAATTCTGTGTGCGCCCCTTGGTTACTATTGGTGGAAGGGTAGTAGGAGTGAGATTTAGTAGTTTGGTAGGAGTGAGGTTCTCTTCCGGTATCACACCACAGCCATAGTGAACAAGGCCACCACAATCTTGGCCATTTCTCTAGCTTTCCACAGTATATCTATTAGAATATATGCGAGTGGAGAACCCTGTTATCATGCTGTGAGGCAGAGGGAGAAGTAACATGTCTGATAAAGCTAAGAACATACCTAGAGAACACAAACATTCTATGAGTGAATAAAAAATTTGTCAGGAATGTCTTTGTCAGATTTAATTCTGAGTACTTAGCATTTTTATCATAAATGGCAAGACACAGGGGCGGAAGGAGACAGGAATTCCAAGGGGGTGCAGGTTATTACAATTAGAACATTAGAAATGTTGAAATAAAAGTATTTTGTCAAATACGGATGGTGAAGAACAAACCTTGAGAGGGAACGTGTACCACCTTTCTAAAAACACATGCATATAAATGAACTCATGAATGAACAGAATTTAAATGTAAACATGTAGTCCAGGATACCAACTAGGGGGTACCGGATTCTTCATCTCCGGCGTGTTCAGCCTCTTCGGCGCTTACATTTAAAGCGGCGCTGCATTGTAAAGGGAAGTTTCCCTTTACAATGCAGCGCCGCTTTAAATTTAATCGCGGAAGAGGCTGAACACGCGGGTGTTGAAGAACCCGCAGATTGATACATTTACCCCTAGGTCAGGGTGTTACAAATACACTACACACAAGGTACATGAGCTGACACTATTACCTCACTATGTGGCCTGTATATGTGATTCCTTACTAAAATATACTATATGGACAAGATAAGAAGAATAATACATTCCATTTAGTAGTGGTGTTCTTATTACAAAATAAGTATGGAGGCTATGCACATCAGATCACTGTCACTGATGGGCTAACACTCTGTAATATAAAGTCTAGACCAGGGGTCGGCACGCAGCCCCCTGAGTCCTGGCACGCTGTCCGCCGTCTAAATGACAGCCGGAGAAGTGCTGAACTGCTGCGCAAGGGCAACAGTTGAGCACTTCTCCGGCTGTCATTTATTAAAAATGACAGCCGGAGAAGAGCTGAACTGCTGTGCTTGCGCAGCAGTTCAGTGTCGGCTACGCAGTTCCTCCCAAGCACCTTTGCGGACCGCTTCACGCCTGGAAGAGGTAAGTATAAAATTATATAATTTTTTATTCATTAATTAGTGTCCTAAACATTTTTTTATGCAATTCTGAGGCCATAAGAATGATTGGGGGCATTATTGTGGCATAAAAGATATTGGAGACATTACTGTGGCTTAAAATGTATTGGGGGCAACTGTGGCATACTATGTGTTTCTGGGGGCAACTGTGGCATATTATGTGTTTCTGGGGGTAACTGTGGCATACTATGTGTTTCTGGGGGCAACTGTGGCATATTATGTGTTTCTGGGGGCAACTGTGGCATATTATGTGTTTCTGGGGGCAACTGTGGCATACTATGTGTTTCTGGGGGCAACTGTGGCATACTATGTGTTTCTGGGGACAACTGTGGCATATAATGTGTTTCTGGGGGCAACTGTGGCATATTATGTGTTTCTGGGGGCAACTGTGGCATACTATGTGTTTCTGGGGGCAACTGTGGCATACTATGTGTTTCTGGGGGCAACTGTGGCATATTATGTGTTTCTGGGGGCAACTGTAGCATACTATGTGTTTCTGGGGGCAACTGTGGCATACTATGTGTTTCTGGGGGCAACTGTGGCATACTATGTGTTTCTGGGGGCAACTGTGGCATACTATGTGTTTCTGGGGGCAACTGTGGCATAGTATGTGTTTCTGGGGGCAACTGTGGCATACTATGTGTTTCTGGGGGCAACTGTGACATATTATGTGTTTCTGGGGGCAACTGTGGCATACTATGTGTTTATGGCGCAACTGTGAAACCTAATTTTGAAAAAAAAAAATCTAGTCAAGCCCAGGTGTGTGTGTGTGTGTGTGTGTGTGTATACACACACACACACACACACACACACACCTGGGCTTGACTAGATTCTAGCCAGCACTCCGATAGAAAAAGGTTGCCAACCCCTGGACTAGACCATTACAACCCTTGATAATAAGTTTTATGGGAATATAATATATTCAGCTCACAATATTAAACAGGTGACACTCATGTGGAAAAATTAGACTCTGCTACAGTACACAGTCTCACTATGCTACTATGTTTAGCTTACTGTACTATTTTCTCTTTGTTATGTAATTATAATGCATGCAGTGACAAAAGAGAGCATAGAATGGTAAATATAAAAACACTGTATACACCAGGGATACAGATTGTAAGCAGCTTATAAAAAAATCAACCATATTCAAGTACAAAAGTTTCAAAATTTTTGCTCTGCTTCTATAATTGTGTTGTTTTACTCAACTCTCCCCTCATTTGGGCTGCATTCCACAGTCTAAAATAACATCTAATTGCTCTTACTTATAGCTTTTACTTTGTTTTTGTATCCTTAGTTCTTTTCTTTGAAAGAATGTTTATATTTATATTAAAAGGTTTAGATGACAATGACAGAAAGCTAGCAATTATTTTTGTGTGAAGACCAAGCACTCATCACCTATCCATACAATGCACATGACTGCAAGGACAACAATGACAGGCAATGATAGCATCAGTGTGAGAAACTGGAATTCAGCAACTAGTAAAGTGGTTCAGGGGACCACTATTAGCAGGTTTTAAATCACTGGTGCAAATAACATTTGGTGCTGGTGATTTAATGATTTCATAACAGATGATGTAACCAGATGATGCTGTGGTGGGAGCCAAACATATGCCAAGGACTGCATATGATCTTCACAACCAGATACCATAAGATACTGTAATAGAGTGTATTTCCAACCAACTTTTGGCTGGGACCACATTCCTATTCATTATTATTTTGTTTAAAAATGAATCCAAAAATACTTGCAAGGAACAAAGAAAATAACATATAAATATATTTTATAAATCAGACATTAGATCACCCAATTTCCAAATCTATATTAGACCTGGAACCCTTATAACTAGTGCTTTTTTGTCACAAAACTCACCGGAACTAAGTTCCGGCACCTTTATTTGGCGGATTTTCCAAGTTTTAAAAGTAACTTTTGAACATTTGATGATTGGTCCACGTGGACTTGAATCACCCTGCTGAGTGTAGCAGGTTGGAGGCAAAATCATTAAAACGGTGCATGCGGGCTGCCTGTGTGTCGAGTACGATGCATGTGTACTTTGTCCGTGCTGGTTGTCATGGCATTGCTTGTGGCACTGCTCAGCTTGTGATAAGTCGTGTGGTCGCGCGCTGAGTGCTTACTGCGTGTGTGGGTGTGTGTACTGTGATTGACTACGTGATGTGAGTTCCGGCACCTTTTTTCGTACAAAAAAAGCACTGCTTATAAATACGATCATTCAAAAAGAATGGATATGTTTGTACAGACTCTTCAATCAGAAATCCACACCTGCTTCACAAAAAACATATTTGCAAAATATCATGCACATACACAGAAGTGGTAAAATGAAATATATTTTGTAATTTAATTGTGCAGAACTACATCTTACCTTGTGTATGTTAGGCTTAATGCAGCGGACAAAAAATGGATTTGATGTGCTCAGTGTTGCCATTAAGGAATGCAGAGAATCCTAGAATAAAGAATAGTTGTATGCTTAATCTCAAACTAAACAGAATCTTACCACATGGGCTTTTTCAGACTGTTAGTAGATGAATAGTTTTCCAACACTGTCCTCTAGTGGCAGCAAGATGTTTTACATTTACACAGTGCATACAAAAGAATGAGATGTATTTCGAAGGAAAATGCAGACATCTGACATTTTAGTGCTAGTGAGTCTCTACACATATGGCATACACACCTTGAACTGTAGGCTGACAGTGGGTTTCCGATGCTTGCTTCCAGACTTCAATGTGTCCTGATTATTTCGACTTGAAACATGTTCAAACAGATCATATATGAAATCAAGCCTAAAAAAGTAAATAAAATGAAATACTTCTATGAATTAAGAAACCAATCACGGCAGAAAGTGTTATCAGACTACCAACTAATAAAATATTGATCTGGACAGTTTGTCAAATAGTTTTACATAATAAGATTTAAAACTACCGGTAGCTTTAAAGTTACCTTAATATTTATTAGGCACATGATAACATCAAGCGACTCACTCTACTAGGTCTTATAAAAAAAGTTGCTCGGAAAAGAGTTTTATGTAATGGATAAAAAATAAAATAGCTGTGTTGCAACATCTGCAAGTTCACATTACCTGTGACGTATGAATTTGGCTTTGTTGTAAACTGAGGGCTAGATTTACTAAGCTGCGGGTTTGAAAAAGTGGGAATGTTGACTATAGCAACCAATCAGATTCTAGTTGTCATTTTGTAGAAGGTACTAAATAAATGAAAGCTAGAATCTGATTGGTTGCCATAGGCAACATCCCCACTTTTTCAAACCCGCAAGCTTAGTAAATCTAGCCCTGAGTCTTTTTGCCCAAAATTGGCAGCAGTAAAATCTTGTTTCCAGTACAATTCAAGAGCAGAATAACATACAGTAATAAGCTGTTGTACAATAAATGTTTTGGATTGAAACATTTTGTCCTATTTAATAAATATGCATATTACATGCCTAAGGCTTACCCTGGGGGCGTTATACTCCGCTACTTGGAGCGTGGCAGTGGACTGTGACATCATAGCCCAGCACCGCACTCCCAGCCAGTTTCACGGGTAACAAGCTGCTGGCCACTACCCCTCCATGCCATTGGCCAACACTCATATAGGCAAAGCACTTTATGTCACTCATTCAATGTTTTAGGTGTTTCCTAGACCTTGGTGCCCTAATCAATTTATTGTATTTTATTATTTTCAGCATTTAAACATTTTGCATACTGCTTTCAACTATGTGTCTTTGTTTTTTTAATTTTTAATAATAAACTGCCTGCAATTAGTAGATGCAGGTATGTGTAGGTGGAGAGGCTCATCTTACCTGCTTTCACGTAAGAGATTGAGAAGGTCATCTCTGAAAGTGTCTCGGTTCTTCTCCAGGGTACCTCTGACATCATACAAGACCTTTTAATGGGAACAGAAGTCATCATTGTAGAGCTAGATAAGCTTTCTAAAATGTCAAATTACTGTAAAACATGAATTCAATGAAACATCATATATACATCATCAGTATAAGGCAGCAAAACTTTGCCCCGATAATAATCATTTGTGCCTCATATATAAATTACATTTATAAAGGTTACCTCTCCAGCATAGTGTTTGACACCAAAATTGTGGACAGCAACTCTTGGCTTCACATAGAATGAATTGTTCTGGAAAAAAAAAATAGATAAACATTAACCAAAAAAATCAGTTGAAGTGGAAATCTAGGAAATGATTCCAGGAAAGACAGCAACACAATTAGCTTTGGTTGCCCAATTTTATGATATTTGATCAAATCATCAAGTTATAGTTTCATGTTGTTTATTCGCTACAGATTCCAAGGCCCCTATATATTTTCCACTAAGTCACTGACCACCATATTAAGCTTTTCATGTTAGACTTACAACAAGGCCACAAACCATGAAGCTAAGTCATACTTGCCTACTCTCCCGGAATTCTCGGGAGGCTCTTGAATTTTGGGAGTCCTCCCGGACTCCCAGAAGAGTAGGCAAACCTCCAAGATTCGCCGAAATTCACAGCATTGAATGGCGGGGATTACTCGTGTCATTAAGCCCACGTCCCCGCTATTCAATGCTGTGAATTTCAGCATGACTTCTCCCACGGGATTTCCTGGAATAAAGTTTTGAAAGTTGGCATGTATGAGCTAAGTTCTGCAGTCATGCTCCAAGATTTCCAGTTACTGCAGGCAGATCAAAGCCTATGATCCTAATGTTTGCCTACTGGACAGTAAAGACGTCTTTAGGCCTTTTGCTTTGTGCTCAAACAACAATAAAGATCAAACTGCTTAGTTCTGCAGCACTTACTTCGGAAACTATTAAATTAACTTGGTTCTTAAACTTAAACTAATACTACATATATAATTTATAGATTTTAGTCCTGTAACCAGGGCCCTAGGCTAATACACTTGTAGCACCCCCTAGCCTTCCACACCAGGGTAATACATGGCAGGTAAAAACAAACTTGACCTTAATTTAAAATGTGGCTTCCTTCAGCACCTCTGCTCCCCCTCCCCATATACATACGTTTATATTTTCGTGTTTACGAAACTCAGCTCCAGTTGGCTTTTTAAAAAGGTCACAGCAATCTTTGTCACTCATTTAATTTTCATTAAAATCTGTATAGCAGAACGGAGGCATGAACGAGCACTACCGAGAGTGAAGATCTGATGGGAGCTCTCTAACCTGAACCTGTCTACATCATTGTTTCTACTAAACGTTTATCCTCAAGCGCCCGGCCAAGGATAACTCATTGTTATCAGCCATTACCATGAGAATACGACAAAATTAAAACCTTACTACATTTTTCTTTCTTTTTACTTTGGAGAACAATTATCCTCTTATATTTCAAAATGAATATTCATTTTATGAGTTTATACCTTTCCATGCCACAATTTTGCACCCCCCCTTAAAAAAGCCTTGGGCCCTATGCTGCAGCCTAGTCAGCCTATTGGATAATCAGGCCCTGCCTGTAACCTCCACCTATCCTCTCTTTTAAATATGCTGTGGCATACAAACATTTTCCTATATAGAATTAATTACTATGTACTATATGCCATATGCTTATTTACCTGTGCTAAAATAGTGTGTCACTTTATGATATTTAGTCTATACAGTTACTTTTATTCAATTAAAGCTTTATTGATAAAGTAAAGTTGGCTTATATGATGTAATGCAGCCAATCACATTTTTCAGAAAGCTTATTGGACAAGTGGGACAGTGTGTGTGTGTGTGTGTGTGTTTTAATTTAAATGAATATCACACCTGGCTAGTCTACAAGATCCAACGTGTAGTATACATTGTGTGATTGCTCATTTTTCAACAAATTACTTGAGCTTCAAATTATCAGATCAATTAAAATATGTTTGGCCTGTATGTGTCAGTCAGCAATTAAACAAAAAATCAATGAGTAATTTATGTGTAACACCAGTTGTAGATTTAAAAAATTATGTACAAAATAAAAATGATTTTATTATCATTAGGCAATTTATAAAAGTATAGCTTATATAGTTTTGGAGTTCACAACAATTTTTTTTTTTATCCTAACGACTATTAATGTAATTTACGGAGCTTGACTGACCAACTTATAGGCTATTACTGTGTGGACACAAAATATTGTGGCTCTGATCACATAAAGTGATCTGAGGTCTCCCTGCCACGGTAAGGTGTGGCTCCTTTGTGGCCCCTTAAAATATTTTGTCTGCATCAGAGTAAATTGCTTACCGACATACAATATTGCTTAGAGCTTTCTCTGATTTATTTGCTGCACTGGTGCAAAAAATCACGAATGCTTTCAAAAAGTTAATAACTAAAATATAAAGGCAAAAATACAACATACCGCATGCTGGTTATGTAACTTCTCCAACAAGGTGCTATCAGTAGCTCGCGGAAAGTAGCTTTCTTCGTTGATCAGTGCTAACAAGCCAAGTTTCTGATGAAACAATAAAATAACAATTTGAATGCAATTATGTCAGCCATGTACTTAAGATGGTTTGTTTACACCAAACATTTAAACAGAACATTTTCACATTGATTCCTAAAACAATCTGCAACATTATTGGAGTTAATATCAGGGGCGCTGAGAGGCGGGAGCAGGCACAAAGTACTGGGACCTAACCTGTCTGCATAGTGGGAGGAGCCATCAACCTGGTGTGGCCATGCCCCTTCAGCAGCCAAAATTATTCTTGCCGGCGCTGATTGTTAGGCTAGGTACACACTGGCGCATTTTCGTCCAATAATCGTGCAAATCTGTTGACATAGTCGTTCCAAAGTGTCGATTGTCAGCTCATTTGGTTGGTCGTACTGTTTAATAGTTTCCGACCAATCCACCTAACGATCATGTAGTGTGTATAAGTTTCCGATCGACCCACAAGCAACTGCCGATAGTTCCTCGAGCTGCGACTCTTTTGTGTATGTTAATTTCTGATGCTTGTACCAGTCCCACGTGGTGTGGTGTTCGCACTCATTTTGTAGTTAGGTGCTTCTAGCCGTAAATCAATAGCAGGTGTCTGTTGCATTAATGCGTACAGCATATGTCTGCCATTTTAATTCGAAACCTTTGTCAGTGTAGTGTTATAAAAAAACAATGTTTCATTTATATGTGTATTGCTTATGTCTGCCTCCTTAATTATAGCTATGTGTCACTTTATAGTACACTCAATACACATTAATAAAAAGGCAAAATATGTGTATTGCATTTGTCTGCCTGCATAGTTATATACATTTTTGTATATAACAGGTTTTTGTGTTTCCTATAGATGTGTATAGATGTGTTTTTTATATATGTCTGGTTGCATATTAGTACACCTTCGCTTTTTTATGAGGTTTGGGGTGGTTACATGCTCTTATTTAAATTTCTTGGGGATATCGTTACATGGACATCATAAGTCGTTTCAGTGTGTACAAAATTCAAATTTTTGCTCGCAACAATATGGCTGTGAAAAGTCGCTGCCCGGACGGTCGGTCTTTCGTTAATCATCTAAAACGTGACTAATGTGTACGTATTGATCATCCGAGCGATCGGACCTTCGGTCGAAGGTAAAGTCGTTGTAGATAACACGTCTGTCGGAAAATTCTTCAGTGTGTACCTAGTCTTTTAATTCAATTGTTATTTGCATGATGGAAATTCTATTTACTAGTCTATATGTAAAGTCTACTGCCTTGCAGTGTTCATTTTAGGACATACCTCTGGGGCAGCATGGTGGCTTAGTGGTTAGCACTTCTGCCTTACAGCACTGGGGTCATGAGTTCAATTCCCGACTGTGGCCATATCTGTGAGGAGTTTTTATGTTCTCCCCGTGTTTGTGTGGGTTTTCTTCCGGGTGCTCCGGTTTCCTCCCAAACTCCAAAAACATACTGGTAGGTTAATTGGCTGCTATTAAATTCACCATAGTCTGTCTCTCTGTCTGTGTATTTGTGTTAGGGAATTTAGACCACTGTAAGCCCCAATGGGGGAAGGGACAGATGTGAGTGAGTTCTCTGTACAGCGCTGCGGAATTAGTGGCGCTATATAAATAAATGGTGATGATGATGATACCTCTGGAGGCAGACTGGTTATACACGCACCCAGCTTACTTACTGTGACCAAAGTTTACACTGCTCATTCGCTTATACACTGCACCAAGCCATCCCGCATGAACAAGAAGCTTATCACAGATCATCTTACCACTAAACAGGCTGGTGCTTCCTGCAGCCAAATATACATTTATAAAAGTACTGATTAACCTTTTATGTTATCTGATTTTACATATATGACACCACGATAAAGCCTTACCTTTTCTATTAAGTCCAAACATTCTCCATTATCTGTCCAATCAATGTTTTCCCAAACGAGTCCTTCTCTAACAAAAGCATAAGGTACATAAATGTGTTAAGTATAACAAGAAAATAATGATTATTAAGAAAACAAACTTTCAAACCTGCAGCTACTAGTCTGAGACAAATGAAAATACCACAGTTTAGCAAAATAAGGTCTCTGTTACTTGTTGATCAGTGCTCTAGTTCTATATAAAGGACTCTTCTACTGACTTTTTTTTGTTTCAGTTTTGTTGCAGTGTTTACAGCTGTGCTGTACTATCATTTCTACATAAATGTTGTTGCTGTGTACATATGCCTGTGAGAGCAACAAAAAGGTTGAAATATGCTATTTTTGCATACACATGAGGTAGATCGCTCCAGTGGTGGGGGCAGCACGGGAGAAATTTCGAATAAAGGAGTGAGATGTGGTTACCAGAGGAGAGGAAAGGCGACTGTCATTGGCCAACCGGAGAGGGCGGGCGGGAGGGAGTATGTATGGAGATGAGGTTGGTGGTGTATGGAGCAGTGGAGTTGGAGAGGGCCTTGTACATGAGAGTGAAGAGTTTGAACATGATTCTGCAAGGGAAGGTGAGCCAGTGTCAGGTTTTGCAGAGGAAGAGGCAGATGTGGAGTGGCGAGAGAGGAAGATAAGTCTAGCTGCAGCAAGGATAGATCGAAGAGGAGCGAAATGGGAGCAGAGGAGGCCAATAAGGAAAGGATGCAGTAATCGAAACGAGAACTGATCAGTGAGTGCTTTTTGTGGCATCCTGAGAGAGAAAAGGTCTGATGCCGGCGATGTTGCAAAGCTGGAAGCAACAGAATTGGGCAACAGATTGAATGTGATGGGCGAAGGAGAAGGAGGAATCAAGAATGAGAACCAGGCAGCGGAGTTGGGAAACAGAGGAGATAGTGGTGTTGTCAACAGTGATTGAGAGGTCAGGAGAGGAGGATATTCTTGATGGAGGGAAGACAATAAGTTCAGTTTTGGCCATGTTAAGTTTGACAAAGTGTAAGGACATCCAGGAAGAGATGGTGGAGAGACAACTGGACACCCGAGAGAGGAAAGAACGGGAGAGATGAACAGATGAGAGTTAGAATTGAGTGTCGTTAGCACAGAGGTGGTGCTGGAGGCAGAAGGCACTTGTAGGTTCAATACTAGAGAAATGAATCAACAATTGGCTGCAGGCATGTTATTAATGTTTGATTCATATAAAGCAATTTTATCTCAATGGATTCAGCCATGTATCATAAGTCTGAATATGGTGACTAGTAGGAATAATACTTGTTTTATACAGAATAGACAGAAGCATGTAACAGCAAGGAAAAATTAGTAGGAATACTTGGGCACCTTATATAAACATGCTACCAATACATACAAAAGATCTCCTTAGAAAAGCCTTTCAGCTCACATCATGGTATAATCTAAAATTACTATTATCTAATGTGGTGATTGTATTACTATTTTTCTGTTATAAAAGATGATTATATATGTGAAAAACAATTTATATGGAACAAGAAATTAGAACATGTTTACTCTGCAAAATTGACTCAGCAAGCTATAAATTATATTAGTGTTGCAAATATATTGCATGTTTGGGTTTGATATATAAAGTAATGTTTATTAGCTTGTTTGTTAAGATAATAAAAAAAAAGTTAATAAAAGTTAATAAAAAAGTTGTATAAAAGATAGGTGCTATTTTCTACATTTGCATAATACCTTTACTCTCACCTGCTGTATTCTAGCTGCTCCAAGGAAAAAATGTGCTTATTGAAATATTGCTGAAGCTTTTCGTTTGCATAGTTTATACTGAACTGTTCGAAGCGATTGACCTACAATAGCAAAAGAATGTGCATATAAAAAATCTGTCATGTATTTTACAGAAATGTGGCAATATATCATCTCTACATTCATTTATGATGCTTGTGATTCACAAACATATACACTGCTTCATTGAGAATGGTCTGCACTAGTACTGCCAGGGCTGTTTCTGGACCATTTGACTTCTGAGGCTGCATACAATTACTATTCAGTGTATGAGCAGTGAAGAGTTTGAACAGGATTCTGAAAGGGAAGGTGAGCCAGTGTAAGGTACGATAGCATACCTATGATAGCAGGGAATGTATAACACAGGGCAGGACAGTGAGCAGAAGGATGGCTCTCTTTGCCATCCCCTCGTTATTCATGGCAGGGACACCCCTGAGTGCTCCATGTCAGGCCTGTATATTAAGGATGCCATAAGGTCAGCATTGGACAGCCCTACCCATTTGATTGAGTTAGTCCCAATCCTATGAAATGTTACTACTGCTGACAGTAGAGCGCAGATATTGTACAAGCAATCACATCAAAAGTCAAAACAATCATTTGCTTTCTTCTAAAGAGGAGGCAAAATGCATCCATTGTCTCAATATAACAAGGTAGGTAGGAATCAATAACATCACAATAGCATTTCTTGCTCAGCAAAAGAAACATACACTTTTAACTATAGATACATATAATTTATGCACAGCCAAATAGTACATCACTATTAATTAAGAGGCTGGAGTTTCATATGAAACATTATATGTACTGCAGTATGTAGAATTGCTGTACAAGTAAGTGTACATTACCTCAAAGTTTTCAAATCCAAAGATATCTAGAATGCCAACTGATTTGAAATCATCTTTTCCCTTTATCCGGCTGTTAATCTTCTTGATTACCCAGGTAAAGCATTGTGAGTAGAGAGCCATGGCCACCGAATCTCTACTGTCTATAGCCTGCGTTATGACATGAAACAAATGTGCTTAAATACAACATGATGCACTATATCTATCCCAAATGGATGATTTTATATAACAATGTAATAGTACAATATAGACAATATGAAAATATTTTGTACGGGCACAAAAAACTGAAAGATCAGATTAGTACTAATATTTGTATCACTATAATCTATTTGAAAGCCCAAAGTCACCCCACTTTATATTAATAGACTGTAATGATTAGAAGGATATAGAGGATCAGTAATTAAATGATAAAGGAATTCCAGAGCCCGATGGACTTTGTCTATAATAAAATTGACATTTTAAAAAAATGATGGCGAACCGCAGATAATCAACGATTTGTCGCAACCACTGCTTCGTAAATATACCCCTAAGTCTTTGACTAAGACAATGACTAATACAAGGACTAAGTCTAGGACACTATGACTAACATTAAGAGGCTTAATTCCAACCAGAGCGCTATCTGTGTGGATTTTTATATTCTCCCTGTGTTTGGGTGATTTAACTCCAGGTGCTCCCTTAGTCCAAAATTACACTGGTGGATTAATTGGCTTTGGACGAAATTGAACCTAGTGTGTGTCTGTGTGTTAGAGAACTTAGACTGTAAGTTCTACTGGGGCAGGGTCTGATTAGAATGAACATGCTCTGTAAAGTGCTGCATAATATGGTGACAGTGCATAAAGGTTATTAAGTAAATAAATAAGGCTAAGATTCAGCAAGTTCAAACTATAATACACAAAGTAATGCTGGGCACAGGGATCGAGCACATAATGCTCCAGCAATCTTCAGTGTACTACAGGTTCTACACTCCCCGGAAGGTCGCTGGAAACTAGAACTTCTATTGTTACTAAATTACAGCTTAATGTAGAATGTATGCTCAAGGCAATTATGTGCCGTTGTGTACACTGGTAGACAGATCATTGTGTGAGGTGGGGCACAGATCATTTTGTGGCTTGACTGTCAGTGGGCAGGAACAAGAGAAATAGAAGGCAAGGAGAGAAGGAAAAAGACAATAAATTGGGAATTGATTAAGCATCACTAGTAAAGTTGGCAAGATGGAGCCTCCATAATGTCACAAGTTCGACATTGTGTTGTGGTGGTGGAGGCAAAATAATGCAAATCGCAACATTCCCCCCTCCGAAGTTGTACTTCACATCCCCTCCGGGATATCTCAGAGGGGACAATAAAAAAAGTTGTGAAGTATGTGATTAATAGAATTAGGGAAAACAATCACAGCTTAGTGTGCAGAAAACAGATAAGAGGGAATAAAAAGCAACATGTAATGTAAAAGGTACAAATGTGAAGGTAAGTATTGGAATACAGATAAGTAGAAAAGAAATGATTGAGAAAGATTATTTAGGAATATTTCATATGTGCATATTATACAGCAAGATTTTAAGTTGTTAGGGTATGTGATTCTATTAATATTTGTACAATATCATTTCTCTTCAACAAGACTGTACATTGACATCTTGATCATTTGGACATTTACCTGCTCTATGCTGAGTGGAGTGGAAATCTCTTCTCCCCTTAGGATCATGGATCTGTGAGTTAGCGTTTCTGTTAGTTGCTCTGGGTCCAGCCCCAGCAATTCGGCAGTCCTCCCTAGTGCTGAAACCAAAATACTAAACCTGTATAATCCATGTAACATCCATCTGTATAATCCATGCCAGTGGTTAATAAGACTAAATGAGAATCAGGTGTGTTTTTTTCACATTTACCTTCAAATATGGAAGTAGCCAAAGTTCAACTTTATTAAATGCTAAGCTACTAATTCACGTAATTATTTTGAAAATGCTGACTACATGGAGAGCTACAGCTTTTATATAAGCTTAACGCCATATCAGGATCAGACGAAAAGAAGATTTTATTTCTACTATGTAAACACTAAAGGAACAATTTCTAATTTGTTAATGCATTTAAATTTGAGAAGACATGTTTGTGTTGCTTTCAGGGGCGGAACTACCATTGTTGCAGCAGTTGCGCTGCACCGGGGCCCCTGGGAGATAATGGGGCCCATTGCACAGGGAACTAGCGAGCCTTGGGCCCCAGTTCTCTCCTGCACGCTCCACTGCACCAGAGCCCACAGCTTACTAGTTCTGCCTCTGGTTGCTTTATATGTGTTTCAAATGCATAAATAGTGACATCTAGTGAATACCCTGGAACACGAATCTTACAATTAATATCTCTGTGCAACTATCACTTAATAGGATACAGGCACAATTAGTGAATACACCTCATACTGTAGAAATGAATCTCTCATTCATTATGGTAATGCAGGTTGTAGATATAGATAATTTATCTAGCATCATCACATACATATGATGGTATTTTCAAGGGTATCTAGGGCATTTACTTAATGCACATGTACAGGGCCTGTTGTACAGGTTGCTGGGAATAAAAAAAGGAAATAAGGAATAAAAAATACAAAAGGAATAAAAATACATTTGTGCTGTTTCTTGATGATAATGTTACACACATAAATATGATGTGACTTTTCCTACATTCAGGAGAACTGCCTAAAAAAACACTAATGTGTAAGAATGGCTGGTATAATACTGGCAAAGAAAAATGTTTTAATGCAATTCACTGTATAATAGGCATGGTGCCCCATTACTGGAAAAAATCTTATTAGGAAAACCCAAGCATCCTTTTTTCGTAAATACATGGTAATTATCCATACATTGCCTGCACCAGTATCAGATCTAAATTAAAAAAGTGTTTTTTTATGTTTCTTATTGCTAATACATGGTAATTATTCATATATTATCTGTACCGGTATCAAAACTCAATTAAGAAATTGTTTTATTCTTATTAATACATGGTAATTATTCATATCTTGTCTGCACCAGTATCAAAGCTGAACTAAGAAATAGTTTTTCTTTCTTAATACATGCTATTTTGCTCTTTCACGGTTTGTTTATTTGATGCTTTTACTGCTATCTTTGCTGTGGGAGGTTATTAGGGGTTAACTGAAGTCACTGATCACAAGTGTTTTTACCCATATATAATCAGGGCCTGAGTCATTAAGGAGAGCAAGGCAAAAAAAAATCGAGTAAATGTTCTCCGTAACAAACCATGTTACAATGCAAGGGATGCAAATTAGTTTATTATTTTGCAGATATGTTAAATACTGGCTGTTTTTTCATGTAGCACACAAATACTTGATAGCTTTATTTTTACAATGAAATTTAAACTTGATCTAGGAAATGCTCTACCCCAACTATAAATCCGTTCCCACATTTTAAATTTACCTCCCGTCCAATGCAACATGGTTTTGACCAAGTGCAAAGTTACTCCTTTTTTATGCTTTGCTCTCCTTAATAACTCGGGCCCTCAGTGAGTAGTGGCTGCAAGCCAATGTTGGCTGATTAGATAGTGTGTTTAGTTCAAAGTGTGTTTTGTAACAAGTGGATTAATATTGATATAGTATAATTCAAAGTTATACCTGAGATAAACTGGAGGTAAAAATCTGAAGAACATGCTACCTGATATTACTTCTACAAGGAGAATAAAACCCATCACTCTCTAGTAAGAACCTCCACCAGCACTGCACTGACTGCTTTCCATGACTCTCCACACTGCCCCATCTTCCTCCTCCCCTCTTTTCCTACCTCTTCTCTAGTGTTCCCCTTTTTACACATCTTCCCAGCCCAATATCCTTATCTTATTCAACCCACCCTTCTTCCAGTTCAACTGTTTAGCCTCCTCTCCTACCCACCTGGACTGCTAATCTCAATGTTTCTTTAGCTCCTATTGTTCTCACCACCTCCTCCCCCTAGAATGTAAGCTCTCATGGGTAGGGTCCTTTACCCTATGTCTCATGTCTGTCCAGTCACTGTCTTCCATGTTTGTCCCTGTCATGTATTTTGCTGAATTATTTATGTATGCCTGTTTATTCTACTCTGTACCCATGTACATCTTTTTATGTCTACTGTATGTCATATTTGTACTAGCACGTTAGGTGCTACAGAATCTATGGAGCTAAACAATGATAATATTTTTCTCTTTGCCAATGTAATTACCATCAAAAATGGTGAAGGTCAGGACAGGAGTGATTTAATTAATTAAAAATTACAGAAATGTACTATTAAAGTGAGATTAAATATATGCCTGTAACACAAAATTGATCTTAAGCTTATACCTGTAATACATGACTTTGATGTATTTGTCAGGCTTTATCTAACAAGTACAGATATAATTATAATGAAAGTACATACACATATATATTCTGTAACTCAGATATTAATGAAATAAGATAACCGAATGTGTGCACATCTCTAGACAATGTAGTAGACATAGACTGAAATAGACTATGTAGTGTTCTTTGTTCTAGAATAAGATAGGCAATATGTAAGCAATATATCTTTATAATATAAGGCTTAATGTAGTGTTGTCATGACATTAGTGTTAATGGCACATACAGTTCATATTTTATACTTGGAGTACTACTGCCATCTAAAGTCTAAAGTTAGTATTATATCCAAATTATTTCTATGAGACTTGAGAAGATATATAGAGAGAGACTGCAGAGCGGCTAATTTATTGGAATTTTCTGGTGGATGAAGAAGCATTGTGCGCTTGATGTGAAGATGATTTTGAAAGTGATGCGTTTATTCAAATCTTGGCTAGAATTGGAATTGGGAACCTCATGCAGATTCAAGGCTGTTTGTTAAGCTAAATTTATTTACCAAAGTTACATAAATATAAATTATCTGTTATTATATTGTGTCAGTCAATATTCTTTCTTTGCAATAGTATTTCATCATTACAGTCATGAACTGTAGAACTGATTCTTACCCGTCTTTGTGGCGATTTGTGCCCCACCAGCAGTTATAAAGTTTATGTTTCCCAGGTGCAAAATACCAGCGAGCAACCTAAGAACTTCACGGACATCCTCAGATGTAAACTGCATGACTTCCATGGCAGTCTGCAGGAAAATTGTAACAGGATAAAACACACAGTACAAATGGAAATCTAAAATACTTTTCTTTATTATTTTTAGCTTTAAATAACATTTATAGGCTGTATAAATTTGTATTTATCCTCCCTAAGGGTCTGGGAGGTAAACAACATAGGGATTCATTGTGGATACATCTGAGCTAATCTAGTTCTAGAATGCAGATCATTTTTATTATTCAGACAGAGCAAGACTTATCCCTAATGCACAAATGTTCTCCTTTATGAGACAGGTTCAAAAGAAATGCTAAGTTGAATAATAAAAGGTCAGCACTCCAAAAATCCACTATTTAATCAAATAATTATCCATCTGTTTATAATGTACACTTATTTTTCATATGACAATACATAACACTGTTCAATCATGCAGAAATGCTGTCCTTACTTAAAGGTTTTGCAGTTGATAGAATGGAGACCAAGATCTCCAGAACTGTAGAACATTGTGTATTTACGATTACCACACTTCTGCTGGATTTCATCAACTGACCACATCAGACCTTAGAAGTGTGGACTCCCTACTAACTTCTGTTTTTATACCAAATCTGCTCTGGCAACAGTTTTACTTCTCAAATATTTTACATTTCAATACAATGAGTGAAAGATGCACATAACACACTGCATTGCTAGTCTAAGCAATATCACTCTACACAAGTTAGGAAACTATTGTGAAACACTATATAATACAATTGAAGCATTATTGACAAAAAGTACAGGAGCCAAGGGGCTGAGAGCGTAACTGCCAATCCAGGCAAACATGTAACGTCTTTTAATAACATGAAACCATTAAATGAAGCCATCCTTTTCTTATTTGTGCTGTCTCGATTGTTAGGCGCAATTCTAGTCAATTATAAAGTATGCAATACAGGAAAATAAACATTTTGCTTTGTTTTTGTTTCAAGTTATAAGTGAAAGCTTAGCACAATAGTAACACAATTTTCAAAACTTTCATAAAGGAATGGGAAACTCCCAAATTCAACTTTTATTGCCATGCAGCCAGGGGACTGGAGAGCAGAGGGAAGTACCTGGTTGCACCAGGCTGGATTTGTGCTGATAATATGACGCTCATATCCAAACTTGGAACAACTTTCAGATACATGTAGGGATACGAATGGGGGTTATCAATGCACTGTATGATGGTTCTAAACCCAATGGTAATGCACTCTTAATGATAATGGTGTGCCCATACAGTGAGGTCTACAAGAACTCTATGGAATACTGTATGCACACATACATTCACAAAATGTTGTATCTCCTCTGCACTTTAAATAGGGAAAACCGGGACATCTATATCACATACATTTTGCTCAGTGCTAAAAATTAATTGTGAGCAAAAGGTCATAAATAGCAACATTATTAACATTATCAGTAATAAAAAAAAGCATTGATTGGGCATGAGTGATGAAGTTATTTAATGAATGTATATAGGTCCTAACACTGCAGCTACCCAATGTTCTGAGACCAAAGCTGTGCATGTTTACTTGCTTTTACATCCCCTGAGCAACCTGCTTACATGTACTTATAGAAGGTGAAAACGGACCTTACTCCTATGTGCCATGTTGTCACACAGAAATGGTGGCAGGACACTCCTGAGTGTGGCTGCATGTCTGGAACTAGGCTGCTACTGACAGCCCAGGTCTCCAGACCGATGGCCAGGAACTGTGATTTATACAACAGAAAGCAGCACACACAGGATGCAATACTTCCCTGTAGGAATGAGAAAATAAAAATAGCCTTATGTGTTTGTTTTGGCTCTGTCAGGAGATGAGATGTTTAAAAATAAAATAAAAACATATTTCTAGTGTCCCTCAAGGTCTATTCTCTCTTACTGGGTGATGCACCATTACAAACCCAGCCTTCTGGATTTTATAACTCTTCTAAACTACAGAAATATTATATTAGCTAACAAAATAAATGGGAAAAACAGTGTACTAAAAAATAATCCTAAAAAAATACAAGATTATTTATTTAAAACTGCTCAAAGAGATCTCTACCTGTCACAAAAAACACAATATAAATTCACCTGGATATCCCAACAAATAAAAATAAAAATATACTTGGTTAACCAGCACCAGTCATTAAAGGGTTAAAAAAAAAATGTGTTCCAATGGGTTGGTGTTTTTTGTCAATTGGACAGTGCGGACTACTGCAAACCAGAGATGCCACTGTATTGGTCAGTAAATCAATGCATTTACTGGCAGAAATTTCCAAAAAGCACTTGTGCTGTGGGGTTGTACTTTTGAATAACCATAAAAAACTCAAGTCACAAACAGAACATAATGTCTACGTATAACATCCATATATTGCCTTACTTTTACTTCTTGAAATGTCTCCTTGTCATTGATAGTCTCATCTGTGATACATCCAGACTGATTCAAGTAGTGGTATTTCTCGGGTTGCAATAAATAAAAGGCATCTGTGGAACAAATAGAGATGAAACAGTAATTTACAGGCAGAATTCTCAACGCCCAGTGACCAGAGACAAATATGACATACATATAGATGCAGCGTCCAGGATTAAGTAATACACAGTAACTTATAGCCACATCGCATATGCTACAAAGGGATTTGTACAGCACAATTTTTACAACACAAAATAGTAGAATTTGTTGGCACACATTCCTGTTCCTACCTGATTGTAAGGTTTCACAACCATGACCCTCCCTGCCCTTTGTGTTCATGTCTGAATTTATTAATTTACCTTGTTAGTCCCTGTGTTCCTCACTGTCTAGCTAATGACTGGGGCTACTTACCAAAAAATTAAAACAATAATAAAAATACTTGCCAGCAGTGTATATTTTAGCATTTCAGTCCCAATTTTCAGGGCACTAAGAGTAGGACTTAAAAAAAATGGGTGTTTTTCGTGCTGACTTGGGCGGTGTTTTGGCGAGAAGCATGGCCTAATTTGTCCTGATTTTCCCTTCAGGAATATTGGCAGGTATGTATTTATAGTTATATTTGTTTTGCAAAGAAAAACCCAAAACTGAGAGCACCATTTACAGAACACAATTGTGTGCAGGCATGATGTAAAATAATACCCATTAGCTCACAAGAGGACACATTTAATACTAATGAATGCAAAGCATTTTGTACTTCTTACTATTGTGTTGTATAAAGAAGACACTTCTGAGCACTTCCTTTGCTGTTTATCAGTATGTTTATATAAAACTGCTTAAAGGTGCACCCAAGAGCATAATAATTGCAATGAAGAAAGCACCTATCGGGGTCAACGGAGCATTCGCAAATCTCAAGAAGTTGTGTATTGCTTCCGACCATCATCATCATAATTGGTTATTTATAACTGCATTTTACCATGCACTAATAATACAGCTTGGACAGGCGTATGTGCATCTGTGGCACAGTTGAGAAAAAACAGCCTTCCTGTACTCAGCCTCCCCTATCCCACCTCTCCAGGCACAAGCGGGCATAAGTGCATTAATTACACAAATCTGCATAGGCGCATGTGCATGCGCTCACTTTTCTGGGAATGCGCAGAGCTATTTCATGCAAGATACACTACACAAACTAGGAAGAGTACTCTGCATCAGCTGCCTTGTGTTCAATATATACAATAACTATTGTCAGTTAAGCAATACATAGTGATTCAATGTATAAAATACATAAAACAACATAGAACAGCTCTTATAAAAATCTCCTAGCATGGGCAAATCGAGGGGAGGTTTCCTAGTGCCTGGAAACCCCCCTTCAAGCCTGGGGCACTGTACAATTGAGGTGGCTGTACCCTGCCCCCGCTTTACACATGGCTCTGCTCGAAAAGAGAGCTGCGTGCACCTAACAGTAGTGCACCCAGCATTGCCCATGTATATTATGGGGATAGGAAGAGTTGGAGAGCAGCCAAGCACTGTCTAAAATTATAGCCACGCCCCCATGCATGCTTGTCACACCCACTGGCGGCATGGTGTGGAAACCCCCCTCTACAAATCCTGCGTTTGCCCCTGCCTAGCACACAGAATACTATGGAAATTATATCCAAGATAGACACAGGATAACAATTAAAAGTTATTGCATTAAGGTATATTATATTGCAGGTAACGTTTAATAATGATACCTCTCTCCTCCTTCCCTGCTCCCGCCAGCAGTGCATAGAATATGTGGTAATTTCTCTCCTGAGGATTCTGTCGTACTACACGATTCTACAAAGGAAATAACAGGCATTGGTTACTCTCTAGAATGTCAACACATATTGGGAGAGAGAAATAAACTAAGCAAGAATACAACTTACTAACCTTTTCTAATAAATCTTTATTACGAGAACACTGAAGTTAAAGATTTATATAACTCATGATCGAAGATTAAATGTCAAGAACTAACGTAAAGATGCATACATTTAAAGTGATTTAAACAGGATGTTCACAACGGCACTTCAGTTCATATATATTTTGCTAATTAGATGCAATAAATCTAATCAAACATCAAATAAAAGCAGCTGCTAAAACAACCTCTTTTCCATAAAGTATATGATGAACAAATGTGAGTAATGGAATTCACATGGTATAGTCCCCCCTTCTATCTGCATCCAGCCCTCCATAACTACAGACCTTGAATTACCACTTACTATTAATTAATTCGCTTATTGGGGAAATAAAGACAAAAGAAACATAGAAGTCATAACCACTGCTTCTCGGATGCCCTTGTAATTAGCTAGTGTCCATGTTCCCAAACCTTCACATTATGAGACCTTTACTATGCACTTTGATTTCAAGCAACTATTTAGTTATGTAAATTATGTTATTGTTTTTCCAGTATATCCAAATAGCACACGAATAACCACAGAAGTTTAAAAATGGTGGTTGTTGCATGATGTGGAATGTTAAATTAAAGTTTCTTATGCAAAGCATAATTTCATATCTTGGATTGTTTTTTTAATACAACTGTAACATAAATGGAATTGAAGAACGTTAAGAAGCAAATGATATGCTGGACACTGATTACATAGTGGTTCGTTCAGAATGGATAGAAGCTAGTTATCTATCTCCTGGTACTGCTACTACTTTATACTTTATAGTAGAGATGCTCACTGATCCCCGGGTTTTGGTTTTGGATCTAGATTACCGTTGTGTTTTGGTTTTGCCAAACTGCCCTTGCGTGTTTTGGTTTTGTTTGGTTTTGTTTTGCAATTTTGTTTAAAAATCAATGTTTTGGGGCATACAATAACCAAATTTAGTGCTCCACCCAGTGGTTGCCAAACTTTTGCAGTTCGCGGCACCCTTAGAGTCTCCATAAATTTTTAAGGCACCCCTCCAAAATAATTACCGAGCAGTCCTGTTTTAGAAGTAGTTGGGTCAAAAAATTGTAATAAGTATTTAGGTCAGGACAGAAGTGCTTATTTAGTTGTATGCAAAAATGCCCCCTCTGCATCCAGACACTCTGCCCTCTCTCACGCTGCCCCCTCTGCCACGCTGTCCCCCCTCCTCTGCCCTCTGTCACGCTGTCCCCCCTCCTCTGCCCTCTGTCACGCTGTCCCCCCTCCTCTGCCCTCTGTCACGCTGCCCCCCCTCCTCTGCCCTCTGTCACGCTGTCTCCCTCCTGTCACGATGTCCCCTCCACTGCCCCTCTCACGCTGTCCTCCTCCTCTGCCCACTGTCCCCCTCCTCTGCCCTCTGTCACGCTGTCTCCCTCCTGTCACGCTGTCCCCCTCCACTGCCCCTCTCACGCTGTCCCAGCTCCTCTACCCTCTGTCACAGCTCCTCTGCCACGCTGTCCCCCTCCTCTGTCCCCCTCCTGTCACTCTCCTCTGTCCCCTCCTGTCACGCTGTCACTCTCCTCTGTCCCCTCCTGTCATTCTGTCACTCTGCTCTGTCCCCTCCTGTCACGCTGTCACTCTGCTCTGTCCCCTCCTGTCACGCTGTCACTCTGCTCTGTCCCCTCCTGTCACGCTCCTCTGCACTCTCTCACTTTGCCCCCTCTGCCGTGCGCCAGCTATAAAAAAATCAAACAGAAACACTTAAAAATCCGCGCGGCGCCAGGACCCAGCATCCTCCTCTCTCATGCAGCAGCTGTCACTGATATGACAGCTGCGTGAGAGAGGAGGATGCTGGGTCTCGGCGCCGCGCGCATTGGTAAGTGTTTTTGTTTGATTTTTTTATGGCTGGCCCGTGGCACCCCTGAGACAGCACCGCGGCACCCCTGGGAGCCGCGGCGCACAGTTTGGAAACCGCCGGCTCCACCTGTTTCTTGGATTAATAATGTAATTGTAAAGCTAATAAATTATGAAAAAAACAGTTTAATTCCTGGTAGGCCGTCATTAATTCTACACACAAACCAGATTGTCTTCCTCTCCATCTTAGCCTATTGGCAATGCAGCCATCGTCTTTGGGTGTATATTACACCCTACACTTATAGTTAAATATCTAAATAAATGGACAAAGGCAGTTTGGTTTCTATCTCTCTAGGCCCCACTCCACTTGTAAAAAATACAAAAAAATTCAGCCGTTATAGACTGTACAATATAAACAGTCTGTGTATGACACTACCCTTATTGAGAAATTGCCAAAACAGCAGCCTTTTAAGACTGTATGTGATATAGAAGTGCCCCAAAGTCCCTTTCCTATTTGGGGGTAGATTGCACCCTACACTTATACTTATAATTATTTTTTTGGGGGTGTGTTTTTTTCCTTGACTTAAAAAGACTATGTACTTTTACATAGGCTTTACCAGATGACGTACAGGGAAGACTACCATCAGGACTGTTGCCAGCACCAGACTACCATCAGGACTGTTGCCAGCACCTGCTTGCTGATCCTACTCTATTGTGGACTGCTTTGAATCCATTTTAAAGAGCCCAAAGCACTTGCAGTGAAAAATATTCAATAGATAGTGCTGCTAGATATGACTTTTTGCAGCCAGAAAAATTATTGTTTCACACTGGGGAATATGGGACACCCCAAAGCACTTGTAGTGCAAAAAATTGTATTAGATAGATACTGCTGACAAATATGACTTTTGACAACCAGAAAAATTAGTGTAAAACACTGGGGAATATGGGACACCCCAAAGCACTTGTAGTGCAAAAAAATTGAAAAAAAAAAAAGCCTCCTCTCTTCCTGCTCTAACAATTGCTAATAGAATTGGTAATAATAATAGAATTGAAACAATAATGTGTACAATTATTGTCTGTCCCTGCTCTAATATAGCCTGTGACCTAACCCTGCTCTCTCCCTCTGTCAAATGACGGTGGATTGCTGTGGAGGCTGGTATTTATGCTTTTCAAATCTCGCGAGAACCGAGCTCTGAAATACGAATACGTCACGATGACGTTTTGCCTCAATTTCGATAACGAACGGGCGGGAGAGTACCGGCTCGGTACTCGGATAGGCAAAGTTCAGGTGGGTTCGGATCTCTGGGAACCGAGCTCGCCCATCTCTACTTTATAGCTATGTACTGTAAAACACAGATACAATCATGGGTAGTAAACATCACTGTGGTAAATAGTGGTACTGCATTAGTGCTTAGCAAATGGCCTTACACATAACTCAAACAGCGATATTTAGCATGTGTGTTCTGCATTATACAAGCAAAGAAATTCAACATGTATAGGTATCGTTTATCCGTATACAACATACTCTATACAAAATAACATAAGCACAATACTGTTGTTTGTAAGTTCATCGGTTCATCTCCCCATATGCTGAAGTAAGTAGAAATAAGTGTATAGCATAGGGATCAATGAAGTGTGTGTCTTTTGAATGTCCTCCCTTGTAGGTTCTGTGTATAGTCCATGAAGAAAACAGTTGGATATACATAGTAAATAATGAAATAATTGTTTTTATCTTTTGGACTTTAATTCACTTTAATTAGAGATCACTTTGTCATTAGAAGTAATCAGCACAACAGAGATTATGGTTTCTGTTTGGTTTAGAAAACTGAGAAGTGACTATGACATTTATCCAGATGAGATTGTGGATAATTATACCTGACAGGGTAATAAGTAGAATGAAGCCTTAATTATTGGCATTACATTGCTCTCAAAATGACTGCTGGAAAAGGATACAATCTACAATCCGGCCTCCCTGAATATGTCCTTTCTGACATATATTCAGTTGAATGAACTTCCCAAAGCGGCTCGAGTTATTATTGTAAACAGTCTTTGCATTCCCAAAGGCTTCCATGATTGGGCTGCAAAAATAAATGTAAAAACATATTAAATTAATATCACATTACAACCAGGATAGAGAAATCAGCTTATCACTAACCCAAGATGTGTAAATCTAATGTGACAAGGCATTTCTACTCCAGAAGATTTTTCCAGCCATACAACATCTTGTGTTGGTAGACATAAAATATTATCGCATCTACATGATAACATTCTTTATTGAGGATAAATCTGTTTTGCCAGTAGTTTCCTGCATTCCATCTGAATAGTTGTCTCCAACTTCTCCAAGGTTAACAGTGCATCAGAGATAGGGAAAGCAGTAGCAATAGGAGTCACTCTTTCTGTGTGGGTAAAGGGGTCATTCAGCCTTATGCTATAAAAAGTGTGTCCTGTGCACTATAGCCATATCTAAACATTGTGAGATCTTGCAAAATATGTTCATCATTTGACTCTCACCATTGTTTTTAGATTGAGAGTCAAATAAACATCCAGGAAATGGAATGGAAAGTGTAACAGCTTGACAATGTAATAAAAAAATGTTGGGAAATGTTTGGAAACTGGGCTGATGCATTTAATCATATCATGTCAAATACCTGAATGTTAGTATTGTATACCTGGTAGTCACTTCTAGCAGAGATACTGTGAACAATATGCAAAACATCAACAACATGAGGACGGTTGTGAGTGCACAGCCTGCAACATTCCCTCCAAAGAGAAAAAGGGAGTAGCTGATCTCAGTGGCTTAATTATCCATCTACAAAGCAATGTTCAAGTTCAGGTTGTTGAGATGACTGGAGCACACAGATTGACCTTAATAAATGCCTATGTCACACAGTATCATCCTGTTTACATATGTATTATTGCCAGGGCTGTATTTCTAAATAGGCCTCAGGCAGCACTTTTCAGAGGGCAGCCCAGAAATGGTTCTACATTATTTTTACCTACAGTACTTATTTTATATCTGTTATTTTTGTTTTGTCCTACTTGTTCTTTACCAAACACCTTTATTGCCCCAAGTAAATAGAGAGGAGTAAGGAAGTTGGATAGAGAGACATAAGTACAAGTATTTATGTTCGGCAGATTCACTGATAGCGCCCAGGGTAGTACCAACCCTAAACTGAGCCCTTACAAAGGTATATTTTGCCATTACTTTGGTAAGTAAACCACAATTGTTGGTGTTTAGTAAACTTATGGTGATAATAAGGTGCTATTTTCTCATTCACATCCCAAGACCGCCAGTTTTAATTTTAATCCTGTAAGTGGCCAGCCAAAGGCTTGTTCCTCGGTTCCTGACAAAGTAGACGTAAACTCATTCAGGTGTGACACCTTTAACACAGGTGAAAACTGAGCAGGACAATGACAATGAGTGCCAAGGAAGGTGCGAAGTGCTTCTATTCTTTATGCTTCCATTCAGCTAACCTGCTCCTTCCTCCCATCAGAGTCCCAGAGCTCTTCCATTTCTGTTATATAGAAGTGGCAAAGCATTTGAGTAGAGGGGGGATGAGATAGAGGACTGAGAGATCTTTGTGACTGAGGTTCTGATTGGTCCGCCCACTTACACATACCCCTACCTTCAGTAGCGTTACACAGCCCTGGTTTTCTACTAGGGCTGAGAGACAAAATGGCTTCATCGAGCCACCCGTGGGGCTCCAGGGAGAGGAAGGAGCGTGTTAGTAACATTTAGTATTAGGTGGTAATGCAGCTTTAATTTGGGACTGCATGATTTTAAAGTGACTGATAATTAGGCAGAACACCAGAAACACTGACTATCTTGGTAAAAAGCAGACAGGTCTCAACCCTGCCATTTATACTTCATTTTTTATTTCAGCATCCTGCTGTGTATAGGCCTCCCCCCCCCCTCCCCCCCCCCCTCCCCCCCCCCTCCCCCCCTTTCCCCCTATGTACAACTATAGGACACAAACTCCCTTTATTGAAGCATTTGAAAATTTAAATTGCTATTGCACAAGGACTGTTATTTGTTCTGCACCATGTAAAATAGCTAAAAAAATACTTGCATCCTCTCTTAACCTACCAGAGCTGCATGTATCTATCACAAGTCCCCTGTCACCAGATAGGAGGACTTCATAAATATGAAGACATTATTACCTGCTTTCCAAAATTGCGCTTTCCACACTGGCTGTCTTTTCTTTTGAGGAGACTTCCAGGGAATGTTGACTCATTGCGGATAGGTACTTTAAAATGAGCTTTGTGCTTTCTGTCTTTCCTGCTCCACTTTCACCACTGAAACAAATAAACACTATGCTACTAAAACACATACAAAATAAATATTTTTCATTGTTAAAAACAAACAAAAAAGATAGTTCTATTGTGAAATAATTTGCTTTTAATGCAAATAGTTTTCTTTATTTCTTGAGTTAATCACCTTACAAATATTTATGTGTTATTTTCTTGCCTATTGCACTGATGCAAAGCCCACCAGCCACATGAGGCCCACAAAAGGCATTTCTGCAGTCTGCTAGAAGCAGAAAAGATACAAGGGCACCTAGGATGCCGGGACAGAAATATTACAACAGCATTTCTGTCCCAGTTTCCCAGGTCCCCTTGTGTTTGTCTACAGAGATGAGTGGTATCAGATGATTACTACAGAGATGAGTGGTATCAGATGATTACTACAGAGATGAGTGGTATCAGATGATTACTACAGAGATGGGTGGTATCAGAGGATTACTACAGAGATGAGTGGTATCAGAGGTGAAACTAGTCAGCTTTGGGCCCCGGTGCAGGGAAGTGGGGAGGAAGTAGATGAGGGGAATGTATTACTACAGAGATGAGGAGGATGTATTACTAGAGAGATGAGGGGAATGTATTACTACAGAGATGAAGAGGCTGTATTACTACAGAGATGAGGGAAGACGAGGTCACTGGGGGGAAGGGACACTAGGACAAGAGGTGTGAACCTTGTGAGATCCGGTGACGTGGATTGCCACATCACCAGGTGGGCAGAGCTTTGCTAGGGAGATTAGACCCCACCATTAGCCCAGGACCCCATTAGATAGAGGAGTGCGTGGCGGGTGCCATGGATGCCGTGGGGGTGTCCATACCCAATTTGACAGGAGGCTTCAGAGGGGCATTCCCTAAAGCTTCGAAGGCCCCTGAATGTTCAGGAGAGGGTGCGTGGTGGTTGCCACGAAGTCCAGTTGCAATAAAGAGAGGGGGAGATCCCTATCAGTGTAAGTGTAAGGTCCACAGTAAGGAACAAGGGGATCCCCACCTACAGGGGTACTCCAGAAGTAAGATCTACTACAGCAGACATCGATTGGCCCCACAAGGAAGTGTGTAAAAAAGTCTGGAGTGCCAACATACCGACAGCTGGGGTTTGTGCATGGGGCATAGTGACTATTTGGGAGTGCAGTTGGAATGGGGAATGGAGACTGCATAGCAGGGAAGTCCCTGGATGAGATGATGGTAGCACATCACTAAAGGAGAGTCCCTGGATATTGGGAAGGAGGTCATGGAGATTGGCAAGGTGAGCTAAGCAGAGCTAAGAAACTTGTGTGATGTGTCTGTTGAACTACTGTAGGAGCTTCTTTGCAACCATTATAATTATTGGATGAAGAGAAGCAGAATACAGTCGATGTTTCTGTATTGAAACTGAGGTGGCCTGGTACCTAGCATGGTACCTAGCATGGCACCTAGCATTATTTGTAGGGATGTGCACCGGCGACTTTTGAGGTCTCGTGTTTTGTGTTTTGGTTCCGGATTTTCTCGATGTTTTGGGTTCGGATTTGTTTCGCAAAACACCTGCCGAAAGGTTTTGGTTCGGATTTAAGGTTTTGGATTCGGATTTTTTTTGAAAAAAGCATAAAAAGTTAAAAAAATCAAGTTTTTGGGCTTATTTTCACTCCTACACTATTATTGACCTCAATAACATTCAATAACAAGTATTTCCACTAATTTACCGTGTATTCTGAACACCTCACAATATAGTTATTAGTCCAAAACGTTGCAACGAGGTATCTTTCTGGACTGCGTAGTGGAGTGGTCTCCACAATATAATAAGAAAACCATAAACTGGTCTTAATCACACCAAAACATGTACCTGGACTGCGTAGAGGAGTGGGTCACCACAATATAAATTAAAAACCCTGAACTTGTATGATGCGCACCAATAATGTACCTGGACTGCGTAGAGGAGTGGGTCACCACAATATAAATTAAAAACCCTGAACTTGTATGATTCGCACCAATAATGTACCTGGACTGCGTAGAGGAGTGGGTCACCACAATATTATTAAAAAACCCTACACGGGTCTGAATTCCACCCAAAAAGTTTATGGACTGCGTAGTGTAGTGTTCCCCACAATATTATTTAAAAATTTTACAGCAACAGTCAAATTGTTTAATATCTGATACACCTCTATCTGGACTGCATAGTGGAGTGGCCCCGGTACCCAATTTGGTACCGGGGCCACAATACCTCCTCCAACCATGGTACAGACCATTCGTCATTGAGATACCATCAAGTATGTTAAAGACAGACAGGGTCGAAGTGTTATTGGTTGACTTTGTAAACCAAAAAACTGTCCCTGTTGCACATAGTCGTGCAATGAAGACTGACTTTTTCATTTAAAGGCACCATCTTTCAAGTGTAGTGTTTGTAAGTCATATTATACTTTTGGTAAAATGTGTTTATTTTGTTCCTCTTTATGGTAACTACTAATAGAATTAAAGTATTAAATAGAAGCGGCAGTTCCTTTTTATGGCAATTAGTAATAGAATTAAAGTATTAAATAGAATTAAAGTATTAAATAGAGTGGTAAAGAGTGGTAGTGTGGTATAGAGTGGTCCCCACAATATAATAATAAAACCCTCAACTGGTCTGAATTCCACCAAACAAGTATCTGGACTGCGTAGTGGGGTGGCCCCGGTACCCAATTTGATACCGGGGCCACAATAAAATAAATACACCCTCAACTGGTCTGAATTCCACCAAACAAGTATCTGGACTGCGTAGTGGGGTGGCCCCGGTACCCAATTTGATACCGGGGCCACAATAAAATAAATACACCCTCAACTGGTCTGAATTCCACCAAACAAGTATCTGGACTGCGTAGTGGGGTGGCCCCGGTACCCAATTTGATACCGGGGCCACAATAGCTCCTCCAAGTTCCAAGTGTAGTGTTTATAACATCTTAACACTACACTAATTCTAGCACGTCAAAACCTCTTGTTTAAATAATGACAGGGCATTTAACTTTTGATTTAATTTATTGAATTTGTTGGCATTTTCTTTTACTATTTGAACATGGCAAACGACTGTTGAATGGTCACATAATGCCAAAAAAAAGTTGCAAGATGGAATTGTCCTTGGGCCCTCCCACCCACCCTTATGTTGTTGAAATAGGACATGCACACTTTAACAAACCAATCGTTTCAGCGACAGGGCCTACCAAACAACTGTGGCTGAAATGATTGGTTTGTTTGGGCCCCCACACCAATAAAACAATTCATCTCTCCCTGTACAAACTAAACAGGCTCTACTGAGGAAAGATGTCGTCCTCATCCTCAACCTCTGATTCCTCTCCCCCTACAGTGTGTACTTCCTCCTCCTCACACATTATCAATTCGTCCCCGCTGGACTCCACAACCACAGGTCCCTCTGTACTGTCTGGAGGGCAGTGCTGTACTTCATTGATGAATTGATTATTCATTTTTATAAACATCATTTTTTCAATGTTGTGAGGAAGCAACCTCCTTCGCCGCTCACTGACCAGGTTCCCCGCTGCACTAAAAACTCTTTCCGAGTACACACTGGAGGGGGGACAACTCAGTTAAAACATAGAGCCAGTTTGTACAGGGGCTTCCAAACTGCCTTTTGGAGTTTTACCACGTCACTACCTCTAGTTAATTTAGATTGCAAGGCTTGTAAATATAAATACTTTGAAGATAAAAAAAGCAGGCTGCACAGACTGTGGAGCTAGAAAGTTAAATTACATGGACCACGTTACTTTGGTAGCTATCTATGCCCCCCCCCCCCCCCCCCCCCCCCCCGCCCTACACTTGTAATTGAATATAAATAAAGCAGCCTGCATAGACTGTAGAACTAGAAATTCAAATATACAAAGAAATGGACAAAGGCAGTTTGGTATCTGTCTGCATCAGATCCTCTCTCCACTAGGAGTAAAACAGAAAACTTTTCAGCCGTTTTATAATCTAGAATATAAATAGAAATTGAGAAAGGCAATTTGATATCTGTCTGCATCATAATCATCAACATCCTCCTCAGCGCCAGCTAAATCAATATCCTCCTCCCGGTGTACAACATTCACACCTTCATTAGCCAAATCTGTAACTGGACTGTGGGTGATCCTTCCAGCATATGCAGAGGGCGTGTTGCAAATGCTGGATGGAGTCACCTCTTCCCGTACAGTGATGGGAAGGTCAGGGTTCACAACCAACAACACCCTTGGACTCGCCTTGGGGATTTGTGATGTCATCTGTTTAGAAGGCAGAGTTCTTTGCTGTTTTGTTGTTTTTGCTATTTTTTGAGAACTTGGGCTTTTTGGATTTTACATGCCCTGTACTAGGAGATTGGGCATCAGGCTTGCCAGACGACGTTGATGGCATTTCATCGTCTATGTCATGACTAGTGGCAGCAGCTTCAGCATTAGGAGGAAGTGGGTCTTGATCTTTCCCTACTTTATCCTCCAAAGTTTGGTTTTCCATTATATGTAGCACAAGAGAGCGTACCCCTAAGCCACACACACTCGGCAAAGCCTTTAAAAATTATATGCGGCACAGGAGAGTAGCACTGGACTTATACTGCTGAATCAGTGAACTTTGTAATAGCAGTACCACTGGACTTATACTGCTGAATCAGTGAACTTTGTAATAGCAGTACCACTGGACTTATACTGCTGAATCAGTGAACTTTGTAATAGCAGTACCACTGGACTTATACACTGCTGAATCAGTGAACTTTGTAATAGCAGTACCACTGGTTTTATACACTGCTGAATCAGTGAACTTTGTAATAGCAGTACCACTGGACTTTTACTGCTGAATGTGTGAACTTGGTAATATTGCAGTACCAATGGGCTTATATACTGCTGGATTGGTTTTGCAAATTTGGTTATAATTATTTTTTTTATTTTTTTTTTTATTTTTATTTTTTTTATAACTTTTTTTTTATTGTTTAAAAAATTGGGAATAATAGGGAAATAACTATGCCCTTAGAAGCACAGAGCACATGGCACAGCACCACTGGACTGAACAGGACACAGCACAGGACCCAGCAGCACTACTGAACTCAGCAGGCAGAGCACAGGACACAGCACCACTGGACTGATACTGCAGAATATGTGAACTTTGTAATATTGCAGAACCACTGGACTTTTACTGCTGAATGTGTGAACTTGGTAATATTGCAGTACCAATGGGCTTATACTGCAGGATTGGTTGTGCAAATTTTGTTGTAATTAAAAAAAAAATTAATTCGTTTTTTGTATTTTTTTTAAATAACTTTTTTTTATTTTTTTAAACACTTGGGAATATTGCGGAAATAACTATGCCCTTAGAAGCACAGAGCACAGGACACAGCATCACTGGACTGAACAGGACACAGCACAGGACCCAGCAGCACCACTGACCTCAGAAGGACAGAGCACAGGACACAGCACCACTGGACTGAGCACAGCACAGCACAGAACTTAACTGAACAGCACAGAACTTAACTGAACAGCACGAGATATAGAAGGACAGAGGACCACCTAACACACCCTCCCTCTACCCTGATCAATGCCCGAGTGAAGATGGCGGCGACTAGCGGGGAATTTATAGGATCCGAGTATCGCGAGATCCGACAACGGGATTATGAGTCAGAGCCTCAGTTTCAGATTTGAATTTGGCGGCAATACCCGGATCTGTCTCGGATCCGACTCGGATCGGCAATGTTCGGGTGGGCTCGGATTTCATAAATCCGAGTGCGCTCATCTCTAATTATTTGCACTGCCCCACACACTACACTACCGTCCACATCCATGTACCGCGTTAAACACCCATTAATTCAAGGGATGGGGGGCCTCTGGTATCATTTGACAGTACCCACCAGCTAGCCGGAGCAAGAAGGACTCTATATGGTGTTAAACCAGGCCACCAGGGGAACCGTCACATCAGGATTTGTCACTGAGTGTTTTTGCCCCTGAAAATATCCTAATTTTTCAAGAATCTTATTCTTACCACCTATTTTTATTCTGTCCTTTATACTTTAATATTTACTGAAGAGGAGTATGGAAAATGCTAAAATTTTGCTATAATTTAATTCAGAAACATAAGTGCAGTTCTCCAAGTTGCGTGCTTAGATGAACTGACTCAGCAGCAGAGTCCCTGAAATCTATTATAAAATATTAAGCAACTATGTATATATTGTATACAGAGTTTTTTGTAACTTTTGTTTCACTAAAACATGAATTACTCTACTGTACTGAATACTCACACTAATACAAAAAAAACATACTCAATATTGCAATATAAAAATCTGAATCTGTCTATTTTGGGTGAAACATGGTGTAGGGTAGCGTAAAATCAAAGCAAAGGACCCATTCAAATACATTAGGAAATCGTGAGACCGTGCAAAACAGTGGAAATTCCTGGAAAGTGTAAACTCAGGAATGTAAAATGGGAGTCTATTACTATACCTACTGTTAGTTATATAAACTTTTCAAACATTATTTGTGTACTGACAAATCAAATTTTCATTATTTGTACATATTGGGCCTGAATCATTATAGAACGCAGATGCAGATATGTGCCGTATTTTGCGTAAAATCACAATGTGCATGCCCAGAACCGGAGCAGTGAACGCAGCAACGTGCAATTTATCTTCGAGCACAAAGGACCCTTACAGGATACGATTTCATGGGCGGAACTGGGAGGGGAATGGACATACGCATGTAGTCACTGTACACTAAGGGCGTACTAAACTCAAGTGCACGCAACAGTGTCCGATTCAAGCTGTGGGCATCTCTATGTTTTTCTGTATCAAATACACCAGCAACAGATTTGGTGTAAGTGCTGATTAATAGTGATGATGGCAGTATATGCATGTTAGAGCATGTGTTTGCAATCAGAAGAAACTATAAACGTGCATTCTATGTACAGTAGACATTAATAACATCTCAATAAATAAATTTATTGAAAAACTTTTTAATTTTTTAATGTTAATATTATTAACAGGTACATATCCCCAAAGTACGTGTGTTTTTAAAAACAACGCACATTATGTTCACCTTGCGTTCCTTGATGAATGAGGCCCACTGAAAATCAGTGCAACACATGGTGCATATTACTTAAATCTATACGTATATATATATATATATATATATATATATCTACTATATAAAAGCCTAGTGGCGTGTGTCTGTGTATAAAAAAACAAAACAAGCTGCAGCGCTACCTGCTGGGCGAAGTTATACACTGACCTACTAAATTCTTAGTGTGTGTGGAAAAAAAACTCAGAAAGGGCTGAAATTTGGTATACTAAGATGTTTTTAATTTGTTAATTTAATTTGTTAATTGGTAAAAGTGTTTATAAAGATTTTAAAAATATATATATATATTTCTTGAAGGAGAAGTGACAGTTGGGAGTGGTTGGTGGTTGCCGGGGGTGACAGTGGGGAGTGGTTGGTGGTTGCCGGGGGTGACAGAGCGAGAGGAGTGTGATACTCAGGACCGCTGAGAGAGATCCCTGTGTCTAGATAGACATCTGGATAGATGTGGCGATAAAGATGAAGGATGAGGTGATGGAGAAAAATGATGAGGTGGTGACATGTGGACAAAACCACGTTAAAAAAGGGCGCTTACGTCGGGAAGTAACGCTCTTCCCCTGAGGAGGCCTGGCCTAGCCCCAAATGCATGACAAGAACCTTTTTAACACCTTAAGTAGCTTGATTTGACTAGAATGCATGAGTATCATGCACGGGTTAACTTGTGTATATATATATATACATATATATATATATATATATATATATATATATATATATATATATATATATACACATATACATACACATACACACACAAACGAACCATTCATCATATGCTAAATATTTGTGGCTCTGTGCATGGAAAGGCTATTGTTTAAAATGCAGCACAGTGTGATGGATGGGTGATTTGCAGTAAATATCAGTATTGCATAATGGATTGTCAAATATCAGTAATGCAACGGAACACTGACAAGCTGTTTTTTTTTTTGTTGATTTTTTTTTTTCTTCAAGTGCCGGTGATCGGCTTCTTTCTCCTCTAATGGGGCCGCCCCTGGTCTCAAAGGGGCGGTCCCGCATGTTCCTGTACCGAATCACACAGCTAACAGCATCCGACGCTGTTAGCTGCCCTATCAGTTTATTGCTTAGTGTGGTCACGTGAGATCTCACATCTCACTTGACCACACTAATCACACAGAGCACGCCCGCAGCTAACAGCGTCGGATGCTGTTAGCTGCGTGTGAAGATGACAGAAGCGCCGGCGTCTGGTCAGAGGAGAACAGAAGACAGCAAGGTAAGTGCTTGTTAAATGTCAGGGGGGTGACACATCGGATGTGGAGGGGGGGGATCTTATAAATTGGATATGGGGGGATTAATGATCTGCTAGTATGGATTGGATAGGGGGGATTAATGGAGTGAAAATGGTGAGGTAATGAACTGGCTGGAGGGGGGGGTTTATGAATTGGATGGGAGGATTAATGAAATGGCTAGAGGGGGGGATTAATGAAGTGAAAATGGGGATTAATGAACTGACTAGAGGGGGGGATTAATGAAGTGAAAATGGGGATTAATGAACTGGCCAGAGGGGGGGGGGCTTATTAATTGGATAGAGGGGGCATATGAATTGGATGGGGGAGTTAATGAAATGGCTAAAGGGGGGGGGATTAATGAAGTGAAAATGGGGAGGTAATGAACTGGCTAGAGGGGGGGTTTATGAATTGGATAGGGGAGATTAATGAAAAAGCAATGGGGAGGTAAGGAACTGGCTAAGGGGGGGGGGGGTTAGTGAATTGGATAGGTGGGGTCATAAACTGTCTGGTGTGGGTTGATAAAAATGACAGGGGGGATGAATTGGTGGGGAGGTGATGAAATAGCTTGTAGGGGGCAGGATTTCTGTATTGTGTGGCGGTGATGTTGATGCGGACTGTGGTTTCAGCGGTCGCTAGAATATTAAATACTAGATAGACAGGGCTGGTAGATGTTACTATAGGAGTGTAAATAATTTTCATATATTTTGCACTATAATACAATTTTTGCAATATTTTTTGCAATTTTTTTTACTCCCAAGTTTCCAGAAGCCAGCCAACGGACAACACTCCAAGAACAAGCAAAGGAGAACACCAGGCAGTCTACGCTGCAAGATCAGGTAAGAGAGGAAGTGCATAATGAAGTGTGTTTTATGTATTAATGTTTTACAATTTTATTTACAGATATATATCTATATATATATCTATCTATATATATATATATATATATATATATATATATATATATATATATATATATAAAACAAATTTATTTACACACACACACTGGGGGGGGGGGGCAACTAGTGTAGTAGCCTGGGGCGGCTGTGACCCTTAATCAGGCCCTGAATATGGAAGTCCCCTGCAAATTCTAGCAGAATAGGCAGCCATGATAAGGACTTTACTGCAATAGGTGATGTCTAAAGCTAAAGCTGGGTACACACTAGACTGTTTTCGTCCAATAATCGGCTCAAACATCCGACATACGACCGCTCGTTCAAAAGTCGGGTCAGTGTGTGCAGTGAAAGTCTGCCCAAATGGACGATTGTTGCCTCATTTGGTTGGTCGTACCGTTTAATATTTTCGGTCCAATATCGTTTCCGTTGTGTAGTGTGTATAAACTTCTGACCGATCCACAACAGTGAGTACGAAATTACAGTCATTGCTCACGAAAACATGGCTGTAAAAAGTCGCTAAAGGGACATCCGTTCTTCCCTTTATCGTCCTAAACAAGGCTAGTGTGTATGCAGTCCATGGACCGAGCGATCGGATCATCAATCGCATGTAAAATCGCTCGGCATAAAAAGTTGGTCGAAATTTCTGAAGTGTGTACCCAGCTTTAGTAAACATGAGTAGATACAACCACATTATTTTTTATCTAATTAGTCCCTTTTTGTGCTCAAACGAAAATGGCTACCAGAAATATCCTTAATGGGATGTATTTGATATGTATTTGATGTGTGACTGCCATAGTTAGATCCTCTCTCCTGCTTAGTGCAACTTCTAGGACCATTCATGCCCCTCCACCCTGAGCTTCCCATCTTTATGAGTGTGAATTTCATAGGGGAGGGGCCTTAAACACCACTTGGAGAAAAAAGGGCATCTCTTAGAGGAATAACAGGACCTGAGAGATCAGAGGGTCCTCCGAGGGCATGTTAGCGACATTACATATTGTTACATATATCATACATATAATTACCCTGAAAAATATGATTTTATTCTTGCGTGCAATTAGCCTTTAAATTAATTAAAGCCATGTTAGTGACATGCCATAAAACAACAACAGGCTAAAGTGTAATTAAATTATAATAGTGGAACTATGTGATTGCAATCATTAAAACAGTCCCACATTATATAGGTTGTATACATTATACAAATATTAGATTGAATAGACCCAATGTGCTGTGCAATGCAAAGTTTATTGCTTTAGCTACAAGAAGAAACTGAAAAACACACAATGGCAGAGTCCTTCCCCTAGGCATCTATTGTAAACACATCCACAGCCAAACCAGTCTTATTAATATGTCCTGCTTTAGCTACAAAGTCAAATAACATCCTTTTTGCTTTATGTACAATATCATAGTTATGCCTTTGAAAAAAAAAGAAGTCAGAGTGGTTCATGAGGAATGAATAATGTGAGAGGAGAAGGGGCTGTGTAATTGGCCAAATAGAAGCAATCTGTTATTGTAAACTCGTTTGGACAGCTTTAGCCAATAGAGAAGTTCAGTATTGTCATAATAAATAATCTCTTATTAAAAGCTCAGTGTCTTGTAGCTTGGCGCCAGAAGGCAAACTACAAGGAAAAACAATGCTGTTGCTTTCTTTTGTAATCACTGCAATACTGTGATGAGGAAAAAGTCACGTAAGAACACAAAACGTCATCAACCAGCCTTCCATTGAATGTCATAATTACAAATAAAACTCTTTTGGGGTCATTTACAAAGTGCAAACCTGTAAATGAGCAATATACTAAAAAACAATTAGTAATTGGCATTCAGTCGTCTAAATTAGACAATATTTTGTTGCTACGTTGTACTGCACAGCTACATGGATTTATTTATATGTGAAATGTTGGAAGGTATGTGGTATTATCAAATGTAATTGAAAAACCATTAGGCTGCATTTTTTTTTACACACTAACTTTGTGTCAAATTGTGCTAATAAAATTGTATGCTTTAAATACTTCTATAATAAATTTATCCTTAATTATAAACATATTTAAATTTGTTTTGAGCCACAAGGGGGCGGTATGTGCTTTAGACTTCTGACTTTAGACTCCCAGCTAAAAAGTTTGATGGAATAAAATCACACATTAGATTTGGCATTTTAGGACAAACCAATCTTAGCACTGAACTGCCACCAGCAAACCTACTGTATGTAGCAGTTGTCATTTTTTATGTAGCAAATAGTTTTAATCTGAAACCTATATTGTATGCGGGAAGTGTCAAATTTACACATTTGTTAATACTAATACATAACACATGTTAATTGCAATAAATATTGCATTAGACTCTTGGTTGAAAAGTTGCCTATATGACAATGACCTTGTGGTCATGTTGTTTGTTTGTCTATAGATTAGCATTTATTTATACAGCTCCAGCATATTCCACTGTGCTCTACCTTTGGGAATGCACAAAACAATAGAATAAGGCTGGGGGTATTCCTAGACGGACAAAGAGGTAAGAGGGCCCTCCCAGCTCACTAACTTACAGTCTATGGGACACTAAGAGTTCCATATACAAGCTTAAGTGCTACATATTGGTAAAGCCAGATTGCAATTGGAAGAGTGTTTAATGGGGCTATATGACTTAAGTTGGGTACACACTACACAGTTTTCATCCAATAATCGGTTAAATTAGCCGACATACGACTGCTCGTTCAAAAGTCGGGTCAGTGTGTGCAGTGACACGATGGTCGAAAGTCTGCCCAAATGGACGATTGTCGCCTCATTTGGTTGGTCGTACCGTTTAATATTTTCGTTCCAATCTCGTTTCCGTTGTGTAGTGTGTATAAACTTCCGACCGATCCACAACAGTGAGTACGAAATTACAGTCATTGCTCACAACAACATGGCTGCAAAAAGTCGCTAAAGGGACGTCCGTTCTTCCCTTTATCGCCCTAAACAAGGCTAGTGTGTATGCAGTCCATGGACCGAGCGATCGGAACATCGATCGCATGTAAAATCGCTCGGCATAAAAAGTTGGTTGAAATTTCTTTAGTGTGTACCCAGCTTAAGTCACACAGCAGTGTTGATTTGGAGATCAGAGGGTTGTTTGAGAAATCAGAATAAATCTAAGGTTAAGTGAACTGTGTAGAGGGGAGACAATTGAGGTTAAGAGGATGGTTTGGAATTTAATGAAAATACAGACAATGGGGCCGATTAAATTCGGCCACGTTATTCGAGAAATAACGCGGGGCTAAAAGTATTACTGTTAATACGGTAATTTTAATCTGGATTTTTGCGGCTGCGAGCAAATATCAGTGTTAAAATTACCATACTAACAGTAATACTGCGCATGTTTACTCTAGTAACGGTAATAGTGTGCAGGCAGCATTACTTTCGTCAATAATGCGGCCAACTGAATTCCGTCCTATGAATGTAGGAACTCACAGTGGTATATTTACTAAACTGCGGGTTTGAAAAAGTGTAGATGTTGCCTAAAGCAACCAATTAGATTCAAGTTATGCTATAGGCAACATCTCCACTTTTTCAAACTCGCAGTTTAGTAAATATAACGCACAGAGTGGAGCAACAGTAGGAGACGATTTACGAGGAAAATTAGTCTAGCGCAGGGTTTCTCAAACCCAGTCCTCAGGGCTCCCTAACAGTGCAGGTTTTCCGGATCACATGTGACATAATTAGGACCACCTGTGGATCTGTTACAATGTGTCAGTCAGTAATGAATACACCTGTGCTCCAGCAGGGAGATATGGAAAACCTGCACTGTTAGGGAGCCCTGAGGACTGGGTTTGGGAAACCCTGGTCTAGCCACTGCATACAAAATAAATAGGGATAAAAGTCTAGTTAGGGGAAGACTAGTAAGAATTGCAAATGACTTTGGGGGTAATTTGAGGGAAATTAAATTCTGAGTGAAGTATCGCGAAGTGCCACCTCATATTCACCTCATAGGAGAGAATTCAATCCGGCCGCACTCAACGCGGTGTTAGTTATATTACCATTAATACAGTAATTTTAACCCTGATTTCTACTTGCGGCTCCCTGAGCTGTGAGCAGAAACCAGCATGAAAGAAACCAGCGCAAAATTACGCGCACTATTATCGTTGGAATGGTTATAGTGCGACGGTTGAGTTACTTTTGGCAGCAACACGGCCAACTGAATATGCCCCATAGAGTAGTAACCATGTGTGTAGCCGCACATCACGGTGATGTCTAGAGGCACTTTGCTCAGAATTGAATTCCCCTGAATTAATAAAGCTTTTGCATTGTCTTGTGGGAGATATGGAAAACCTGCACTGTTAGGGAGCCCTGAGGACTGGGTTTGGGAAACCCTGGTCTAGCCACTGCATACAAAATAAATAGGGATAAAAGTCTAGTTAGGGGAAGACTAGTAAGAATTGCAAATGACTTTGGGGGTAATTTGAGGGAAATTAAATTCTGAGTGAAGTATCGCGAAGTGCCACCTCATATTCACCTCATAGGAGAGAATTCAATCCGGCCGCACTCAACGCGGTGTTAGTTATATTACCATTAATACAGTAATTTTAACCCTGATTTCTACTTGCGGCTCCCTGAGCTGTGAGCAGAAACCAGCATGAAAGAAACCAGCGCAAAATTACGCGCACTATTATCGTTGGAATGGTTATAGTGCGACGGTTGAGTTACTTTTGGCAGCAACACGGCCAACTGAATATGCCCCATAGAGTAGTAACCATGTGTGTAGCCGCACATTACGGTGATGTCTAGAGGCACTTTGCTCAGAATTGAATTCCCCTGAATTAATAAAGCTTTTGCATTGTCTTGTGGGAGATATGTGCATATTCTGCAGATCACAGTTACATTTATGTAACAGTATTTTGGATACAAATTGGATGTTGGGATACAAAGAAGAGTTATGAGTCAAGGATGAGACCTAGACAGTGAGTTTGAGGAGTAGGGTTAATTGTCTGATTGTCAATAGAGATATGAGGTAGTAGCTTCTGTTGGCAGATGAGAATAGTATTAGCTCAGTTTATGAAATGTTGAATGTGAAGTGACATTTAATTATATCATTTGAATTGTATCTGAATACGAAAAATTGGGAATTGCCCTAAAGATGTGTTAGAAATACTTTTTTTCACAAGTGGACAATGAATCAATAACACAATTATCTGAAATTAGATACTACTTTCACCATCAAAGTCTATTAATTATCACTGCTCAGGCTTTGTATACATAGGTGTAAGGAAGGCACTCAATACATAGTTTTTATAGATATCTCAATCCATCTACTGGGAGTGGTTCTGTGGTTTCCTGCAAAGGGACTAACCCCTAAATAAGAGTTTGAAGTACCTGTGCCTGTAGCCTTTTTTTTTTATATGGTCACTAAACTTCTCGGTGGCTTTCACTATCCCTATATTTTACAGGAGAAGATTGTATTAATCCACATTAATCAATCAATTTTAGTTGCTGTCTCAGGTAGCAAAATAGAACTATGAACAACTTTGTCTCAGATTGATGTAAATGACAATATCAAAACAAATGAAGTACTGTGTATTTTGTAAATATTTCACTATGGGCTAAATACATACAATTTGATATGTTATGTTATAGGATCCTCAATGCATGTATTTTGCTGGGTATCATAACCTGACACTTATGAAAAAGCTGCAACATTTTAAGTTCCTTAAATGACACGTTTTGTTTGGTTCTATCTCATGCACAAATCATCTGCTTAAAGAAGACCACCTACCCACAGGCGTTAAATGCGCTTTATGGGGGGAATTCAATTGACCACAAGATATATTTTTTTCCCCGCAGCGTTAAAAAACAAAATCCTACGCAGGTTTTTTAACTGCTATAATGACCGTTTTTCGTTAACGCAAAGTTAAAACTCATGCAATTCAATGGAAAAAGAGGTAACCCTACCCCCGCGCGTTAATCATTGGTGTTTGCAAGTTTTTAGGGGAGTGAAGGGGAGTGCTTAATGCGGTCATGTATAACAAAAAGAAAGGATTGGCATATATTTGCATACATTAGATTGCATTACACAACCATTCTATTTGATAATATCTACATTACAGTAATTTCTTTAGGATTTTATTTTTATTTCACTATTTTTTAATATAGAATCTATACTATGTCAAAACATATTAGTACATACATATTTGTGCAAGAAACATACATAAATATATTTCATTAGTGATTTTTATTTTTTTAATGTTTTTTTTCCATCATTTTTTTACAACAAAATCAACTTTTAACATGTATGCATTACTGATCAACTTAGTTTATATTTTTTTTTACATTATTACATGATTTCAAATAGTTTTCTTAGGTTTTTTATTTTTAGCACACCCCAAAGAGGTGCGAAATAAAATAACATATTGGCCTGTTTAACACGCTGCATTAAAAAACAATTGAATAGCTTTTAACGCGGCAGGCTCTCACCCGCCCTATACTTTCAATAGACCTTCTACTGGAACGCAAAAAGACCAGTTCATGAAAAAAAACGGAGCATTAAAAATGGAATTGAATCATGGCTAAAGTTAACCCGCTCAAAATTATAAAAAACAGCGTTAAAATGACTTAACGCGTTGTTAAAAATATCTTGCGGTCAATTGAATCCCCCCTACGTGTTTTTGTAACGTTTGGAAAACATATATAGAAAGGTTTAGCACTGGAAATCATTGTTTCTAGTGTTACCATACATATTGGCATTTTTACCCCTGTTGCATTCTGTTACATATTTAGGAACACTACCATTTCCATATCCACATTTTAATGCATTGGAATGTCTATAAAAACTGCTAGCATACATGCATATTAGATGTGCTAAAAACACATTTAAAACACCAGTGGATATGAGACCTATTACTGTGTATAGCTTCATAACCAAAAACAAGTTTCTTTTTTAACAAATGAAACAAACAAACATTCTTATATGTCAGGGAATACATTGTTAAGATACCCTCATCATTAGTTATATTTGAAAACATAACAAAACAAGTTTACTTTCATGTATCTGTTAATTAAGAATTATGATTGTCACCACCCAAATGTGCCAACGAGGGAATATTTGTAAGAATAGGGCTGTTACTTACCTGATGAGAACACATTGGTTGTCATGGCGCTTCCATAGGCAGCGGTAACATTCATTGGCCACAGCGAAAATGTGAGGAGGTATTTCTCCCATGTGGTGCCTGCTGTACAGCTCTACAGTATTGCGGTCATATAAACCAGGGATCAGCTTGTATGGGTTGACAGAAGCAAGGATGGAGCCAATATATGTCTAAAAAAAATGCAGAATGAAAACATTACCAACACTGAAATGGGCTTTGCCTGTTACAGTAGGCCTGTGGTTGTCTCCTGCACAGTCATGTTTTTAGGATCTCTTTTCATGGGTACTTTTTTCAGATCACTTTTCATGGGCTTCAGTGATCTGAAAAAAATGGCAACTTTAAAATGATATAGTCATGGCTGAAACTGAAATAACTGATTGACAGAACACAAAGTATTAAAACAAATCAGAATAGGGAAAATACAGCAATATAAGAGTCCTGAAGTGCTAAAGAATAAAATACAGCTATAACACAGCTTAGAAAAATATAGTACAAATATGTATTATCTATGATGCGCATTTTCAGAATTTTATATATTTTTTTGTCTGTGCAAAAGGTAAAAGACACAAGTGATGCTACAACCTCGTGCCTTTATAGGTCACGGAGCTCCTTATAATATACTTATCATTTATAGTGGGAGGTACATTATCCAATATATAACAAATCTATCCAATGCACTGTAACTTTAGTCACTGCAACTCCTACCATGCTCTGGAAACACACTAAGTTATAACATGCCTGACATTAATAGTAAGGATTCATGTAAATCCTACTAAATGGTGCAGAGCAGAAATGTGACTCTGCAGAATACATTAGTGTTACTTTTATGTGTCATCAGAGCAGGTAGTGTATGTTCTACAAGTCAGGCTATTTGCAGACCATAGGAGATTCTGTACAAGGACAAAATCATTCTCCATTAGTGAGATCACAGACACACTTTGACTAATTGCACATAACAAAAAACAGGGATTTACTGGTTAGCAGGAGGCAGTTGCCTATTTTAGCTTCTCGCATACAGCCCATGGTCACATAGCTCCTAGGAGGAGTCAGAAATCTTATAAAGTAAAGTTGAACATTTTCAGTCGTGCCTTCAGCTATTTAGTTATTCACACTCACACTTACAGAGAACTGCCTGGTGATCAGGGGAGGGCTGGCAAATTTTAGCCCGAGGGGACAAGACTCAATTTAGAAGCCTATTAGGAATATTTTAAAGGGAAAAATATACATGTGGCCCAGTAAACTAGCCCAAGGTAGCCCACAAAGGGACTGGCCCGGGTGGCAGATGCTCCCCTGCTCCCCAGCCCAGCCAGCCCCTACTGGTGATGACCCTTTGAGTGAATGATTTAGATGTCTGTGTTCTTTCTCTTATATCATTGCCCAATCCCCAGTATATTTAATTTAAGAGAATAACCCTAAATACCCTACTAGCCTACTTATTCTGGTGCCCCACTAGGAGTGCTACTGAGGAAGGAGAAAGTGGGGGCCCCGAATTGCGTCATTTTGGCTCAGGCCCCACAGTGATATGATGCAATCATATTATGGAGGTCCGTATGGCAGATGCTGGAGAATGACCTGCTCTACAGTAGGTCCAGGGTACCTACCGAAAATTTGTGAATCTTCAGGAAATTCCAGGACAGTTGGCAAGTTTGCTAAACACAATATATAATTTTTTAGCAACTTTATGATTTAGCATGCTGGACAGATGTATTTAGTGTAAACACATTGTCAGGCTAAGATTTCAGTTCCCCTTTCTCCTAGGCCAGTTTTGCTATGTCTACTAAATAAAATGATACATTCAAACTAAATAAAATGAAGATAAAAAAGATGTTGACCAACAAGCACCTCAAGGACCATTAAACCCAAAAATTTACATTTAGAAATATGAACCATACTGGCCCACTCACCCAGAATGTCCGGGAGACTCCCGAATTCAGGGTAGTTCTCCTGGAGTACCAGGAGAACAGATAATTCTCCCGCATCCTGCCTGTTGGGAGCTTCAATGACGCGATTCATGGTGAATGGCATCATTTTGGCCCTGTCCCCACATCAAAATGAAGTTGTGTGGGTGGGGTCAAAGCATAGCGAATCACCGTATCCCGACCCTTCCGTCCACCCCTCTCCCCCCTTCCGGGTTCTCCTGGCGGGCAACAATACAAAGTTGGCAAGTATGATATGAACCATGAACGTAAAATATATAGCTCACTGTTACCCTGACATTCCACTGCAAATCTGCTAAAAATTAGACTGTTACTTCCTCACTCACTCAGTTAGAGACTGCTGAAGTTCCCCCCACATATTTAGGAAGATGTCCTGATGGGATCTGAAACAAGTCAAAAAGCGGAGACTGTGTTTCCATATCATTACTGGCCCTGATCCTGTGTATGAATTAACCAATCCTCACTGTGTATTTCTGTAAAGCAAAATATGCCTGTCAGTCACTGTTTAGTTAGAGATCATGGTTATTTAAATACTTTACCAATATACTGGTATAGATTACTTGCTCATCTATAGGGTTGTATGAAAGGTAAAAGCATGTTTTATAACTTTGCCCATATTACATATGTTGCTATACTGCGTAGTGCACTTTTCCCTATATGTAACTTACGGAAGAAGAAGAAGAATATATCATATCTCCCAACTGTCCTGATTTTGACAGGACAGTCCTATTTTGTGGGCTCTGTCCCACCCAAACGGGACAGCTTTTTACAGATGGGGCTAGACGGCTGGGATGTATATCCCGTCATGACTGCTCTGCATAGCATAGTAAAAGACCAGGTAACATGAGCCACACCCCCTGCTGCTGGTATACACTGCTTTCAAAAAGTGTTTTTGGGCGGGGGTAAGAAAGCAAGTTGGATACACTGGGCATGTCCTCGAGGGGATGTGGCTATGCCCTTTGATGTGTGGTCATGCCAGTGGTGGATCCAGGGGGGGGTAGCAGGTGCTTGCTGCCGGCGGCTGCACACTATGTGCAGATCCGTTCAGCAGAGAGAGTTAGGGAGAGAGTCCTGCCCCTGCTCTGATTGAAACAATCAGAGCAGCCGGGCAGGACTCTCTCTGCTGAACGGATCTGCACATAGTGTGCAGCCGTCAGCAGCCTTAGGTGTCAAAAAGGGGGCGCCCCCCCCTAAATCGTCCCCGGTACAATTAACTTCTGGATCCGCCCTTGGGTCATGCCCCCTTCTCATGCACATGTTGTCCCAATTTCCCAACTTAAAAAGTTGGGAGGTATGATATATTATTTAAATTTTGCAGGAAATATACTTTTATGTCGATTTAGGCCAAAAAAGATGCATAGTTTACTAAGGCTCAGAGCTCAACCACTGGACAAGCAACACCTATATACTCAATTCATAACAAACATGTTTCCTGACCATGGACTGGGCTGGAATTCACGTCACACTGACAACTCCATATAAATATCTGTACTGAAGGAGAAAAAGACGTTTCAATAGCCAAGACAACAGTAACGTTTACAAAGATATTGTGTTTTTTCAACTTTCTGCTGAGAACTGAATCACTCCCATTACTGCTGGGATTTCTCTTAACTCCCTCATCTGTTTGTTAGCTCTTATTTCCTTTGATGTGAAAACTTGAGACCAACAACAAATGTCTTGCTATTTATGAAACTGTTTCTGCCCAGTCCAAACCACAAACAGAATTTTCCAAACTTTCACATTTCAAAATTGGATGCTGAGAACTACCACTATGCTTAAGTATAGTTCAGTTAATCTCCGTTGGTCAACCATTAAAACACTGCAGATGGCAGGTTACAGAGAAAGAATCATTTATTGAATAGCATTCAATAATAGAGCTGGTAGTTGCATCATTTAAAAGTTATGTACCGATTTGTAAATATTTTATTTTGTCCTCTACCAGTCTAATACATGGTCAATAACATTCCTGCATGTGAACAAACTTTAATAAATAAAACTGAAGAGTTTAATATTTAACAAACAGTTTAAATACATTAATGTTGTTGATATTATAATGCAAAAATGTGGTACATAAATATTATGCTTTTCTTCTAACAATACTACATTAGTAAACAAGAACAAGTCATTACTGGATTGTTTGACCCAGAAAGAATTACACCATATAAAAACATATTTAGTTTAAAATTGGTTTCTATAAATATTTATACAACTATCCACCTTGTCATGGTCGACATATACTCCACCTGGTTGGGGAATGTAACATAAAAGGATATCGCTAATGGAAGGTTTATCCATAGTTAATGGAAGGTGAGAATGCAACAATGGAAAGACTACAAAAGGAATATGCCCATGGAAAAAAGAGTTTCATAAAGTGATAGGATTATTTTGTACATTTTAGTATTGCTTTTGTGCACGCTCTGCACTTTCTTTCAAATATGGGTTTTAAGTTTTGCAATCAAGTTTTGAAAACGCAGTAGCAACAATGTTATGGGTTCTATGTACTGATACAGAGAGTCGCTGTAGTGCTGTTTTTGGAGCAGATCTGTACCATAGAACTGTTTCTTGCATATACTGTAGAACCTTGCATGGAGGGGGGAAGGTGTAAGTATACACACTTATACGCCTAACGTGTGCCAGGTGCAAATACTACTAGTTTCGAGATGAATATCGATATACATCCAGCTTAATAAACACATGTAAGTACCCTGTTTTGTATAGTTTGTTTTCTTCGTACATTCAGAGCGCAAATGCTTCCAACTCCAAATGTGGCCCAATATCATGCAAAAATTAAAGAAAAGAAAACTACTTAAAGATTCAAAAGTCTCTAAGGGGTATATTTACTAATCTATGGGTTTGCAAAAGTGGACATGTTGCCTATGGCAACCAATTAGATTGTAGGGGATATATTTAGTACTTTCTACAAAATGACAGCTAGAATCTGATTGGTTGCTACAGGCAACGTCTCCACTTTTTCAAACCCACGGTTTAGTCAATATATCTCTAAATCTCTGTTGCAGTTTCATAATCAGTCAATACAAATTAACTAAACTTTTAAATACAAATGTAAAGAATAATCTGCATAAAAGATGAGAAATGAGTTGCAGTTCATTTATATATTGTATTGCACCAAAGCAACCTTTTCTCATCAATATATTTGCACAATTTTAAACTGTTCTCTGATGCCAACAATGCTGGTTGTGACATGTTCATTTACCTTCAAACATTCAACAGAAACTACAAATAAAATGAATAACCCACATGCCAGACAGCTGGATTAAACAGCTGGATGTAGTCACCGTACTCCGCATGGTCACAAACAAAACATATGTCTTTGAGAATTAGCAGGCAATAGAAAATACATTACTTAGAGAATGTATCTGCTGATCCATCATAAACAGAGACAAGATAATTCATAGGCTTCTTTTAGCTCCTAAACTTAGTTTAATGCCTGTGGTAAATGTAATGAGTGATGTTCCCTGTCTCTCACTAATTTGCACTGGGTTTCATCCAACTTTCTCCCTAAATTATAAATGCTCCTAAGGTCACATTCCCCGCATTGTGATCTTGTTTATGTTGACATTTTGCAGCACATAAAACACCATGTTACTGTGCTTTGCAGTGTAAAAGAAAAAAACCTGTCAGAAAGTTGCATGTGACATTAAACAGATTACTTTAATGTTCTTGTTCGTTCAAGTTAATAAATGTTATATAGATGTTGTTATATAAAAATACGTTGCAAAAGCTTAAGCCATCTCCCTTCCCTCTGTCAAGATGCCTAGATCCCATCATCCACACATAATGTCAGCCCTGTGTTTGCCTTCTGCCCCAATATCATCTTTTCCCTTAACCTGCCTCTATATAATTCCATCTACTGTCTCATAAATGTTATAAAGTTTGGTGCTTCCCTCCAGGGTAGATTTGCCAGAGCTCACGGAGCGGTATTGTGATGGTTTATTAAATGTCCACATGTAACAACACCAGTTTTCTCTTGATCTGCCTGTACAGTTAGTTAGTTTAAAATAATTTTGTCTTTAATACATATACACAATTTATGGAGAACTAATTGCAAAAATTTAAATTATGTACATGAAAGACCCCATTTGCTGTATTTTTATATGGACATTTGATATTGATCATGCAAACACTGGACTGGTCCAAATCACACTTACCAACTTATTTTTTCTCCCCTCCGGGATCTCCCAGAGGTGAGGTGAAATGCAAGTGCTGAGGGGAGCGTCGCCTATCACATCATTTTAGTGCCACGCAACACAATGCAGCAACTGCATCATTTCCCCACGGGGATGGGGCAAAAATAAGGTGAATCAGGACTAATCATGCCCCGGTAGTGGGCAAGATGCGGGAGAATTGCCTGCTCTACCAGGAGTCCGGGGCGACCTACCCAGAATTCGGGAGTCTCCTGGATATTCTGGGAGAGTGGGCAAGTATGGTTCAAATTCTGAAAATGGATACAGAAAAAATAGTTGTGCATTAATACTCTATGTATACCTCAAAGCGTCCAAGATGCCCCATTTTTCTTTTTATTGTATACCCTCTGTGACCAAGGGGCCTCAGTATAGAAGTATGGTCTCCCAACAATATTGCTATTATATATATATATATATATATATATATATATATATATATATATATATTAGCTTTGTACTGTGGGGGGCATAGGAAATCAATGCCCTCGTCCCCACTACTATACCAAGGGGCGCTGGACAGGGAGAAACTTTGGCAACAGGCCAGTTGGTTGCTTACTCTAGTGCTGCACTAGGCCTGATAAGCCAAATACTCAGTCCCCCACAGAAGAGGGGGATCTTGGAGTAAGACCTGGCAAGTCCTATGAAAACACTGATGTTGATGTCATAAGACTGCATGCTGCACTTTTAAATCACAGAGCAGAGAGCCAAAAGTAACATGAACACATATAAAATCCATCTGTATGGTTAAAAATAGGCCAGAGGTGGTTGGCAGCAATTTTTTTTAGTTGAAAACTAATCTTGAATGTACGGAAAAATACACCCATACCCATGAGTTTTCAGGAGTGCACACTAAGCTTGTTCCGTGATAAACATATCTGCCAGGAGACAGATAACTGATGCTCCCCTTCCTCTACGATCCACTACAATAACTTAATATTGTGTTTATAGATCTGCCACTAACTGAGAGAGCCTGTACTGGTCTCTAGGTGGACCAGCAGCTGCTACAGTGACATTTTCAGTGGTTTCTCCAACAAATCAGCATCAGCTTTTCCTGATGCCAGCCAGAAGTTTCTGAGTGGAGTTTAATAAGGTCAGGATTCCAGGGAAGATGGAACAAATTAGCCGCAGAATCCTGCCCACCTCAGCGGCTTTTCAAAACTGAGGCAGCTCTATAGGATTAGTTCTGGAATCAGCTAGATTGCATTTTGAAACTCTTTATTTAAAATGTTTATTATTTGTTTTGCTAGCAAGTGAGTTTAGTTGTCCTTTGATGATTGATCAGAAACTATGTATTGCTATATATTTCTCTCTCTCTGCTAGAACTTACTATCTGCACCTAGCAAATAGGATCAAAATGTCAGTAAAATTAAAATTCAGCATTCTAAAAGTTTCGAGGCCAAGATCATTTTTAGTCTTAAGACAAAGGTGGTAAGATGAGTACGTCAATATGATCAATCATATATGCAAGAATTATGCAGATCTACTTATCAGGAAAATGGTCACCAAAAAGGATTGTCTCTCTACCAAAGACTGGTAAAGGCTATCGGAGGCAGGTAGCCATTGCTGGAGGCCTCCTACAATGTTTCTTTTTGCAAAGCATCAAATAACTCATTGAGTTACTGTGCTTATTGTTTACTGTACTGTGCTGTCTCACCTCGTATTGTAATTTCGTTTGTCCCTGTACGGCGCTACGGACACCTAGTGGCGCTCTATAAATAAAAAATAATAATAATAATAAAAAAAATTAATAAAATAACGCTGCTATTATCTGAATGTTAATGCCATCTCAAGAGGGTCCCAGGGCGGCATAGAAAGCGGTAAGGAGTAATACCACTACCAGCCAGCCAGGGAGCTGAGCATCGCTAGGCTGCCCAGTGACATTTTTGTAATAAATTTCACATTAAAAGCAATGGAAAATCTAATTATATGGGGGTCTTAATAAATATACCCCTCTATTTCAAAAATGTGTCTTTAGTAATCTAAATAAGAAAAACTGTGTATGCAAACAAGTCTTCAAACACACTTCATGATCTCCATGCTAGAAACATCATCCTGAATATAATATGAACATTAATAACTTATCAATCAATATACATGGATAAAATCAAGGGCCTGATTCATCAATAAAAGCAAAGTGAATGCAATTTGTCTTTTTTTTTGCATTGAAAGGAAATTGCACGCAGGTATGCCTGTATTCAGAAAGGTTTCTAGTTGAATGCGGGTATAAGTACGCTCTGTCTACACGGCACTTTCTGTATGCAGACAGACACAACACATTTTACATGTTCTAGCATGCATGTGCGACCATCATTACTATCACTTGGCACTTACACTGGAACAAGCGATAGGCTAAAAATCACGTACCTGAGAGACACCCAAAGCTTGAATCGGCCTTGGCACGCAATTGCTGTACATTGCCTATGTGCATTGCCCCTTCCCTCTCCCATTCTGCCATTGACAATGTAGGCCTGCGTAAGTGTCCTGTGCGTTCGAAGATGAATTGCATGTACTTGTGTTCACAGGTGTATACTCCATTTCTGGGCATGCGTTCCTTAATGTATCAGGCTCTAAATGTGAATTTAAAGTCAGTAAATTGGGCATTTACCTTCCCCTTTAACAATATGTTTGCAACAATTACCACCCAGCAATGCTATACTGTGATAAAGGGTAATTGTAGTCATTGTGACACCCCAGCATGAGGTACAGAAGGTGAATCCCTCATTATATGTCAGAGTTTTCATTCTGCTATTCCATAACAACTTTTCTAATCCTTGCAGAGTTTCTCTTCTTTGATGAGCAGACCAAGCAACACATGCTGAGGTTACACAGCAATTCTGGAAGCCACTTACAATAGTTACGCAGTAGTCCTGTGACCCATCTATTCAACACGCAATGCCGCAGGTTGCTCCTGCTGTCTTCAGATTGCATCTTTGTGCTCACTGCCACTGAAGCAAGTCCAGATTTTTTGTTTATTTGTTTTAGAAAAACTTGGGTCACTATTGTAAACTTTGCTGCTTAAGCTGCAATAACAAGCTTACTGCGGGTAACATTTACTGACACAGATGTTGCAGAGTGACTAAGGCAGACCTATTTTTAGAGTAAAAGAAAAATATGCTGATCAATGCTGCTATTCAAGTGGAGACAGTAGCACCTTAAAACTATTTTAAGGAAAGTTCCATAAAATATTCTGGGGTAACAGCCAATCAGTACTGTGGTTTTGGCTGCTAGAACACATTCTTAAAGCTAACACTCATAAGCAGTAAGTGCGGGGGAACATATTTTTAGCTTAGGTTTGTAAAATTAAACAATATTGAACGAATAAAAAAATGCAGTAAACACATTCAATGTTTCTATTCTTAACTGGAAAAAAAACACCATTTGTCAGGTAGTGCTGTTTTGGTACCACCATGAAGAAACAGATATGTCAGTAGCAAGGAATGTCCAGGTTGTAGTAATATAACTGTTTTATTCAATCGCAGAGCATTGGATACAAAAGACCCATCTGATAACAAGATTTTCTGTGTATTGCAGTTATAGAAAATCTTTTATCCGGCTATTTATTAAGTAAATGTGACCGGGGCAGATGAGCGATGCTCAGCTCCCAGGTGAGACTAGCTGGCAGCGGTATTATCACTTGCCAAACCAGTCCCGGATGCCTCTGCGCATGCTTGAGCCGTCATTCTTACTCGGGCATGTTAGAAAAAAAATAGAAATAAAATGAATTAAAAAAAACAACTACACAGAAAATATGCTGAGATGATGTTAGCAATCGGAGGACAACAGCAGTATTTGGAACTTGGCTTATCTTCTTTTAATAAATATACCCCTAAGTAAGAGAACCTGTATTCCCCCTGTTGAGATTCAGGTTTTCCTTTCAGAGATCACCAAATAAGTCTTATTAATTGGTAATATGTTTCTTAGCATGAAAGATGGGGTAGGTGAATAAGTAATGTGGACAACATTGGCGATAACTATTTTCACTTAGGACGCCAGTTTCTACAAAACAACTCCATCCCTGGACATAGGGATACATTCCTCCAAGTCACTACACCAAATACCATCACCATAGGGCAGAGTCGCACAATTTGTGGATTATTATACACTGATGGATCTGAATCATGATACCCCCTTCCTTTCAATTGGGCACAGCTCTCTTTCTATCAAGCATGAATCCTACCAGACAGATCAAGAAACACCTAACTTGTACAAATTAGTACTAATTGTAACTAATTGTACAAACTACGTACAATTAGAACAAAGATCAGCTAAAAATCTGAGCCAGGTTGATATCACTCCCCTTGGGCTGGTAACTTAAAACTTCATAAACTTTAAATAATGAGCCCTCTTATCTCTAAAGAGAAATAACCTATGTCAAATGTAAAATATTTATTAAAATAGGCAGATTTTATTCAGCAGAGAGAACATTATTGTACTGCATATTTCGATTATTAGGTCAATTAATCACAGGCATTAAAAATAATGCTTTTATTAACATTTTTTTAACACCAGTAAAAGCATGCAAACAGGTACAGGTATAACTCATACCCACTTCCGCTTGGACCTGACATTAAAGTGAACACAAGGAGTCAATGAGTGGTCTTCCACTGATCCCCCCTCCATCTTCAGGTGTAAGTGCTGGTTACACATCACATGTTAAATGCAATTACGATACACATTCAGTGTCACTGTCCTTTACTTAACCCCAGTCTTATTATTAGTGGTAATTGTCACAAGATTTGTTGATGCAAATAATATGAAACTAATTAATACCCACATGGTATACTCAAAGTACACATTAAACAAGACATCATTCAAACCGGGGATTAGCCCGAGTATTGCTTGTCAGCAACAGATTTAAAACCAAAATATAGAAGCTTATTTAGTAACATAAATAGTCAACTGGAAGGCATGCAACTATCACAATATGTCAACTTATGGTTCCCCCTTTCTACCATAAGACAAGAGGCGAACTGGATCCTTGTCAGTTGGATGATGAAGTCTAGTAACATACCCAATGTGCATGTCAGTGGGACAAATTATTCTATGCTCCAGTCGGCCCAAACCCACTTACGCCCCATGAGGCTTCAATCTTTTTCCACAACACCAGTCCCTCTTTGACCTCCAAAAATAGGGAGCAATAATTCTGTCCCACGGAATATGAGAATTTCTAAAGAATAAAAGTATTCTGTCTCCAGTGAGGTATTTTTATATAGACATGAAAAGGGTTTAAAGCCCCACTCCACGTATCAATCTGGGCAGGTATTTCAACTACAGAATAGACACCGTATGAAATGAAAGACCACAACACAGAACGTCAAAATTGACTTGCCTCACCATGCGCAATGCCTGTGATTACAAGTCATTTAATGACAAAATGACTCATTAAAAACTAGCCTGCAAGCTATATGTATGGAGTTTTAGAAAAACTGTAAAGGGGCATTCAAATGAAGATAAATGTATTTGATGTAACTTGAGTGAATGTCAAATGCTAGCTACTGCTTTATTATATAACTTGAAGTTCTATGTTACATGCAGAAAAAAAAACAAATATTTGCATGATGTCAAATTAGATAGCTTGTAACACTTGTATATCTTATAATAAAACGTCTGCTGATATCTATTACAGCTACAAGTCTATTTGATTAAATGTCATTTAGAGTTGCATCAATATGCTAGATTTTAGCTTTAAGTACTGAGTAGCCCAGGCATTTGTATTTGGACCAGTGCTTTTTAATAAATTTATTGGTGACACTGCAAATTATATTCAAGGTAAAGTATGATTGATGATCTAGGTAGACTAGTGGTCAAGAGCGTGGCAACTACGGTTTAATGCCAAAAAATGCAAAATCAGAAAATTTGGGTCTCAAAACCCCAAAGGCTAAATATAGTATTAATGGTTCTTTAATGGAAACTACTGAGGAGGAAAGGGATCTAGGATGCTTGGTTGCCTAGGGAGAGGAATCGGTAGCAGAAAGAAGTAATAATGCCTCTGTATAGGTCATTGGTACGGCCTCATCTAGAATACTTTTCAGTTGTGGAGAACATATTTCCAGAAGGATATAGATACATTAGCGACTGTAAAAAAGAAGGGCAACTAAAACGGTGCATGGCCTAGAGCACAAAACCTACTCGGAAAGACTAAAAGTTTGCAGCACAGAAGGGAAAGGGGGGACTTGATAGAAACTTTCAAATATATAAAGGGTTTTAACAAGGTACAGGAGGGAAAAATTCTTCAAAGGAATGCACTGAAACTGGAGGGAAGTGGGTTCAGAGGAAATTTGAGGAAAAACTACTTCGCAGAAAGGGTAATGAATAAGTGGAATAGTCTCTCATCAGAGGTGGTAGAGGCTAATACAGGAAACATCCTTGGGATAGACATAAGGATATCCTTACAAAGAACTAAGGATCATATAGGGTTGGAGGTCACCATAAGTTAAAAAATGGGCAGACTAGATGCGCCAAGTAGTTCCTATCTGACATTACTGTAGGCTGCTGGTCACGTAATGTAGGTACGCATAGTTGCCAATTGTCCTTAATTTCCAGGGACATTCCAGGTTTTAAAATATTGTCCTTGAAACTGTCCATATTTTTCAGTGCTGATCAAATTCACAATAAAGTTCATCCTTTCTGCATTTTAGTTGTAAATCTCAAAATTTATTATTATTCTTGAAGCTTCAGAAGAATAAAGGAGTACCGAAAATACAACAGTACAATATTATGAAAAAGGGGGGAGTGGTGGTGGTGCATGGGACTGCGAATCACATTACTGTGGCATCGTCCTCTCAGTAAAATTATGCAATGCATCATAGTCCCTTTGGGGGGTGGGGTGGTAAAATTATGCTGTGGATTGAGCTTTCCCGTCACACCCAGTAGGGCCACATTCTCACATCCTGTCCCACATTAGACAGGATACGGGAGGGTGACCTGTTATTCCGGGAGAGGTACCCAGAATTCAGGAGTAGGCAATTATGCCTAAAAATATTTTCATGCATTATTTATGAAAAATAAAAATGTATGACCTTTTCAGCAATGGTAACCTTATATGCAAAAACATACATTTAAATAACTATCCATAGCATTAAAAACATTCTTTACATGTGTACTGTTAAAGTCAAATAATTGGATGAAGTCATTTCAAATTAATAAACATCGTTTTAATTCGCTTTATATGAAAATATGTGATTAGTACACTATGGCGTGGAAGGCCGTATTACGCAATAGCACTAGCCAACGCTTTTAAATACATTCACACTCACACATATATTTGCAAATAGTTCACCTTAATAAAGTTCCAGCACATTCATTTATTATCAAATGTAATAGATTTAATAGTTTAATATAATAATGTTAAAACCACTTTATTGATATCTAAGGTTCAGGATATAGGAAATATATCATTAGTGTCATACTAATCCACTTTTTACCATCAGACATCCGCTACAATCGTCTAAGCGATCGCACTCTGCGTATGCTAGTTATGGATGATAAAGGATTAATGCTCAAAATGATATTGTGTTTGGAATGATAATAGGCTGGTTTGAATCAGTGTTTCAGCGAGTTCCTGAAGTAAGACACATAGACAGCAGTTGAAGAGCTGACCCCCATCCTTGGAGGGCATCGTTTGAACTGACCTATGACCTGCATTATACTGGACTGTTCTAAATCCTGAACCAATGGAAAAATGCCATGACATCACCATTGTTGTTTATGTACCACAAACTGTACCACAAACTGTATATAAACCAGGCACTGTTCCCATCATTCAGTCTACCTTGACCACAGGCTTCAGGACTGGATAACTTTTTGCTGGATCCAGTGCACTGCGCAGGGCCTGATTAAGGGTTCTGGCCGCCCTAGGCTAATACGGCCGCAGCGCCCCCCCCCCCTCCTCCGAATATATAGGTGTATAGGAACACTCCTGAATATGAATGTTCAGGTGTATTCTCCAGCATTCAAATTTAGACAGATTGTGCCATTGTCTCTTACCTGTTCTTGCTCTTCTCTCTTGCAACTTTGTTATCCTCTCGCTGGCTTCTGGAAAGTTGGCGTCCTGTTTTGAAAATGCAAAAATGTATTATAATGCAAACCCTGAATGATTAGGCCCTTTAGTTAAAACAAAACACTCCATTATGGCCAGCTAAAAGTACCCCATTGGACAGGCATATATAAGCAATATCTGAATATTTGTTGTCAATCAAATACAAACCTCTACCAGCCCCATCTCACTAATATTTAGTACTCTAGCGATTGCTGACACCACCCATGTGACCACCACACAATCATGAGATTCTGCCCCCCAAAGCTGCTCTATTTTTTAAATGCCCCTTGCAGCCATTTTCCTTAACCACAACCCCCCCCCCCACAGCCATTTTCCTTAACCCCTGCTGCAGCCATTTTCTTTACCTCCCACCCTGCATCCATCCCCCTTGCAGCTATTTTCCTTACCTCCACTCTGCTAGCTAGCTATCCCCCCCTGTCACATCAAAACTCCCCCAGTCACATATTTAAGCCCCCCTCCTCTGCCCTCCTTCATACATATCAACCTCTCTCCCTCCCTATAGATTTTCATGGCAGCCCCCCCCTCCCACCCTATAGATTTGTATGACAGTCCCCCTCTCCCTCCCTATACATATGCATGACAGTCCCCCCTCTCCCTCCCTATGATATGCAGGGTAGTCCCCCCCTCCCTATAGATATGCAGGGTAGTTCCCCCCCCTCTCTATAGATATGCAGTGTAGTTCCCCCCCTCCCTATAGATATGCAGGGTAGTTCCCCCCCTTCCTATAGATATGCAGGGCAGTTCCCCCTCCCTATAGATATGCAGGGCAGTTCCCCCCTCCTTATAGATATGCAGGGCAGTTCCCCCCCTCCCTATAGATATGCAGGGCAGTTCCCCCCCCTCCCTATAGATATGCAGGGCAGTTCCCCCCCTCCCTATAGATATGCAGGGCAGTTCCCCCCCCTCCCTATAGATATGCAGGGCAGTTCCCCCCCCTCCCTATAGATATGCAGGGCAGTTCCCCCCTTCACTTACCTGTAGTTGTGCCAGCGTCGCTCCTCTCCTCAGATCAGCAAATAGGAAGTGAAGACGTCCTGCTTCCTGTCTGCTGCACAGCAACAGACAGCCTGGCGATTGGCTGTGTGTTGCTAACCACTGACCACCAATGCTTTTGATCGTCGAGCCCTCCACCCCCCCACGGCGACCCCCCCCCCCCCCAAAAAAAAAATGAATGAAGAAAAAAAAAAAATGTAAAAAAATAAATAAAAATACCCACAGCGCCGCGCCCCCCCGGGACCCAGCGCCCCAGGCTGCAGCCTGGTCAGCCTAGTGGTTGATCAGGCCCTGGCACTGCGTATGTATCGGCTGTACTTTATTTTATTTTATTGTTATTTGTTACATCTTGCTATTAAATCTCTTTTGTGCATTGGAACCACATTGTTCGCTGCGGACAATATTTTTTGTTAGTGACTAAATGAACATAACAGTACTAAGGGTTACACTCAGTGGCGGAATTGTCGTGGGCGCAGGGAGTGCAGCTGCTATGTGAGTGGAGATAAGTGGAGTACATCAATGCCGATACACTAGTCCAAGGCTCCACCCATAAAGGCTACCGCTCTGAAAACTGTGGAGCAGATACCTCCATTGTGCCAACCACGCATGCTCAGAAATGACCCCCTCTCTGCTCTTTATAGAGCATAGCGGGGGTCTCCGGAGGATACAGCGGCATTGCTGGGCCCCTACCCAAACTTGCTATGGGGTCTAAACTTGCGATTTTCAGCTCCTGGCTCAACTCCAAAATATGATTAGATCATTTTCTAGTTAGTACATTTGAAAAAACTGACACTAATAAATAAAAGTGTTTCACTTGTTATTATTTTAGCAAGCTTTTATTTAGCTTCTGCAGAGATGTGTTTTTAATGCCAGACTAAAGGAAAATCAGCCCCATCTGAGCACAAATTACACATGTAAATTGAAAGTGCTGGAGGCTGCATTAACTTGCATGACTGGCACACATGCTGAAGGATCACCCCAGGATCCGCTGCCCTTGGAAAAACAATTCAGGTCACATAATAAATTGAATGGTTTTATTCATATTGATTTCCTCTACAGAGTTCTTCACACATACTGTACTCTGGAATTATCCATAACACATTATTTATGTCACCCCCATGCTCATGGCATTGGCTTTTAGTTTACCCTTTTGTACATCACAATTCTATAACTATATACCTGAATGTGTACAGGTGATGTAAAATAACCTTGAGTGTTACTGGGCTAAAAGTTTAACCCAACCAAAGGTCTTTTAAAAATTCGGACCATATGAGGGACATGCCCTGATGTTATATCAGGTGGACAAGTAGAGCATGAAAAGCTTTGCTTTATATAGCGGTAACCTGAGAATATCAATACTTTATGGAAATTAATTGATGGGCAAAGTATAAATTATAATACAGCTCAAAAAACAGCTAAAAACAGAGTAGATATGTCTGTAGACATGAAACACAACGCAAGTGCATCATGTCATGTTTAACATATTATAATGCTTGTATTACAACAAAATCAAGTTAACCAGACAATATACTGCAGGTAATATCAGACCTATAAGTGCCAATCCCATGGCCCCAAGCCAATCCCATGGCCCCATAGCGAGATATGGGGAGAGGGGTTATGGATATGCGTATTTATCTGCCAGCACCAGAGGCTCTAGTCTGCTCAGAAGAGCAGAGCTGTTGGGGCTTCCGGACCAGGTGGATACGTATAACTGGGCCCCATAAAAGCCAAGTGGGCTGTCCCGACTGTAGTTATGCCTGTGGATTAAACCAACAAACTTTACATAATGGGATGCAGGCAGTTTAGACCTGAATGTTTGCATATGTGCAAATATGCATCTGTCCACTTACATTTCCTCGTCTGTATTTTGAGATGCACGCATCTTAAAATATGTGCATCATTAAATCAAGTGTATAGATAGGTCCGGAGCAAACCTGTGTCAATCACCATGATCAGCTCAAAGACTACACCTGTCTTAAGTAATATTCACACTTAGGCATATATTTCAAAGATTCATATAATACACAATACTGTGCATCTGAAAAGGAAGTTCTTAACTTGTGCATCAGTGCAAGTAATTCACATGAGCAGTGCAACTAGTTTTACATTGCACAAATGCAGCTCTAAATAACGCCTATGTATTTATTGCCTTTGCTCAAATTCTCTTTCCTGATTTTCTTTATAAGAAGTAATATGTAAAATAAATAAATAATAACGCAGATCAGACTAATGTCATGGAAACAGACAGATTGCCTTGTCAAAGAAACACATGGTTTGATTAATGGGGATTGCATATTGCATTTGAAAGCTGTTTATAAAATGTTCTGTCTGTTGACTGTTTGTTTATAGGTCAAACCACATTCTTCTGGGCTTAGTTATTATGAGGTACAAAGTGGAACAAAGAACAATTAAAAGCACTGTATCCATAAAATTATTTATACAAAATAGTTGCATTGAAAAAGGCTTCTCTTGATTAATTACAAATAAAACAAACAAACAATGGATTGTAAAAGTAAAGCTAAATTACAATTAAACTCTGGTGCAATCAGGTGTCTTAAGAGGTCACATAATTAATTGATTGGACTCCACCTGTGTACAATTAAAGTCTTTCAACCGATTTCAAAATAAATACACCTGTCTGCATCATGCCAAGAACACCATCCTTACCTCCATATTTGTAGAAAGATAATACTATGGGGATGCGCCACTGCTTCAGGGACTGGAAAACTTGTCAAAAGAAAGGGCAAATAGATGGAGCAAGATATTGACAAATCTTGAAGAAAAGCCATCTGCAGACTGCAAGAGACCTGGGACTTACATATATATCATGCCTGTCTACTCTCCTGGAGTTTCGGGGAGGCTCCCGAATTTCGGAGAGTTCTCCTGGACCCCTGTAAGTGTAGGCATCCACCCTGGTCTTGGTGGAGACGGGACTTAATGACGCGAATCGCATCATCGAACCCGGGCCTCTGCTGTGCTATGCAGTGAACTACGCTCCCTCCTGCAAAAGTAATCTGACCCAAACCTGAGGTTTTAAAAGTGGGCAGGTACGATATATAACCCAGGAGGAAAATGGCCCAAAGCATACAGCAAAAGCCACATTGGAGTGGTTTAAATACAAAAACAGCAATGTGCTAAGGTGAAATTATTTGAAAATTACTGTTCACTAACAGTCCCCAACCAAGCTGGTGGAATTCAAGCAATGTTGAAAAGGTGCTAAAGGTGCTTGTGCTTGTAAGTATACAAACAAGGGGGACTGAATATTTACGTAACTATTGTTTGTTTGTTTTGTTTTTTTAAATGATAGAATATTTTATATATATATATATATATATATTTATATATGTATATATATTATATATACATATATACATACATATATATATACACACACACATATATATATATATATATATATATATATATATATATATATATATATAACATACATATACAGTAATATCATATAGCCACTGTAGTTTCAGATATTTAAAAACATTCAAATAGGTAGTAAAACATACCTCTCAGCTGCACCAATTACAGTAGCACAGTTCCAAAACATAGACCCCCAAAGTGGCAGACTTACATGGAAGTGGGTGTAGTTTCACCAGAAAGTAGGTGTGGTTGTTTGTAAGTGTGCAGATTAGGTTGGGGTTTGTGTGAATTGTGGACATGGTTTGAGCATATCAGGATCAGTACTTATTTTGTCCTGATTTACACAAATGTTGGGATGTATGGGAAAAAAATCATGCTCATGTGTACTTCTCACAGAAGGAAGTTAGGCAAAGACACAAAAGCCAGCACAATGAAAACACTCAACACACACTACAGAAAGCTCTTTCATTTACAGGAATTGTTAATTTAAATATACCATTCCTTTGTTTTACCACCTCACACCGAACTGCTAAAAGTGCAAATTGTTTAATGAGCACAGGTCACATTGTATGAAATGGTGTAGTGTTAGGATACAGGTAACAGCTGTACCTTATTATTTGTGTTCCTTTTTTTACACACACATGATAAAATTGAATGGGAAACTAGCAGTGAAATGCAGGAAACACAGTGGACTGAATCACATCCTGTAGAACAGGAAGACATGGATTAAGAAGCAGGATTTAAGACAGAAATCAATAAAAGGTAGTTTCTGGCAAGTTAATTTAATAATGTTCTATTTATAAGAAGGAAATCCTTACTTTACCAAGTATATGAGAAATACAGTATATCTTACATTAGTTTTAATCTTACTGTGACTAGAAGTCATTTCTTTTATGCTTACATTTTTTTAACATGTTGCTGTGGGTTTTAAAAATATTTTGACATTAAAACTTTTCTGCAGTTTATTTTTTTATAAAAGAAAAAAATCATGAAAAATTGGTAAATCGCATTAACACACATTGGTGCATGGTTCATCTCTACTGGTAACTTAAAGGTCTCTTTATTATAAAAATGGCTGTAAAGCACAACACGGAAATATACACACACACAACATAAAAAGGGCACTAAAAATACAGTAGTTTAACCAACACAGTGTCACAGTGCTGGTTGCTCCCAGGAGAAAACCACATAGCTGGGGTAACTATTTAGAGACAAAACAATTCTGGTTAAGCCTCTAGAGGAGATAGATGGTTAAGAGGTTGAAGTCAATGGGCTTTGAGAAGGTAGAATCCCGAAGGGCAAAACTGAAGTCTATGGGTTGGAGAATGAAGAATAGCAATGGGAGAATCTGAAGTCAATGAACTCAAAGTCAATGAAGTCAAGTCTGGAAACCAAGACTGTTTGAAGCACCAACCGAGAATGTAAATCCAAACTTTGCTCGTGTAAAGCTTAGGAGTGAGAACTTTATAAAGGCTGCATACAGATGGGCTTTATTATGGGTCTATTTAATAATGAGTGGTGATGAGGCTGATTTTTTTAATAGATTAAAAATCTATTGCCACAAGTGATGATGGGGTGTGACCACATCTTGATAGGGGCGTGGTCATTAGTTATCCCTTCTCCAACATTTGTGTCCCAAGGCAGTACGCACTTATTAGTGTTGACAGTGCACTTCCTCCTGTCATCCAAGCCAGTATTTTGGAGGATCCACATACACAGGTTACAAAACAGGCCAAAACTGAAAATTTGCATGTGAACATGCGAAAAACGCATATGTAAAAGAGCCCTAAACTGCTTGTTTAATGTACTTTAGTGGTGTTGTGAATATATAAGTTATAGGGTGAAATAAAGTAATACGCATTGGAAATTGATGTGGCTATGAAGATACTATCTGTTCTATAACAGTGTGCTTCTGAACCCTATTACTACCATAATTTTCCGGTGAATTACATGCGTTAACTTGGCAGATTAGACACAAATAAAACATGCTTTACCCTTTACCCAAGTATAGTGACAAAATACACCCTACCCACGGCAGCCAGTTTTTCTGTCTCACAGCTTTTGCTAAAAACTAGAGCTGTATTACTGTGGAGGGGAGTGCTTTTAGATGCAAACTGCAACACTGAGTCCTGCTTGACAAGCAACTTTGTGGAGCTCTTGCTTCAAAAAATTGCCAACTATGGGGCTTATGTGGAGTTGGACGCAAACTGCGTTTTCAGCATATAATAGCCTTTCTTACTTCTGAACATGCCCACAAAGCACTAGTTACATTTGCAGCCATATTAAGACTCTAGTAGCATCTTGCGCTTATGCCCACTTGCGGCACCTTATGAAGAGGTGGTACGGAGGGAGGAAGAGCCGTTTAAGGCAGTGGTTCCCAAACTGTGCGCCTAGGCTCCCTGGGGTGCCTTGAAGATTTCACAGGGGTGCCTCAACCAGGGGCAGTGGTAAGCAAGGCAGGGGACTACTTGGTAATTATTGTGGCTTAGGGGTGCCTTGAAAAAAGTTTGGAGACCCTAAGGGTGCCTTGAACTGAAAAAGTTTGGAATCCACTGGTGTAAGGGCTTGTTGGAGCAAATGTGACTTATGTAGTCTGACACTCACACGCATATATGTGCCTAGCAGGAGACAGGAAACTTGCGGGATCTCGATCACTGGTGTACTTTTACGAACTGATAGTGATGACAATCAGCTTAGATGCATCTGGCTCAACATACCCATGTAAAATGTGTCTTTTTTGGATACAATTATCATCTATGTTTTAGATGGAAATTGCCTCCAACTCTACATGAGGCCCTATGTTGTAATGTACTGTACTGTAATATGAATTGATGACCATTTTCCTTTGCACATGCCACATACACTTTTGTCATAAACTTATGGTGAAAATAAATGATAAAATATCTATATTATAAAGATATTTGCACAGAAAAAGAATAAATGTGTAAAAGAAAATGTTTAAATACAATCTACACAATGCTCGTTCATAAGAAAGATATTTGTTCTAGACATCTTTTTAGTTATGTCTGGCAGTAGATACCGGAATGTCCCTTTAAAGTTTTCACAATTTGATTACTAAATTCTACATGTCTACACCCAGAAAACATAGCTGTAGTGCATATATGTGTGATATTTTTATTTAGATGAATCAAGGATAAAAGAGAAGCATACACCCAAAGTCTGGCAAACAACCAGTTTTAAATACAGGGTGGGATAATTTAATTGGTAGTTAGATTTGGGATTTTAAAGCAATTACATTTGAAGGGCATGACACATCTGATCAGCTTTGGCTATTCCTAAGCTGGATTCACACTACAGGTTTTTCAGCTGACTATTGGGTCAATTACACGATAAACGATCGTTTTGGCCAATATTAGTGTATACACTTAAACGATGAACAATAATCATTCCAAAGTACCGATCGTCGTTTTCATTTGATTGTTCAGCAGAACTATAAATCTCGTTCCTATGTCATTCCAATCCTGCAGTGTGTATGCACTCACGGTCAGGATCTCCATAGAGTTTACAGAGTCATGATCTTTTCAGCCGATCTTTATGACAGTTGAAGAGCACAGATCTGAGGGTATATATTTTAAAACATGTATAGTGTGTACACATGAATCAGCATGTAGATAACACATTGGTCAGAAAATTCTGTAATGTGTACACAGCCTAACAAGTCATGAAGATAAGACTGAATAGGTCTCTGTATAATAAAGTTTTAAAGTAACTGTTATGGATACATTATGTGACTGTCATTACAAGAAATAATATTTGAAGAAAACATTCCATGCCTTTATTTCACTCCACACAAAGATCTCTACAAAATATGTAATGTATCAATCTTATTTAAACATTCTCTAAACCAGTGGATTGCCCCTTTTGCTTGGATAAAGTGACGTCAGAAGTGTCTGAGAATGATGTTACTGTCTATGTAACTATAAGACTTAGCCATAGACCAAGGTTATATTTCACACACCGAATGAAAAAAAACCAACACATATTTTGTCTTTCTTTTAAACTTACTTTTTGACCATGTCAATTACAAATTCTTAACTAATTAGTTTTTTTGTATGATTGTGTTTCATTCTTTTCCACATGATACTCTCTGCAGCTGGGGGCATATTTTAACACAATTGAAAAGAATGCTGCTCCAAACATAGAAGTAGTGGATTAAAGCTGGCTTTTATTTCATATCAGGACTGAGGTTTCCTGTTCATAAAGCTTTGCATTCCATACATATTCTATAAAGTGTGGGAAGGCAGAAGTATAAATCACACCAACTCTTTCAATGCTGGAAACAACCAGATCAAGATCGCTTCAAAGAATTCATATCATAGATATAACTGTTAAGTCTCTATTACCCTTAAGGGGCCTTTAACCTAAAATGCAAAATAATCTCATATGAAAAGATATTTTGAGATATTGACAAGTGGCTGAATGCAGTGCCTGTCTATAGACGTACACTGGCCACACAAACCTCAATTTATTTTAATTTCCAAACAAATTATTTAATTGCTTAACAAACTACTGGACAATCAGATCCATGAACAATTTCAGCACATAGGGAACAATAATATTTTTATTCGCAATCCTATTGTTTATTAAGAAATGAACAATAGCATAAAACAAATCATTCCTATATGAAGCACAGATAATGCAGGATACTTTGAGCTGAATGATCACAATGCCTACACTGTAATCTGATCACAAATGAGGACCACTTGATTTGTTATTAGTTGTGTCTCTTGCAATACTATTTTCTTGTTTTTTATAATCACTATTTCATTTTCAAAAATATCTCTCACTCCATTTTCTTATTAAAACTGTCACTATACAGTAATAATTTTGTTAATGAACATCCTATACATTTCATTATTTCAATGGATACAATTAACAGCATTTATTACAACCATTTGTCCCATATTTACTATCATCATATACTTATAATTTATATATCATATTTATATTATTTAGCATTCCACTTTTATAAATCTATTTACATTTATTCACTACTGCCATTTCACTTATAATGAGGCTGGTTATCTTGCCTAGCTTTCGTCATTATCTTTTTTATTTCATTATTCCTTTTCTATTTCCCTTGGAAAGGAAGAATGCTTTGCCTACTATGTTAATCATTATTTACTTATTAACGTACACATTGATTTATCTGGCTCTCCACTGAACATGGCCGTTGCCCACTGACAAGCTCCCACAAAATCTCTGTGGACATCTTACCAGACAACTAGGACCTACCACACTAGACTTCTCTAGTGTCCAAGCATACGAAAACACTACGTGAATTCACACACATACTCAACCCAGCGCTTCATGGCAGCAAAAAGTTAGTGATGGGTATTGCTGGTTTTGATGTTGTGGGCACATTTTCCTGGCATGGTCTGGGTGCAGCCATTGCCTTAGAGGGCAAAGGTAACGCTAATGACCACTTAAAAGGTGCTGCGTGGTCATCTTCGCCTGATGTATATTTTCTGATATCTATATGTCATGGCCTTCCTAGTCACTAGATATGAACCCAATCAAGTGTTTATAGGATAATCTAGAACAGTGCCTTTCTCCCACCATCAACAATGCATCATAAACATTTGAATGCTTTGGAATACAAGTAAACCAGTCATTTATTAAAACAAAATATGATCTGAGAAATTTACATTTTTGATTTGCTTGACACTATTATATAACTGTTTTAACTATATAGTTTTACCATTTACCCAAAAAACAAATATTACACAATAAAAAAATGCTTATTTTGGAAAAACTATATTTCAAAATTTCTTAACTCCTTGACAGATACAAGGTTTCTTGCATGTATGTGTTCAAAAGTCCAGGGACGTAGGCCTAAGATTTAGATAGCCTTAAATCAAATTATCACAAATTGTATTAACTATTGTATGCCCATAGATTGTAAGCCTGTGAGCAGGGCCCTCTTATTTCTCTGTCTGTCTATATAACCCAGTATTGTTTTATTACTGTCTTAGTTCCCAATTGTAAAGAACTACGGAATTTGCTGGCGCTTTATAAATAAATGTTAATGATGATTATTTCAACACCAGAAAAGTTATAACAGGCCGAAAGTCTCTCTTTTATTAGCATCATATAACGTTCTGTGTGTGTGCATATTAGAGGTGAATGCAGTGAGCTTGAATGTAGGGCCAGCCACAGGTTTTTAGAGGAACTAACAAGCATCTACAACTGATAACGAGGGGTTACCTAAGCTAGGTACACACTACAGAATTTTCCACCAACTTTTTATGCCGATCGATTTTACATGTGATCGATGGTCCGATCGCTCGGTCCATGGACTGCATACACACTAGCCTTGTTTAGGACGATAAAGGGAAGAGCGGACATCCCTATAGCGACTTTTTACATCCATGTTGTCGTGAGCAATGACTGTAATTTCGTACTCACTGTTGTGGATCGGTCGGAAGTTTATACACACTACACAACGGAAACGAGATTGGAACGAAAATATTAAACGGTACGACCAACCAAATGAGGCGACAATCGTCCATTTGGACAGACTTTCGACCATCGTGTCACTATACACACTGACCCGACTTTTGAACGTACGTCGGCTGATTGAGCCGATTATTGGACGAAAACCGTGTAGTGTGTACCCAGCTTTATTAACTTCACATTTATGTACCTGTTTGCACTAAACCACAGCAACCAACAAACAATTAGCATTTATCAGCTAAAGATACATATACAATGAATGCAAATGTCTGTTTGGTTGCTATGGTTTAGTGCAGTGTTACGCTTAAATACAATGTCACTAAATATCCCCCTCATTGCTTGATAACTTAATATTTAGGGATGATGGTCAATTTCACATGTGTAGATACATTTTTTATTATAAGTTGTATAAAAAACATTTAAATAATCTTGTATATGTATTGTTCCTTTAGGGTAGGGATGATTTTAAAATACTGTCAGAGAAAATAATTGAATTGACACATCCTGTTACTGTAGCAATGATTGCAAGAGTAGTGATTGGCTGGACAAGATAATTAACCAGATGGTTTTCAGACCTCCTCAGGCAAACACGGCTAAAATGCATGTTCAGTAGTGTCCAAAAAATAAAATAACTATTTTAAAACCTGCCAAACTGAGAAGCAAGAGACTGTCACTAAGCTTCCACTTTTAAATGCAAATAAAAGCACTATGTGACATTAATATATAGCAAAGCCATTGTAATCATAAAATAAGTTCATTACATACTACTTTGAAGTATGCTGCAAAAGTAGGGGGTAGGTGCTTCAAGTAGGCAGAGACTGACTACAGCTTAGCAGAGTTGTTTTACAGAAATGCAGTGTGGATTGCTTGATGAAAACACAGGGCTGGGGCTAGTAATGTAATAGTAAATCAACTGCCTGCAGAATCATCTTTTTAAGTTGTATGAGATCCCATCAGAAAACGATATTAAAGATGTAGGAGCTTCAGCTTCCTGTAATGGTGTGGGAGAGGTAATACTTTAAAACTGTAGTGGTATGTCAGCTAAAAGCAGCCATCCCATGAAAAATAAGGTGTGTTTATTTTTTACATAAATCACTGTGTGGCAGACTATAAGAAAAAAGTTTAATTGGTTTGTTTCTATAGGCTGCTATTAATAATTTATCATTCTGCCCAGTGTCATGGACTTCCATGGCAACCACAATCACATGGCACATGATGTAGTGAGCAGAGAGGCTTTGGAATGTACCTCTGAGCTCTCTCTGATCTGTGTAATGTAAAATCCTCGCCCTTCTGGCATCACCGGACATGCTGGGATCTATAAGACTATGCCTAAGTAAAACTCACCCATATTTCACTCCCCTCCAGGTACTTGCTACAGAATAAAAGATAAAAAAAATCCAAGTGGAATTGCTGCTTTACGACTGAACAATACAATATAAAGTGTTTTTTATAATTAAAATATACATAAGAACAATATTAGCTACAGTTTTGATTTTTGAGTTTCGATTAATTTCCTCATCTATGCAAAAATACAACCAATACAGAAAATAAAACACAAAGCAAATTAAAAAAGCCTAAAGCAAATTGTACTGGTTTGTATAACTAGCTACTAAAACAACCTTGTCCTGGCTGTTGTGATGAAAAATAGATTCCAAGGACCTACTGATGTACAACACATTTTTACCACTGAATGATGCATCTCTTATTGCTGCTATTCGCAGAGGTCAGAGATGTTGTTACGCACTAACTTATCATTAAACTTATGCCAGGACCGCACCTCTGATAAGAGACTGTGCCGGTGAAACCTATCCCAGCCTGTGTTAGTCTCCGACTCCTGCTGATTGTAGTGGTGAAAGCATTCTCATGCGTGCTCTCTCTATCGTGAGATACCTGCACATGAAAAATCTGGATAGTGCATCACTGAGAGGAGATGAACAGAAGGAGTGTGCTTGCTAGGGAGAGATCAGAAGATCCCTCTTCGGCTAGGCTTTCACTACAAGAAAGAGCAGCTAACACCAACTTTGCAGCTTGTTAATTTGACCCATCGCTCTGTCCCTATAGCAAACCATACTTACCAACTTTGAAATGTTGGTATCCGGGAGCCTGCGGGGGAGGTGGGCATGATGGGGGGCAGGCCTCCAAAATGCGCGTAATTTTGGAACCACCCCCATATGGTCATGACGCAAATGCGTCATTAGACAGTGGGGGACGGGGCCAAACGCCACGATTCACTGGGAATTGCGGCGTTTGGGACCTAATTCTGCCCACTTCACTAGGAAGTGGGCACTTCCTAGTGAAGTGAGCAGATCCGGGAGATTGCCACACTCTCCCGGGAGTCCGTGAGACTCTCGCAAAATGCGGGAGTCTCCCGGACATTCCGGGAGAGTTGGCAAGTATATAGAAAACTATGGGGACGACTTGCAAACTTTTATACTGAATGCTGGGGATATTTCAGATGTATCCAGCGTTATAGTTTGTTAAATAACTATGGTAATAAAATATTGCCCTAATCCTGCAAAAACTGCTGTTTTCACATGATTTAAGGGCTGAGGAGCTGATAAATAGGGTCCAAGGTCCTAACCATCAAAAAGCATGCTTTTATTAGTGGTTTTTTTTTAACTTTAAGCCAGTAAGATCATTAGAATGGTCACAGCAGCAGGAGATGACTGTGCTGCCCTTGTGAGAGCAGTGACCTGTCCACTTGTGTGATTATGTGAAGACAGGGCTGCACAGGGGCTGTGTCATGGTGTTAGTGGTGGAATAAAGGCATGTGGGAAGCCACAGACTGAGAGTTAAATGGTGGAAGGATCAGGGTCCCCAACAGCACAAAGTAGCATTGTGAAGCTCCTATAAAATTCATGCATGAAAGCTGTGATGACAAAAGCACATCTAAATGAAATAAAGTTCATACATCATACATGATTGTTGTAACTAGTTACATATATGAAGGCTGTGCAGCTATACTGCCCCCCATGAAGACTTTTTTATTTAGTCACTAATTGTGGCCGGGTCCCTCGAGTGCTAGCCACCGCATGACTGCTGCGGCCCTCTTGAAATGGACTTGAAATGCGCCGGGAGGGGTTAAATCACCGCGTGAAAAGAGATGAATAAAATATACTTTATTAAAATATAATTGTGTGCGGTGCATCGCTGGCAGAGTAGCATTCAGCGCTGCAACTTGTGAGAGGTTAAACCCTGGCGTGGAGGGTATAAATGTATAATAAAGTTAAAAGTTAAAAGTAGAAAAGTGTGTGCGTAGGCGCTGCAGTGCTGGTAAAGAACTGGCGCCCAGCGCTGAAGGGGTTAGGCTAAGTTCCTAGTTGGGGCTCAAAGAGTTTTTATTAGCGACAGGGCAGGGACTGCTGCCCCGGGATCTGGCTGCTCTCCCCTAGTACCATTACACGGTTCTGGATACCAGTAAGTAGTCCAGTGGTGGTAGCATTTGTGAGCCCCTCCTACTGCGGTTAGAGGGCGCATTTTGGATAACGAAAGAGAACGGTGGCAAAGTAAGCCCTGCCAGTTCCCAGCAGCAACAGACAGGGTGGCATAGGCGGCCCATCCTGTCTCACTAATATACAGTCGTGACCAAAAGTTTTGAGAAGTTTTCACAAAGTTTGCTGCTTCAGTGTTTTTAGACCTTTTTGTCAGATGTTGCTTTGGTATACTGAAGTAAAATTACAAGTATTTCTTAAGTGTCAAAGGCTTTAATTGACAACTACATTAAGTGTATGCAAAGAGTCAATAGTTGCAGTGTTGACCCTTCTTTTCGAAGACCTCTGAAATTCGCCTTGGCATGCTATCAATCAACTTCTGGGGCACATACTGACTGATGGCCGTCCATTCTTGCCTAATCAATGCTTGGAATTTGGCAGAATTTTTGGGTTTGAGGATTGACCACAAGTTCTCAATGGGATTAAGGTCTGGGGAGTTTCCTGCCCATGGACCCAAAATTTCAATGTTTTGATGTCTGAGCTACTTAGTTATAACTTTTGTCTTATGGCAAGGTGCTCCATCATGCTGGAAAAGGCATTGTTCGTCACCAAATTGATCTTGGATGGTTGGGAGAAGTTGCTCTTGGATGATGTTTTGGTACCACTTTATTCATGACTGTGTTCTTAGGTAAAATTGTGAGTGAGCCCACTCTCTTGGCTGAGAAGCAACCCCACACAAGAATGGTCTCAGGATGCTTTACTGTTGGCATGACACAAGACTGATGGTAGCGCTCACCTTTCCTTCAGCAGACAAGCGTTTTTCCAGATGCCCCAAGCAATTTGAAAGGGGATTCTTTAGAGAAAATTATTCTACCCCAGTCCTCAGCAGTCCAATCCCTGTACCTTTTGCAGAATATCAGTCTGTCCTTGATGTTTCTCCTGGAGAGAAGTTTTTGCTGGACTTCTTGACACCAGGCCATCCTCCAAAAGTCTTCACCTCACTGTGCATGCAGATGCACTCACACCTGCCTGCTGCTATTCCTGAGCAGGCTCTGCACTGAAGGTGCCCAGATCCCGCAGCTGAATGAACTTTAGGAGATGGTCCTGGCACTTGCTGGATGCTCTTGGGTGCCCTGAAGCCTTCTTCACAGCTATTGAACCTCTCTCCTTGAAGTTCTCGATGATCCGATAAATGGTTTAGGTGCAATATTACTAGCAGCAATATCCTTGCCTGTGAAGCTTTTTTGTGCAAAGCAATGATGACTGCACGTGTTTCCTTGCAGATAACCATGGTAAATAGAGGAAGAACAATGATTTCAAGAACCACCCTCCTTTAAAAGATTCCAAACTGTTACTCTAACTCTATCAGCATGATAGAGTGATCTCCAGCCTTGTCCTCGTCAACACTCTCACCTGTGTAACGAAAGAATCACTCACCTGATGTCAGCTGGTCCTTTTGTGGCAGGGCTGAAATGCAGTTTTTAGGATAAAGTTCATTGTCATGACAAAGAGGGACTTTGAAATTAATTGCAATTCATCTGATCACTCTTCATGACATTCTGGAGTATATGTAAATTGCCATCATAAAAACTGAGGCAGCAAACGTTGTGAAAAATAATATTTGTGTCATTCTCAAAACATTTGGCCATGACTGTAAACAGATCTGTTTATCAGACAACACTGAGAGATGGTTAGCTAACTTGGGGCACATTTTTAGTGTAAGATTGTAACTATTTGATTGTGGGAGAGGCTTAAACTGTTCTAGTCACCTGAAAACATTTCCTGAGCGGACTGTCTTTACAAATAAATATAATATCACACAGTCAAAAACACAAATATGCACCAGTGAAGGGCAAATATATTTAGATCAATAGTGAGTTGTTAAAGAGAAGGTCAAATATTTTCTACCCATAACTTGCAAAACATGGAGCCTTTATCATTATACAGCTATTGGAGCAGCATTTTCCAGGTATCGGCATCTGGATCACTTTGGAAAAGGGACAAAACTGTGTCAGTCACAGTTCACATTTAATCAGGTGCTGCCATCGCACTGATACAAACGTTACCTCTTTTTTTTTTTTTTTTTAAGTACGTTTTATTAATAATAACATCTTATCTTTAACAAAGTTACAAAATTTTCTAAAAGGTACATTGACAAGTACTTGTACATATAAAGATAAACACGATGTACAACTTTTTCTCACCATACTTTTACTGAGCAAATTTGATTGCGTGTTAATCTTGTACCATGTAGATGCTGTTTTTTATTTTGAACAAAACAGAGAGAAATAATAGAAAGAAAAGAAGAGAAGGGGGGATAAGTAAAGTTGATGGGCAAGAAGGGGGGGGGGAGAGAATTGGAGGGGTAGGGGGGAAGGAATTCAAGCCTTTAACAAGAAGGAGTAGTCAAATCCGATAATTTCAATAGAGGACCAGCCTTTACTAGAATTGAAGCAGAGGTTGATTATAGTATGAAGCCTATGGAGACCAGACTTTATGGAAAGACACGGAGGAGCCCCTAAGCACACTAGTGATGTGCTCCATTTGGTAAGTATGCCAGACCCGACCACAGACCATTTGGAGAGTAGGGGGTGTGGGATTTTACCAGGAAGCAGCTATCTGACAAGTGGCCGCGCTAATTATGTGCCAAAGGAGCTTATGCGTGTGTGTAGGGAGGTCTGGGAGAGGCAAGGTTAATTATACATGCTTAGGGTCGGAGGGTATGGGAGTGTCGAGGACCAATGTAGCTAGTGCGAGAACCACTGTCCAGTATGAGCGTATTCTGGGAAAGTCCCACCAGATATGCATAAAGGTGCCAATTTGGCCACAATTTCTCCAACATGCGGGGCTTGTTTGTGGATATATAACATGAAGCCTAGCAGGAACGTTACCTCTTTAAAAGTTCTCCAGGTACTAATCCTAAGACAATGCAAGGTTTATAGTCTCTATAGCATTACAGAAATGCTAGGAGGGGAACCTCAACTATTTTGCTTCTGAGTTGGGCCATCCCTTTAATGTCAATCACATCAATTATAAATTAAACTTACATATATATTGTTCTCCTGGTATCGCTGGTAAACATTGTACATTATTGATCCTTCGTGAAGATCCCCCAGTGACGCCATGTCTTCTACACCATTTGTGCTAGTTGGATGCATAGTGGTTACCTTCTGACGAGTAATTGTGCTTTGTTTATATGTAAATACCTGAAAGACAATACAACAACAGTTTAAGATGTGCTTCATATAAAAATACTATCACAGTATTTTTAATTTTCTCCTACGTAAAGTAGGCACACAAGGAGGTACACATAGAAGATGAGCTTAGATTAGGAAAATTGCATAAAAGAAAGATGGAATCACAGGCATTCATTGTGTATTATTCAGAAAGACATTTTTACCATAGGACCATACCATAGGAGTATGTCAAGATTAAAAACTAATTTTCCTTCATGTTTTAATTTTTACTTTGGAGACCAACTATTCTCTAATATTTTCAAATATATTTAAGTTTACACCTTTCCCAGTCACAATTTTGCACCCCCAAAAAACCTTGTGCCCTAGACTGCAGCCTAGTCAGCCTATTGGATAATCAGGCCCTGTGACTGATATAAGGGCAAACTCACTGAAGGAAGATGCATCATTCATGCACAATAAATCACAGTTACAGCCACCCTTTAAAGAGGCTTTATACTTCTTGTTGATTAAACAAGTTGGACAAATGGCCTTTATATCTCGTAGAGGCACATTCACCTGTTTCTACTATGTTTGTAAGATGTCTTTGTTAACTATTCTGTTCTACCCTCATGCTCCGAGTGTTCTAATGCGCTGACCAGATACAGTATGGTCTAACCTCATAATCTGATTGGCCACAGGTTAGTTTGACCTGCGACACAAAGCTCTTATTGTTTACATACGAGCCTTAATATCATGCAATTAAAGCATGTGTTTAAAGGCTGATAAACATTCTTTGCCTTAGAAATCCAAACATAATTTACATAAATAAAACTGTGCACACACACACACCTTCTGACAAACATTTGCTTAATATTGCCTGAGATTAAAAAATGTCTGCAGTGTTCCTGAACATTAATTCTCAGTACAGTAACATGGTATTCTATGAAAGTGTTCATTAATTATATAGTACGCTATGCTGTAAGGCTTTGACAGGATGCTTTGAACGCTGTTAAAATGGAGGACAAAGTTAAATGTTTTGTCTTCGCTTTTAACAAGCATTGTTTTCCAATGTTACTGTGTGCGAGACCTTACAGTTTGATGTGCCCATGTAAAAGTTCTAATACTATGGTAGCTTGTTGCAGGATATTTTTTATTACTTTAACCAAGCAAGCAATATATCAGCCTCCGTGGATGTGCAGAGAATGCAGAAATTCATTTTACTGAAAGTACAACTTTCATATTAGAAAACTATTATTAACATCATAATAAAAAAAATAATCTGGGCATTTACTTCAACCTTAATATTAGCAAATTAGAGCACAAAGAAGTTACATAATGGCTGGAGGACTCTATAGTATACGTAGGGGTCTGTGTATGACCCCAACGAGGTTGTGACTTTGGCTCCTGAACACTTCTTAAATAGACTGCTTGGAAAGGGGGGCTAAAATAAATTACTTCTTCTTTACACAAACTTATAATCAACACTAAAAATTACATATGTACTAAACATTCTGCAAAACTCCTGTTGTTCACAATAATTAGTATTGTAAAACTATTGTACATGTCATGTATTTGTATATTGCACTAGACAGCAGCTATATTAATAGAAATAACAGAAATAACAAAAATCTGTATAGCAATGGTAAATTCTTATTCATATATATTTAGTAGTAATAACATAGACTCTAAAACTTGCTAAAGCTCTCACATCTCAGCCCTATGGTGGAAGAAGAGGGGGGGGGGGGGGAGGGTGAGGCCCATGGTTCACGTTACAAGTTGTGGAATGTGGCATCCTGTGGAGTAAGGGCTAACATGTCAGACTGTTTAAGCAGTCCAGGGACACTGTTATAATATCTCATTAAATGCAGCTATTAATATAAAATAATGTGTCTATGAGTATCATTATGGGCTGGTACAGAGAGAGACCTAAAATTGAAAAATGAGTTGTTTTCAGGAGTCAGGTTATGGCTATATTGCAGCACATCCCCCAGAGACATGAACATAACCTATGGCATACATTCCATTCTTTTTGGTCCTTTGAAAACTGTGGTAGTTTGGTACCTTAAATGTCTATACAGTAAACCTCCTGAGCAGAGACTCATTGATGAAAAACAGACGCTCAAAGAACATTAGGGCTCCTGTTTAATCATTTAGTCAGAGAAGTAAGAATGTCTGACTGAGTTATGCTGGTCTGAACTGGAAGTCGTGTTACATGTTCATTGTCATTCAGGGCAGTCACTGAGGGCAATATAGATCGGTATAGAATGGAAAATGTTATATAACCATTTACAAACAGTGACTGTCTGCACTAATTCCACTACAAGAACATACTTAGAAATTTAAGTTTCTTTGTCTAAAATGTAAGATGATTTTCATATATATAAAAGTTAATAGTAACATATAGATTATATAGCTATGAATAAAATTAAATTCTATTTATTTGGGTGTTTAAGATGTAGGTAACATTTCAACTTTAACATAAAACATAAAAGCTAATATTTTCCAGTCTCTTCCATGGCCTCACCTTTGGCATTTTGTTTGCTTACGGCTTTGCCACACTGACTTTTAAGCATTGCTCATCTGGTGGTTAAATCATGGGAGTACAAGAAGAACCAATAAGTGACAAGGCAGAGAGTGTGATATAGTTGTGATCTTCCTAACCCAACTAACTATATGTAGTTTTACAATATGAAGTTAGCAATCTTTCTTGTATCATGCAGTTACTAAATGTCCCTAATCTCCAGAAGCAGTTCCAGCTTTTAAAGATTTGTCCTTGAAAATTTAAATGTCCTTACTTTTTAGTACCGAACCATTGGATAGTACAATTCTTCTTCTATTTCTATGCATTGGATGCAATTATCTGTATGCATTGTTATTCCCTCGTAATTACAGAGTCTGCAGTTTCTAATTGGCCCTCCAGCTCACAATCCCATCCATTTTAAAGTGGCGAATGGAAAATATTTGCAAGTGCTATAGTGGCTGACACGGAAGAGCTCCGGGAAAAAAACCAGCAAGTAGCTCACGGGGCTTCTCTAAGGGATTAGGCTACTTTCAAATAGAATCTTTGGTATGTTTCAGTTATAAAAATATCACAGAAGAAAATGAAACAGGTGCTGTATGTCACTTTAACTGTAAAAACTAGCAACGTGAAAGCTAAGTCGTACTAAAAGCCAATGAAACAGACCCGTGGTACTCACTATTACGACTGTTCAAATCTTGACACTACTTATTCGGCACAGTGACAAGGAAGACCTGAACGCCGACTGATTAGAAAAACTGACAGGTTGAAAGAAAGACTTTACTAAATTCACCTGCTGCAATTTAATAGAGTCTTACTTTCAAGTTGTCAGTCTTTCCACTCAGTCGGCAATGAGGTCTTCAGTTTCATCATGCCGAGGTAAGTAGTGTCGGGATTTATACAGTTGTTATATAGTACCCAACTAAAACAGACATGTAGTTACTTTGTTCTGTATAATCATAATATTGTGGTCATAATCCCTAAGGCCCTGAGACATCACAAGCCATGGTTGGCCTGATTCATTAAGGCAGTGGTTCCCAAACTTTTGCAGTTCGCGGCACCCTTAGAGTCTCCAAATTTTTTCAAGGCACCCCTCCAAAATAATTATTGAGCAGTCCTGTTTTAGAAGTAGTTGGGTCAAAAAATTGTAATAAGTATTTAGGTCAGGACAGAAATACTTATTTAGTTGTATGCAAAAATGCCCCCTCTGCATCCAGGCACTCTGCCCCCTCTGCCCCCAGGCACGCTGCCCCCCTCTGCTGCCCTTTTTCCCCCTGCCACGCTGCCCCCCTCTGCTGCCCTTTGTCCCCCTCTGCTGCCCACTGTCCCCCTCTGCTGTCACGCTGTCCCCCTCTGCTGTCACGCTGTCCCCCTCTGCTGTCACGATCCTTCTCACTCTGCCCCGCTCTGCTGCCCAGCTGCCCCCCCTCTGTTGCCACACTGTCCCACTCTGCTGCCCCGCTGTCCCCCTCCGCTGTCACGATCCTTCTCACTCTGCCCCCCTCTACTACCCCGCTGTCATGCTGTCCCCCTCCGCTGTCATGATCCTTCTCACTCTGCCCCCCTCTGCTGCCCCACTGTCCCTCTCCGCTGTCACGATCCTTCTCACTCTGCCCCCATCTGCTGCCCCGCTGTCACGATCCTTCTCACTCTGCCCCCCTCTGCTGCCCCGCTGTCCCCCTCCGAAGTCACGATCCTTCTCACTCTGCCCCTCTCTGCTGCCCCGCTGTCACGATCCTTCTCACTCTGCCCCCTTCTGCTGCCCTGCTGTCACGCTGTCCCCCTCTGCTGCCCCGCTATCACCCTCAGCTGTCACAATCCTTCTCACTCTGCCCACTTCTGCTGCCCCGCTGTCCCCCTCCACTGTCACGATCCTTCCCACTCTGCCCCCCTCTGCTGCCCCGCTGTCACGATCCTTCTCACTCTGCCCCGCACCAGCCATAAAAAAAAAGAAAGAACTCAAAAACGCACCAATCCGCGCGGCGCCGGGACCCAGCATCCACCTCTCTCCCGCAGCTGTCACTGACGTCGATATTCAGTGACAGCTGCGGGAGAGAGGTGGATGCTGGGTCCCGGCGCAGCGTGGATTGGTAAGTTTTTGTGTTCTTTCTTTTTTCTATGGCTGGCCCGCGGCACCCCAGTGACAGCGCCGCGGCACCCCTGGGAGCCGCGGCGCACACTTTGGGATCCGCCGCATTAAGGAATGTAAGTGCTGCTATGTGCCGCAATTTGCATTAAATTGCTCTGTGCGTGCCCAGAAAAGGACTATACGCCAGTGAACGCAAGTACATCCAATTCACCTTCGAATGCAATTAGCAGGTGACAAGAATAAAATACCTTTTTATGTGTTCTGCTGGGACTTTATACTAAACATATGTATTGTTTATTGTTTGTGTTCTGCCATGTATTATGTCTGTCTCAATGCGGCAAGTGCCATATATGCAGAGTGTACCTACACTCGTATTCAACAAGAGGCATTTCTTCAGATCAGTTTGCAATCAAATTAGGACGAGCGTATGTCCAAATTACGTGCGTTTTTAAAAAACATGCACAACGGGCCAGAATCATCAAGGCACGCATACTGAGCGCAACGTGCATTTGTTTTAAAATTCACAAAAATTGGCTGGGCACTCCCGAAATCATTCAGGAATGCATCTCAAGATACGTGCGCTGATTAATTCTGGTGTAGGTCTGCTGCGCTCTACTACACAAAACACTGCACGATACGTCCAAAGTCTATGTGGATTATAGATGTGCAAAAGAACACACATAAAAATATATAATTAATGCCACCAGTTAAAAATAAAGGCATTAATGACAAAACAGTAAAAAAAAAAGATTCCCTCCATCTCCCCCCATTAAATACATTTGTTAGGATATTCTTAATGTCTACTGAACATAAAAATGTTTTTTATAGTTGCTCCTGTTTGCAAACACACATTATTGCATGCACACTAGACTGTCATACTACTGATCAGGACTTAGACTAGCCCTATAGCTGGAGCAAGAGATACGGCAGAAAAGTATTAAGTAAGTGTTACTTATTATAAGCATTTTAATGTAAGTAATTAATTAATGAATAAATTATATAAATAATTATTTATGCTCATTAACAAACCTTTATTTTAGACAAGATCTTAGAATCAGCCCTAAATAATTTTGCCGTTGTCTGCAGTAAGGATTAGCTTAGAACTGTGAAATACAATGGATATCTAGACTTGGCCTAGATTTTCTTTGATTTGTAGATATATTGCTATAACGGAGAGTTTGCATTTCCCTATGGATTAGAAAATATTCTGGTTACACACACAGGTTAGATCATACTTCTCCCATGTACGAGGGAAAACATATACTGGGTTTCATCATGACTATTAAGAGGTCTGAAAGTAACAGAGTATTAAAATTCAGACACAAGACGCCAATTTAGCATCTGACTATAAAGAAATGTCTGTGAAAAAGTTATTTTGTAATACCTATAATATAGGAAAATTCTACCTTAAATGTAAAGTAGTATGGCAATAGTGAAATCAACAAGGCTAAAATTACAAATATAATACACAGCTGACATGACTAAAAAAATACATCTGTCATTCCTAAATATAACTAGGAGTAATGTTAATTCAAAGATCATTGCTTGGTAAAACCATATATTCTTCAAATTTTCTTTAAAATTTGACCACTAGGGGCTCAATACCAATGGGGTTTCAATATCGGAGCCACAAATACACAGATCTTGTGAAAGGACTCTTTCAACAAACGTCCGAATATGTGGCAGCTTTGGACATAAATTTGTACAAGGAAAGCGGATTATGCCATATATGCACCAATGTGCTCCATGGGACAATTGTATTTTCATATTGATTACAATTGGATTGAATTTTGATTAGGATGGCCTCCGTATTGGCCATACATACTACTGTGTCAGCCTAGTCTGGTTCAAATTAGATAAAATGGCCCACTCCATATTCACACATATGTTAAACTGTATCTCAATCAAGCAGAAAACAGAGTGCATAATATTATCTCAACAGCGCTTGATTATTTTTTTAAATTGTGTACACATATATTTTTACATTTTTCTGACTAATGTGATACTGTCCCATGTGGCATCCTTTCTATATTTTTTCTATTTTTATCATCTGAGCAACAAGTATAGAATCTTAAATGTATATAAAAAGCAATTCAATTGTTATGACAACTAAACACACACACAAACATATAAAAGAGGGTACACTTTCTCTTAAATATTGTAATAACTTGTGTATACAAGTGAATGGCCAATTCAGACAATTATTCGGCCGCCAGCCGGTCAGGCCGAACAGCTGAATCAGGCAGTGCAGGTACAGCTTTACATAAACTCTTCCTTAGCATTGACTTGTCTTTTGCTGCTTAAAGCTGGGTACACACTACAGAATTTTCCAACAACTTTTTATACGGATCGATGTTACATCCGATCGATGGTCTGATCGCTCGGTCCATGGACTGCATACACACTAGTCTTGTTTTAGATAATAAAGGGAAGAGCGGCCACCCCGTTAGCGACTTTTTGATTTTAATTTCGTACACACTGAAGCAACATTTGCAGGGCATGTAACGATATACCAAAGGCATTAGCATAAAAGGGGCAGGGCTTTAATTATAGTTAACACCCAAAGCCGCATAAATAGAGAAGGCAACACTGTCTCTTCATTCATTTCTATAAAATAGAAGTTTATTTCCATACATAAAATTTAGAAAAACATTTAACTTGTAAAGTGCAATGCAATAATTATTCCCTAATAATAAAATCCCTTCGCATGTAATGGAATGCTCCATTCTCTGCGGGCATCATCTATGATTGGTCCATAGCAGAATCGAACGCCCATGTCTGAGTTTATAAAATGACAGGAGCCTGTCTGGCGCCGAGGACCATGAGAAGATGGCGAGTGAGGAGAAGGTGTCAGTGGCGGTTGCTAGTGAGGAGAAGGTGTCAGTGGCGGTTGCGGGTTAGAAGAAGGTGTCAGTGGGAGTTGCAGCTATGGAGACGGAGATAGAGTCAGATATGGTGCCAAAAAATGTTGAAAAAGTTAAGGTGGGGGTTGGAGATGCTCAAGAAGAGCAAAGAGCAAAGTCAATGAGCCCAAGAGAGGTGGAGATAATGGTATATGTACTAGACCAGTACGACTACGACATTAAAAAAGGTGAGTAGCACGTGTAGTGTACCTGTTTGAAGGACATTATTTCATTGTAGTTTCACATGAAGCAATGTAAACGCCTAATTTGTAACATAGAGTTTTTTTTTTGTCAGAACGAAGAATTAACGTTGAGAAGGCCAGTATAGATACCACAAATGTAACACCTGTTATGAAACAGGAAAGAATTGATGTTGAATACCAAGATATAAAAGAAGTTATACACAAAGGTATTTCAGTGAACATGTATAGACAACTAAATGCTTTGGGCACATACCTGTACCGTTATAATTAACCAAAAAGGCGCCTGTTTTCCAGAATATATGGAGGTTAGGCCCGCTATTATTGTGATTGCACCACAGGGACCACTACATAAACTGATCTCGAGCAGTATGCAAGGTGAGCAAATGAGAGTATTTCTGGTGTTGGATATGAATTACAGATATAGAAGTTTAATGGTAAACAATTTTTATTTCCTTGTTGCATAGGTAAAGAAATCAAAGGGAATAGAAACCCAAGCGACATCAAGAAAAAAATTAAAAACCTTGACAAAAATTTTGTTGAAATGTGTATGCTGTTTGGAACTGTTCTGCCATAAACCACTAGCACCTTTAAAGTGTAATATAAGTGTAATATTATTTTTTTCAATTGTCATATTCTGCAATAAAAATGTTTTTTTTTACTGCAATAAAACTGTTGCATGAACACTGTGTGGTTTGTTCTTGGTGTTTTACAAACATTAGTTAATAAAGGTTAATATGACTTTATAAGTTTAATAGTTTAGAAAGGTATAAGTTTATAAAGGGTAAATATGAATAGGTTGCCAACATAGATGCAAAGGGTAATAACACACGTGCTTTACACAAGTGTAATGCTCTACAACCAGACCATTTTGTATAGACACATCTATACAAAACACAAGTCTGTGATGTGCGGATACCGCACCACGTGGGACTGGTACAGGCATCACAAATTTACATACACACGCTCAACAGGTCGAGGAAGTATCTGAGTATTGTCGTGTATCGGTCGGAAATCTATACAAATTACACAACGGAAAGGAGATTGGAAAGAAAATATTGAACGGTACGACCAACCAAATGAGGCGACATTCGTCTATTTGGGCAGACTTTCGACCATCGTGTCACTACACACACTGGCCCGACTTTCGAACGAGTGGTCGTATGTCGGCTGGTTGAGCAGATCATTGGACAAAAACCCTGTAGTGTGTACCCAGCTTAAGGCAACAGTATTGCTGCAGGTTCAAACTCTCTTATCTGTTCCAACAGAAAAGTAAGCATTTACTCTGTTTAGTGACCTTGTAGTGTACTGATTGCTTTCAAAGCTAGATAATGGTTAAACCCAAACAATCTGCAAGATTTATAGCTAAGCTCTTTAACTGAGAGGCAAAATGAAACAGCGCTGTATCCTTGACTAGAGCTTAACCCAACAAAATATACATAGGACTTATTTTCAAAATACAAATAATAGCTCTATGATGCAATATAGAAGCATGTTACGGTATTAACTTGTTTACAGACTTGCTGAAAATCCACAGATTTTATATATAAGCATTATATCACTAATGCAATTAGTTTCTGTAACAGGGAAGAAAATGACAGTATAAAGTATGTTTCAGAAGTGTTCAAAGCCTAGAAGAGGAAAGAATGTAAACAACTAGAGTCTAGAGTGATTTTTTTTAGGTTAATGTTATCAGTATATCATATTGTGAGCAGAATACAAGGAAAAGAAGATAACAAACATATTGTAAAGTTAAATGTGATTATAGGTACCAAAATCAAAGTTAAACATCTTATTTTTTATCCACTATTACATTATGGTTATCCCTTTTTTAAAACAAAGGAGACCATCTCAGTTCTCTTATATTGCAATTACTGAAACAGTATCAATTTATGTGGGAAACTCTGAGATTTCTACTAAAAAAAGTGGATGTGGCTGACTAATTTGAGACATAACCTAGTGATTTGGGGCTGCAGCTGAGTTTCAGGGGGCGTGCCACTGACAGACATAGGTCACTGCCTAAAGTCTCACCATTTTGAAATCAGTAATGTTGGGAGGTAAGGTATAACCTGGATCTAATAGCAGCTGAAGAGCAACCGCTGTTAACTGTGATAGATACTGTATAACATGGATTTAACAGGTTTAAGGGATCTGAGACAGTTTTCCATGCGGCTCCCTTTTATTCAAGGAAATCCTGATAATGTCATGATTGGGACTGATTGGGTAACGTTGTACCCATGAATTATGAACACTGTGTACAGCCATCAGATGGCAAGGAACCAGAAGTAGCACTGGTGTCCTATGCTATCTGTGACAGCCACGTGCCAGTAGAGCTATTAATATTTTGATTTATAAGACATATAAAGCTACAATACTAAACAAGTGATAAAGATATGTATACATTTATAATACATGCATAGTTGGTCACATGAGTACAAGTAAGGTCGGCAGCTATAATTTCCTGCAGAAGGCCGTGGCATTACAGAGCCAAGGTCTCTGCCGAAACAGCACATAATTAGGAAGTCTGTGTTGTACCAGTTCCACATTAACACTTCATTATTCAATGGTTTGCTGTACAAATATACGCATGTGTGTCTGGCCAGTCTGCCTTTCTGAGGAATACTACTAAAAGAGAGGAATTATTACAAGCATATTGCAATACAATGTTGTTATATTTTAAATTCTGCGGTAGCTGTGAGAGCCTTTTGTTCATTTCTAATGACCTAATTTGGTTGTTCTTCTCAGGAAAAAATGTAAATGCAATTACTATAACTGAAATGTTCTATATTGTAAATTTGGACATAAAATGTTAACCGTTAAAATGTTCAGTTTAACGTACATTGCCAGGGGCCTATTAAAGGAATACTAAAAATAAAAAGGTATGGGAATTTCCGATTTCTTTCAACAGGCTTTGTCTTTACCGTCTGTGTCCTTGTTCTGTCTTGTTTCTGTATCAAAGAGATAGGTGCATGAGATACATAAGTCTTGCTTACCATGATATACCATTGTTCATCTTCAAGATAAGAGAAGTGTATGGTAAGCAAAATATATGTAATCTCTAAGAAAAACGTCAGAGTTGTGCTTTGGGTATATACCTAGTTTTTGGATTTGTTGACACTGGCAATGCAATTGCACTTGCTTGCTAAAATTCAATTAATCTGTCTGCCCATGGGCTCTATTTTTTAAAGGGAGAAAAGCACTACCTCCAGCAAAAACAGGTAATCACTCTACCTCTGGCGTAAACGGGTATCCCTTATGGCGATAAGAATCACCAGCTTTATCTGGCGATAGCATATCTGCTGCAAAGCATGGGAAAACCTGTGTAACACTGATCCTCTGACATGCGTTCTGCAGCAATTCTTCTTATGCTATCGCCATCTCAGGGTGGCTATAGCAGGAGATAGTCAATGAAGAATGCTTAATGTTATTCTTTTTGTTCTTCAATCAGTTTTTTGTGTTACTAAGAAGCAACTTCAGAGAAAATTACATTTCTGTTGTATTATTCAAATCTCTAAATTATACAGGAAATATGCATGTCTATGTTATGTGTGGTTCCTTTTATCATTGATAATAACTAATTGTCTATTCTTTTATGTAAGAAGGTGCCCAGGTGTTGCGGATCGACGGGCCCTCAGCCAAGTGAAATTTATTACAGTCATCAACATGGGGTGAGTTTTAAGATTTCTAAACTCCACCTGATAAAGTGTAACTTGGTTACATATTATGACTAGTGCCCTACAGTGGATTCATCCAGACCTCCATGTCTTGTTAGGATAGTTTCCTGGCATGTGACCGGCTCTCACACACATTATATAGTGCATTGTGTAGCACTGATGTATATTTGCACCTAATCTGTATCTAATCTCAAGGGAGAGTCTGGATTTGCAAGTATGTCCCTTTACATTTTTAGCTGACAATGGCCATTTTTTTTTTTTTAAATCGATCAACTACACAGTCTTCACCAGTGATTACAGTCATGTCTGTTATCTGCACACCAGGTGATGCAGACAAAATAGATATAAATATTTACTGTAGCATTTCCTTTGTGTGTGACAGATACTGGAAATCATACTTGCCAACTCTCCCGGAATGTCCGAGAGACTCCCGAAATTCGGGTAGGTCTCCCGGACTCCCGGCAAGTATCCCACATACTGCTATTTGACGGGCAAAACGATGCGATTCGCATTGAATTGCGTAATTTTGGCCCCGCCTCCCACAGCAAAATGACGCTTTTGTCACTGGGGTGGGGCCAAAATGACGCGATTGTACACGCCCCGGCCCCTCCGGCCATTCAACCACGCCCCCTGCCCAGGATCTCCCGGAATTCAATGTTAAAAGGTTGGCAAGTATGCTGGAAATTGATGTTGCAAAGTTCCTCCTCATTAATGCTTGGACTAAGGGATATAGATTAATTACTCATTGTGGTGAAGGTGGATGGATGTCGCCCTTTGAAGAAAATCCCACATACTTTTAAAAGGGACATGTGCTGTCACCGTACTTTAAGAGTCAGAATCGTCTTACTTTATAGCACCTACACATGCAGCAATCCACCCATTTGTCATTACTCCAGACCGAGCAAACAGATTACAATTCAAGCATGTGTCCACACTGCAGGGTTGGTCAATCACACCACACACTCACAATTATGGTTTCATGTCTTTTTGCATTGTGAATCACAATGCAAAAATTTGTGATCATATCTTATGGACACATATGTTCCCATGGTACAATGGTTGGCCAGTACCACAGTGCTACTGCTGCTCCAATCAGTGGTCAGATATGAATTAATCTGTGCTCAATACAACAGGTTAGAAAGTAGCTTCATTGTTTGTATTGTGCATGCTCTAGTCAGAGGACAGGGACCTGCAGCTGACTGGTGTTAGTTATTCATAGTAGGCCATTCCTGATATAGGCAGGTGAGCTAACGTTGTTTAACAACCTCCACTCCTGGAAGTGCATGTTCCTGATCAAACTAGCAGTATACTGTGTGAGAAAACAGTCATTTACTCAAGTTGGGCTTGTGAAATGCATAAAACAAATAAAACATACAGAAGATGTTCTTTCTTAAATGAGATTAAAATCATAAATCAATAAATGTTGGTATATTAGGCAAACATAACATAACTCTAATTGTACATACATATATCTTATCACTTGATGTTATGATAAACTGCAAATTGGACTAATCTGTACCATTCCTCAATGATGTGTCCAAACTGTTGCCTACTGTATTTCTTTCCATACAACATTTTTCTCATGGCTAGATTTCTAGCATAAAGTTTGAATGTGCAGATTGACCTTCTGTATCTGCTTTTCAGCAAGTGATATTGTGAAATAATTGCTGTATTGTACAGCTAGAGCTGAAATCTGCCAGCTGTGCACACAGAACATAAATACATATAATACAGTTGATGTTAGGGAAGGAATTTAGGTATTCAGATAATTCCTACATATCATAGTTGTTAATGTCCAGGGGCAGTCCCAATTTTGGCACCAGAACTACAAGTATTGCCAAGCTATATGGTACAATTCCCGTTATTTTAATTTTCGATGCAATTCCCACTATCTAATATAATATAATATATAATGCTAAATATGCCATTCTCAAGCTATATAGGTTAATATGGACAGACATGGAAGAAACAGTGCAAACAAAGCCATTTTAAACTAGTTCAGTAAACATGAACCAAGGTTCCATCAAGACAGTACCCTTCATGGTGTGGTTAGATGCTCCAACCCAGCAACCGTGTTCCTATGGATTATTTCAAAATGTTGGCAACTATGCATAAATATATACAAAAAGGGATCAAAATAAATCATTTAAAATACCTTCTCTTTTCTAAGATGACGAAATTATAGCTCCACTTAGCATGTTTGGCCTCCTTCAAACATCAACTCACCATGCACCACCAAACCACACCAGTCCCACCACTGGCTAAAAGGCCAGAATAGTGTCTGCCACATCAAAGCCTGGTCAGTAAAATCTCTATACATAGAACTTCAAAATAACATTTTCATTTAATCGGACTATACTGAATTTACACATAGATTCTTTCAGGAGACATGTGTTCATTTATTTGACGTAACAGAAATTTGTATCTCTATTACAAGTTGATCCAAAGTGATATACAGTATATATCAATATTCTTCTGACTAGTATGGCCGTGTGAAAGTTATTTTCACCTCTAATTTTGCCCTAGAAGTTGTAAAGGTTTTTAGTGATTTTTGTGCATGGGGCATATATACAAATGATTGAGCCAATATCTAACTGTTTTGTTACATCCCAAACCAATACCAAATGCTGAATGTGCTAATTACGTTTTACAATTTGGTATAGGTGCCTGAACTATATACACATCTTTTATCCTTAGTACCTGTTGGCTCTGACTACTACCCGAGTAACAAAATAAGCAGCCACAGGTAAAACTAGTCAGCAGATAATCGCAAATTTGTGTATATATATATATATATATATATATATATATATATATATATGCGGTAGTCAGCTGGTTGAATATGTGGCCACAGGTCTCGGTGAACAGACACATTTAGACTGGCATAATTTTGTATTCAAACAGAAAATAACACGGAGAGTACGTGGATCTATGATTCAACATGTGTGGTATCACTGATTCCTCTCAGAAGGAGAATATATAAAGCTGAAGTGACACCAGACAGCAAATATACAACATGTAACATTTTTCAACGTGATAAAGTGTTTTTTTCTAATAGGGGTCGATGATGAGTTTTAACCCCACTCATGTTCTTTTTGAAGCTCACAAAATACAATCAGTCTATATTCATCAGTGTAGCTAAGCCTTTGCATATGAACCAGCATTACAGTACAATATAATTTACAACTAATATTACATTACAGTTTTGTTTTTCATTTTTAAGCAATAATACAGTTTAGTCTGTCCAGTAGTAGAAAAACTGGAAACTGGAGATATGAAGTAACAGACATTGCACCATATGATTACTACAGTACTTATAGAAGTATTCAGTTTCCCTTGCATTGAAATATTCTTATTCTGAATGTGCAAACTCCTGGGGTTTTCTCATGTACATGCTGTGATCATCTACCTTCTACATGATTACTGGACAAAATTTGTTTAATAAATTAAATACTTCCTGTTTCTTTCTTTTGTGAAATATTTTGTTTTCGTTACACAACCATGATAAAAACAGTTTCTACCTAACTGGCCTTCCCCAACCCTAAAGCTTTTCTGTGACCCATGCCTGTTTAATCTCTGTACAGTGTATTGTAGGACATCAATATCTCATTATGGTGTATGCATACTGTCATTCTGGCAGCCAATCAGGTTGTTTAGGGATCATTCAGATGTCTATTAGGATTGGTGGAAAATGCTGATGATTGCCTTATGTTTGTGCGTGCAGTCATTGTCAAACCACACTAATTGTGCCCTGTAGCATACATAGCTGAGGATAATTAACGTACATACAACATTTAGTGCTCAAATCAAGAGCCTGGGTTTGCCCATGTAGGGACTATTTAAGGACGCAGAAAGTGGCTAAAAAAAACACTGCAACATCTTTTAGTATAATCTGTCCAACATCTAACATCAACTGGTCATTTCGCTCCTACATACACATTTCAGCGGGGACAGTAAACCACTACCTATTATTTCTAAGCAGCAGTGAACTCACAAAATATATACCATCAAATCATCATCCAGTTAACATAGTCTTTAATTTAAACAGTTATGTCTACACGGTCATTGTGTTCTACAAAGTCCACTGTCAACAATCCAATTTAAAGCAGCAATCCCAAATACAAGCTTATTTTTCTTTCACCAGCAAATTCCCTTTAAGCATGCATTTTTGTTAGCTGTCCTCTTACAAACCACTGTCTTCTTTTCAAAATCTCTCTGGAGAGCAAAAAGGTATGGTTGCTAGTCACACACAGAAACTCAGACTCTCTGCATGTCATGTGAAGGCAGAGGGGGGAAGAAAGGGGGGTGGGATTTTGCAGTGCAGACAGAGCTCAGAGATCCAAAGCCTCTCTTGTTTCTACATCATGTGTCATGTCACTGTGGTTGCCATAGCAGTCACATTACACTGTGGAAACTCTATGCAGAATTATACCTCATTTTTTAAGGGATTGCTGCTATATAGGGCCAATAAACCTAAAATGCAAGTAATTTTAACATAGAAAGTAATTTTTTTAATAAACATTTAAAATGAATGTCAAGGGACACTTGATATGCAGATATATCAAAGCAATAATACAAAACAAGTAGTATTTTTTAAGTGGACCATGTACAGTCTATGAAAATTGGGGACAATTGTATAGTATGTGAAAAGCTCCTATACCATGACAGAACTCAAACCACAAGGAATGAGCATGCAGATGAATGGGCTGTATCCCAGTAACTGTAATGTTCCATTTACAGGACCACCAGCTCCCACGCTAATGGTTTGAGGGAAGGATCTAGTGCATTTTTGTTCCAAAACTTCACAAATACATGCCTATGTATTTGTCAAAATTAACCCACCTTTACACTGAAATTTATTAACGGTACCAAAACCTAGTGCAATTATGTCAATTCTCCTGTAAATGTTACTGAATTAGAAAATTCCAAGTGGCAGGACAAACGTGTGCTTTTCATTTCATAAACCTCACCCTAAAATCACCTAAAATGTATTTCTATATAAGCTGCTGAGCTGACTGAAGAGAACCTAGGACTGACTGACTTTACAGAACATTTAATAGCAGGCTGAGCTAATTACTGTGGTCTTACATTTCTCTAGTTGAAATATGGCATCAATTTGGATTTTATTTATAGAAGAATGTAAATGCTGGTTGGTTAGAAGGAATTCAATCCATTTTGTTTTCTTTCTAAACAAACTCTGCCAATATGTCTTCATATTACAATGCTGTCTTGAATGCAAGTACAAGCTATAGTTAATTATATTTGCAGTGTGAGTTTCGAAACCCTTACCAGAATTGTGTGCAAATTCTGTTTGCCTGCATAAAAAATGTGGGTTATTTGCCTTAATTACTAATTAAATGTACATTTCTATAAAATTAGCACATGTTGATTATGTCAAAACATAAGCTGTCTGTACTGACTAATGTTTGCCTAAGATCAAAATATCTTAAAATATCTTTTTTGGTCTTCATACTGTTGTTTCTGCATTACTGCCCGTTTTCTGTCCAAATAGCAATATGTGACTTTCATTCCCACTTATAGTAATTATACTCACAAATGTTAACACTTCATAAATACCCAATGAAATGGAAATTTTTCAATTTTTTACCACTTATTTACTCCTTAGTTACCACTATTTTCTTATTAATTGTCTAATTGTCTAATGGTGTCTGTTAAGATGGTAGCGGTGCTCAGTACCAATATGGCAGCGGTACCATTCTCTTCATTGGTGGAAGGAGAGGAAGGGGATGTGTAACAAACTGAATGCTGGCAGCGTGCTTCTTTCTAGTGTCTACCGCTTCTCCTACCTTATACAGTACAAGAGTCGGCTAGAGAACAACCTCCCTGCATCTGATCACATGATGCTGCAAGTCCTAGCCCCCATCACAGTGCCCATAACAGCACAGCTTGCTTCATCAAATGCAGAGACCAACTCTAGCCCCACTTCTACTGTGTAAGGTCTGTGTAAAATAAGAGAAATTGCAGGGTAGAGGAGAGATGATGAAGAACAAGGGTTGTGATAAAGAAAAAAAATGAAAGGGGATAATAAAGGGGCTGATGAGTAACAGAGGCTGGGATGAGGGCGATGATGGGGGTGCTAATTAACAGGGGTTGGCGTGATAAAGTAATACGTTTAATAATAACACGTATACAATGTGTTTGCACATGAATATAAACATACAGAAGGCTATGTAGCCAATCTTACTTACAGTCAAGTCCATAAATATTGGGACATCGACACAATTCTCATATTTTGGGCTCTATAAACCACCACAATGGAATTGAAATGAAACAAACAAGATGTGCTTTAACTGCAGACTTCCAGCTTTAATTTGAGGGTATTTACATCCAAATCAGGTGAACGGTGTAGGAATTACAACGGTTTCTATATGTGCCTCCCACTTTTTATCTGTTTGTACGCATGTTTTATACATTTGTTATTAAACTTGGTTTTATATATACTACACTATAAAATGCTTCCTTGTCTATATATTCAAAGTGGATCCATGGAGCTGAGAGACAAAGGATTGGGTCAGCAGCATTTTCCAGATGTGAGACTAAACACATATAGGTGCGCCTTGATTTGTTACATATCTGGTAAGCATATAATAGTGCACCTTGCACATACTGGACACTATTCATATAATCACTGCACTATTAGGCCCCTAGTTTCCTTATTTTTGTTCACAGATTACATTTCTCTACCTGAAGAAGTATTAGACATAGAAAGGTTGGCAACTGACTACTGTATAAATATTATATATATATATTTGTTGATAGTTCTGTGCAATTATTTGCAGGTGTTTCATGCACTGCGACAGAGGTCACATCAGATTTCTTCCTATGTCTGCTCCTCTTGTTAACACACCCATGGAAATTATATGAACAAGTTTCTAAGTCATGATGGCATTTAGGAGTCAGCACAGGATCAGGTGTGGATAATCTTCAAGGCACGGGATCAAAGGCAAGGATGTTAGTAGCGCTAAGGGTGCTTTCTTGTTAGTCCTAGGAGACACCTGTTTGCCCAGGTTATTGGAATTGTAAAACAAACTGTAAACATGAACATAATATTATCACAATGTGTAATGTCTCGAATTGATGGATTTGTGACAGTGCTGGTTTATACCTATATACCAAACCAGCGCTGTCAAACCAAATATCAGCTTTTATCTGATTGTCTGTTAGTGCTGACAACACATTTGTTTTACTTAAACTATTTTATTAAATAACTCCCTATGTGTATAGTACTTCAGAATGGAGGTTAAAGTGTTTACATTTTTTTTGCAAAGTTGTCATCTGTTCATCATTTATTCTCCACACATGCAGGGCCGGATTAAGGAAATGGAGGCCCCTGGGCTAAGGGGGCCTCCATTCCCCTGTGAGGGCCCCCCCCCCCCCTGTGATCCGAGCTGCCCACCCCCCCCCCCCCCCCGACACTTACCTCCTTCTCCGGCGCGCTGTATGCTATTTACTGAGGAGATCTCGTATGAGTGAGACCCACGAGATCTCCTCAGTAAGGAGACTACAGCGCGCCGGAGAAGGATCGCAGTGAAAGTGCTGCTGAGCACTTTCAAGGGCCCCCTGGATGCCATAGGCCCCTGGGCTGTAGCCCAGTTAGCCCTATGGTTAATCCGGCCCTGCACACATGTGACCTGCTCTTCTGTGTATGTAGACCAGTATCTTGGTCTTCCTTGCAGCTAATAAACATTCTCATGACTATGTCTTGTTCTGTTAACCTTTTATCAGTAACAATTCATTCTGGAGACAATCAAAGTAGAACTTTCTACACAACCTCTCAACTATCCACCCAGCCAGCTGAAATTAATTATATCTCCAGAATAGTGGCATGAGAATGTCACTCTGTGATCAACATCTGCTTGAATCCAAATCCAACTGTAGAAGCTCGGCTATTGCACGAAAAATGAGACACAGATGGCTTCTCTTTTGTGTTTAAAATCCTACAGTATTTATGAACTTCTTATAAGGACACATGTATTGCACGAATTTCTAATGTACTACTGCAACCCGTGTCATTGGAATCATGTGAGTTTTGTTTTTCCATGATCAAGTAGACAGAAATAAGTATACCGGAAAAACAAAAGCCGGATCACACACTGTAATATTGCTGCATGTGTGTATTCGACCATTTGCCATGTTTACTGGCTGACTACCCATGTGATCTGTCCCATGTGCGGACAGGCTGGACCTAACCAATTTGGCTAATCGCATGCATCTGTGTCCCTGAACCAGGTGGCAGCATTGGGTTGTGTGTGGCTAGCATTATCCAGATGAAAGAGGATGAAACAATAAGTTTTTATCAGTTTTTACTGTGTCTGAAACAGGCCAAACACTAGTACAATGAAAATCATGAAGTAAGTAGGGAAATACTATCAAATAATTTATTAAAAATTAAATATGACTCCAGGGTCTTGATTATTATATGTTATGTACACTGATCAGTCAATAAAATCACCTACCTAATATTGTGTAGGTCCACCTCGAGGCATGAACTCCACAAGACCTCTGAAAGTGTCCTGTGGTATCACCAAGACGTTAGCAGCAGATCCATTAAGCCCTGTATGTTGTGATGTGGGGCCTCCATGACTCCGGCATGTTTTTCAAGCATTTCACTTCCATTGCTCCATGTTCCAGTTCTGGCGCTCATATGGCCATTGAAGGCGTTTTCGGCAGTGGATAGAGGTCAGCATGGGTATGCAGTCACATACGCAGCAAGCTGCAATGCGCTGTGTGTTCTGACCCCTTTCTATCATAACCAGCATTAACTTTTTCAGCAATTTATGCTATAGTAGCTCTTCTGTGGGATTGGACCAGACGGGCTAACCTTCACTCCCCATGTACATCAATGAGTCTTGGGTACCAATGACCGTGATGCCGGTTTACCAGTTCTCCTTCTTTGGACCACTTTTGGTAGGTACTAATCACTGTATACTGTGAAGACCCCACAAGACCTGCTATTTTGGAGATGCTCTGAGCCAGCTGTCTATCCATCACAATTTGGCCCTTGGTCAAAGTCACTCAGATCCTTACGCTTACCCATTTTTCCTGCTTCTGACATATCAACTTCAAGAACTGACTGTTCTCTTGGCCTAATAAATCCACCCCCTTGACAGGTGCCATTGTAACAAGATAAGCAATGGTTTTCACTTCACTTGAAAGTGTTTTTAATGTTGTGGCTTATCGGCGTATAATGAAAACTAAATACCAATGTCAGTATTTCAGAGAGTATGAAATGACGCTTAGATTAATTCAAAGGACTTATATTTTATGGGACACGGGTCAGGTCAGTAGTGACAGTAATTAATTAAGCTTGTGTGATGACTTCAAACTACCAAGCTGCAACTTCACCAGTCCAGCAAAATTAAGCTGTACTCCAACAATTAAATATATTTTTAGAAATACACTGCTAAGCAAAAACTAACATCTAACTGTAATAATCTTGACTGACCAGTGTTTAGTAGACAGGTTGCCACTAGTGACATGTTTAGGGATCTTTGGCAGGATTGGAGGATTTAAATACCTGTTCCAATGCCTGGAAAGGAAAAGTTATCAGGGGTTCTAGCTTGAGTTCCCCTTGAGTTAAGTGTTCCATTCCCCTCGAGTATTGATGTCCAGGAGCTGAGTTGAGCATCATAATCATCTTGTAAAGGTATTGCATTTATCCAAGAGTGTCAGCTCTGATACAAACCTGTGAACAACTGTCAACATTATTTATTACCTTCAACTAAGTGAAGCGCTGGTGTAGTAAATAAAGGAGTGTATTTTAATTAGGAGATTAACATATGTGTTTTGCACTCCACTACTACACTTATGTCATCTCAACTACAAAACTGATCATTAAACATTCATGTGCTGGGGTAATTTTATACTTCAAACCCCACCGAGCCTGGGAGTAGATTTACTAAGGATTCTATCGTGTGTCACTTTGTAAACTACTACATATCGCCGCAAATATCCGTCAGTTTACCGTTTCACACTGCAACATTTACTATACTGCATTGTGAGTCTGAAATCTCAAACCGCCGGTGATGTGTGATGGTTTCAAAGCACCTGCCAGCGGTTTAGTGGAAACAGCCAGAAATAAACGCAAGAAAAGTCAGTTATTTTTAAGCTGCTACTGATAGACTAGATAGCACTAATTGCATGCTGTTTGAGCTATCTTGCTATTCAAAACATGAGGAGGCACCATTAACTTGTGGGGCAATTATTATGTATTGATCAAGGGGGGGGAAATTAATTTCAAATTAACTTATGGGATCAAATTTAATTTCCCATTATATGAAGTGGCAAAACTATTCTTCATTATATTAACAGGCAATATTATTTTATTATTATATTATGGGGGCAATATTAATATATAATTATATTATGAGGGCAACACTATTTGATTGCTAATTGAGGAAATAATTATTTATGATGGGGCAACACCTATTATTTTATAAATGGAGCATAATTTATACTGTACACATGTAGCACTACAAGTGCCAGCATGCGCATGGGTGCAAATTCAATCATACAATACAACTGCACATAAAAGTAGAACACGTATGGATGAGGTTGATGAAGGATTGCAGATGTGTGACAAAGGGTCATGAGAGCTTACAGCACAGAGGAAGAGGGCAATGCTGAGAAAATAGGAGGCAGTGGGACATGGGACTAAAGCTGGTAGAACATGCAGAGGGATCAGGTGGGTTACAATAGACTATATGGAATATATGAGTTTTGATAGATTAAAGGTTCTGGGAGATTCTGGTCATGTGGGGTAGGGAGTTCCATAAATGTGGAGTAGCACGGGAGAAGTCTTATAGATGCGAGTGAGAGGGGGTTACCAGAGAGGAGAGGCATAGGTAAGAGACACCACAAAGATGACCAGATTGAGGGTATCTCGTGACTAGGTCACATACGTATGAAGTGGAGGAGTTGGTGAGAGAATTGAAGGTGAGGCCAGATAGTAGAAGGTTGCAGTAGTCAAGGCAGGAGATAATGATAGAGTGGATAACGGCTTTGTAAACCTCCTGAAACTCAAAGGGGGGTATTCTGGAAATGATTCAAAGCAGGAGGTGATAAGACTGCACAATGAACTGGATGTGTGGGATGAAGCGGAGGACAACTAAGGATGATGACAAATTTGTGGGGTTGGACAACAGGGGAGGGTGTAAAGTTTAGAAAGTCTCAAGCAGATTGCCAACTAAGATGTATTTGTGAAAATGGCTACTTATTAGTTTTCTGTAAAAACAAATATTTTTCTTTTTTGTTTTTTAAGATAAACAAACAGCAATCCTAACAGCAATCTTTTGCACTAGACTAAATAAACCACATGGAGACTTTTTTCTTATTTGTCCAAAATAACTGTGCATCCATGTAAAGAAATAAGCTTGATATCTTATGACAAATAAAAAAAAGTCATCAGCTGCTGTCAGGGTATTTATAAATGAGCAAACACACTTTGACACTTGAGTGCCTTCAGGCAATGTCACAGTTACAAGAAGACAATTCCTGTCAGCAACAGATGTCCATAATAATAGGTGCATCATGTTCACCCACCAATAGTTATATACAAGGGTCTCTCCAAAACAGAATAGCTTCATTATTAATTACTTCTAAAAAAGAAACTAATAGAATACTGCTAAGGGCAGAAAAGGTTTTATTTTTAAAAACCAGCCATCCATTCATTAACATTAGGTGTATTCACTGCTTGTGTTTGCTAAGTTGTGCCAGGGCGGTGGTTCTTAAAATACTGCTGATCATTACAGCTTTTTTAGAGCCTATAAAAAGCACAGTGTATTATTAATCCTAGGTGTTAGTCAAATAAGAATTTTGAGGTTTAAAACAATTGCTGGCATGCTATATTTGTCTCCAAAGCATATAAGTAATACAGTGGGATTTTATCCATAACTATAATTGATCATAGGAGCAGATTAAAGTTTTTGCATAAACAAAATCAGTAAATGTATATAATTTTGTTTGAAATACTTTTACATTGTGTAGTCCAGGCTTGGGCAAACTGTGGCTCTCCAGGTGTTGTGAAACTATAAGTCCCAGCAAGCCCTGCAGTTACCAGCTGGCTATGTACTGACAAAGCATGCCAGGGCTTGTAGTTTCACAACACCTAAAGAGCCACAAGTTGTTTAGACCTGGTTGTCGTCCATATCTTAGAGCCTGACACATTTTCACATGTTAATAAAGATCACTTCTTATTACAACTTTCCCATTCATACCTACAATTTTCACCACTTTCATACCTAGAAGCATACTACCCTTATGCGCCCAGGAACCTATATTTGTTCACTGCTAAAACTAAAGGCTATTACTCTCTTCTAATTCTCCTCGATCTATCTGCTGCATTTGACAATGTTGACCATGATTTTCTCATACAAACGCTACAATCCCTATGATCAAATCATGGTCAACATTGTCAAATGCAGCAGATAGATCGAGGAGAATTAGAAGAGAGTAATGGCCTTTAGTTTTAGCAGTGAGAAAAAAGATAGGTCCCTGGGCACATAAGGGTAGTATGCTTCTAGGTATGAATGGGAAAATTGTAATAAGAAGTGATCTTTATTAACAAACCTATGATAAAAGTGTCCAGACAACACTGTCTGAACACTATCAGACCGATTTGTAGCCACCTATTGGGGTGTTCAGATCTATCTACTTTAAGTTTTACTTTATTTTGTTCTGGCCAGAACTTATGCATGTGTTAACCAATTGTTAATAAAGATCTCTTCTTATTACAATTTTCCCATTGGTTTACACCACATTCATACCTAGAAGCATACTACCCTTATGCGCCCAGGAACCTATATTTTCTCACTGCTAAAACTAAAGGTCATGACTCTCTTCTAATTCTCCTCGATCTATCTGCTGCATTTGACAATGTTGACCATGATTTTCTCATACAAACACTACAATCCCTAGGTCTTCAAGACACTCTCCTATTCTGGTTCTCATCCTACCTGTCTAATCGCTCTTTCAGTGTTAATATATCTGGGTCCACCACTGCTCCTCGTCCCTTATCAGTTGGAGTACACCAGGCTCAGTACTAGTTCCTCTACTGTTCTCCTATTGTCCCATAGATTGTAGGCTTGCGAGCAGGGCTTACTTACCTCTTTGTCTGTATTACCCAGTATTTTTTAGTTTATTACTGTGTTTGTCCCCAATTGTGAAGCACTACGGAATTTGCTGTCACTATATAAATAAATGTTGATGATGATGATGTATTATATTGCATATATCATCTCCAGACAGCAGGGTTTTCTGAAGGATTTACTATGTAATGTGCTAGAAAAGGCAGAACTGTTTACACATCCATCTTGTTCTGTATATGTGACTGACTATCAGATCTGGATTAATATTTGAACAAATTCAACAGGAGGGTTAGGGGATTGTCCAATACACATGGACCCCTATTACTTGTCTTTTGGGCAGTACTCATTTAATATGTATATTTTACAAATAAATCATTTTTCAGAAAATTTGTGCCATTTAGTAAGAAAAGTAAAAAAAAAAGTTAAACTTCATTAGGGAGCTTCATAAATTCAGAAGTCACCCTTTAGCCAACACCCACAGAACACAAAGCAGATGCACAAAAGATTCAGTCTTCTCTGACCTCCTAGCTCTCTCTTGTGGAATCTTGACTACGTTTGACATCTGTAGCTTACTGAGTTTGTGGTTGTCTTTTTTGCAGTCAGCAAACTGACAAAGTAGAACAGTATTCCTATGTTTTTTAAAATGTTGCTACACAAATACACATGTCTGCCCCGTGCTCATCAAATGCTGCTTTGTAACTCTTATCGGAAAAGATTCTGTATGGTTATAGATGCCTGCTTAGGCTGGATCCCTGAATAGGGTTTACTGTTTCTGGGGCAAGTTCAAAGGTTAAATGACTTCCCGACACTGCCCTGACCTGTGTAATGAGACCTGGGCTTGTTCTTCATGGCCATAAATGAATCTGCATTCCACAGGGGCTTTGTACTGTTTACTGTGCTATCCCATTACCATTGATAGCAATTCTTCACTATGCTCCAAAAATAAAACAACAAGTAGGATCCTAGGATGTCTAATATAAAGTTGCTCTATAACAGACCCTCCTTCTAAAAATATATAAAACTAAATATAAGCTCAAATTACGCAGAAAAAGTAAAATAAAAATAACCAGCATATTAAATGATCAGCAGTTTTAAAATACTTCTTTAAACCCCTTCATTTTCAGAGGGGTTTCATCCCTTAAGAACTAGCTCAATTTTTACTTTTGGGGAATCTGCCAATTTCACCAGAAATAACTTTTTTATTCCTTAGTCTATAAAAGGTAACTTAAAATAATTTTTTTCAAGGCGGATATACTATTAGTTTGGTGCATATTACAATATATATTGTTTTATTTATTGGGATTCATATGGGAAATAATTGGAAAAATGGCACACCATGATTTTCATGATTCTTTCCATAGTTACTTCCACCCAATTATTGCATCCACAAAATGTCTACACCAAGACGTAATAAACTTCTTCACTCAAGTATTGCAATACCAAATGAGAGTACTTATACATGTCCTGGTATAGTGATAGGGTCCATGAACAATGCAAGGCACATATGAAGCATCATGTGATCTTATTAGGTGAGGGGTTATTGTTATATGTAGGCATATGTGTTAAATGTTTTGGTATAAACTGTACTTTACCTACTTTTTACTGCTATATAAAATGTAATTTAAACTTTAAACTATAGCATTCAGCACACACTGGGCTATTTACATAGTACAAAATCTGTGGACCCTCAAAGCTTCTCTATGGGGCAGGTTCAATTCAATTTCTTCAGAACAACGTGGGTGTGCATAATGTCTGCGCTGATTTTTGCTTGCAGCTCTATGACCCGTGAGTAAAAATCAGCTGAGATTTTGTTACAGAACCCACAGCAGAATTGAATCTGCCCCTATGTGTGCAAGATCTGATCTCCCCTTCCTGAAAGTACGCCAGACAAATGAGTTACCAACACAGTTGATACACCATACTGAATAACAGTTCTTCTTATTCTCTCCTAGGAAACAACAGTTCTTGCTTCTTATTAATGTTATACAGATGCTTTGTAAAAAGTATAATCATGACATTTTTATTAACCACTAACACTGAGTGACATGGCACACTATCATGTGGAAAAAGTAAGTAGTAGAAACATTTCTTACACTGTTATGGGCTGATGTGAGACGTATGCCAGTTTGCGTATGCTCACTCTGCACGCCCAGAAAGTGGGCGCCTATGCAGATTTGTGCAGTTCTGACACTTACGCCAGTCTATGCATTGAGAAGCAAAGTGGGGGAGGAAAGACTGTACAGTATACTTGTATTTATACAAGCACGGTGGCTAAGTGGTTAGCATTTCTGCTTCACAACACTGTTCTCCACGTGTTTGCGTGGGTTTCCTCCGGGTGCTCCGGTTTCCTCCCACACTCCAAAAACATACTGGTAGGTTAATTGGCTGCTAACAAATTGACCCTAGTCTGTGTGTGTGTGTGTGTGTGTGTGTGTGTTAGGAAACTTAGACTGTAAGCTCCAATGGGGCAAGGACTGATGTGAGTGAGTTCTTTGTACAGCGCTGCGGAATTAGTGGCGCTATATAAATAAATGGTGATGATGATGATACAAATATGACTCATGCGGACCTGCAGTAAGACGCATATATGCCTGTTGATACCAGTTTAGCATATGGGGAGGAATACGCCATTTTTCTGTGCTCTTTTTTTCTCATTTATTGACCAAAACTGCATCAACCCCATAGTCTGCATTTTTCGGTTCTGCTGCAGAATATGAAAATAATTATCATTTTTGTAAAATAAGGCATAGTGCAGATGAAACACATAGTCCTGAAACACTATATTGACTTTAGCTCAAAGCTATAAGGTTATATTGTTTGAGAAAACAAAACTGTTTCACTGAATGATCAGCCATGAGTAACATATGCTGTGTAAAGTATTGTTATCAGTGTATATCTCTTGACCATTCAACATCTGCCAGTGGCTCTATTTACAAGAGACTGCAGCAGATGCTTGGCATTCAGGAAAGGTGAACTCTTGAAAGGCAGAGATGTTTTCAATAGAGGATTCTCAGAATAAATATTTTATAGTGATTTAAAATAATACCCCAAAAATTGTATCACAACTATCCCATAATGACAATGTGTCCCCATTATAAAATGTTTTGTTTTATTTTTGATAACAGAAACACATTTTGTTCGTTGTAGGCGCTAAAAGCATTTTAAATTGAATGATTAGAAAGGTCTGAAATGTATCTGCATAATACATATACTAAAAAAGTTTACTTCTTGAAAAAGGATAAGTAAGTTGTGTTTTACAAAACTTTTGAAAATCTAACCTGTTATTGACTGTGTAGAAAGCCATTTAGTAATTTACTGAGGCACTAGAGAATAATTAAAAGGAAGCCCAGTGAAATTAATAGAATTCCCTTCTTTATTTTTTGAGAAATTCATTCATACAATTGCTGCATACGTTTGGCAATAAGGTTGTCTCATTTGCAGAGCCAAATATAAATTATAATCTAAAACAACTTGATTCTTAGGGGGTATATTTACTAAACTTAGGGTTTGAAAAAGTGGAGATGTTGCCTATAGCAACCAATCAGATTCTAGCTGTCATTTTGTAGAATGTACTAAATAAATGATAACTAGAATCTGATTGGTTGCTATAGGCAACATCTCTACTTTTCAAACACGTAGTTTAGTAAATATGCCCCTTAAAGAGAGACAGAATGTTGTCATCGTCATAGTCAAGAAAATGTATGGTGTTTTTATATATTATACTTGAAATTCTTCTATTCTGAGAAGCTTACATTCTCAGTTAATGAATACATTTTATATTTGTTAGCACATATTAAAACAGTATTTCTACATTTTCCCCTTTGGACCAATTTTTGGCCTTGTGAGTTTTATTCACTGGATAAGGGTAAGCTGAAAAGTTGAATTATGAAGACTGACCCAGCTCACATTGTTTCCCTGGCAAGCTTGTTAGCCACCAAGAGCTTTGGGATACTAAAGTAAATTTAAAGGTTTCCCAAATGTACCATTTGCAAAAGGTCAGCACTGAAAATTAACGTGAATGGACTATGACCATAAACAGAGCAGCATCATTGTCATTGTAAAATCCCCATTTTTATAGTACTCCCTATTAACATTAGAAAGATCCCTATCAGATGTTTATTGGGATCAGAAATTATTTGAAATTTGTGGCCAAAAAATACTAAAATTACTTGGTAGTTAATTAGCTGGCAGGATTGTTATATGTATGGGCAACTATATGATTTACTTATGAAGAGAGAATATTAACAGCCTACAGAATGCTGAAATCCCTTTGTCTAGTTACACAAGAAATACATAAGACTGTATCAATGAAATCAAAGTTTCAGCAATACACAAACCCTATTCTTATCCAAACATCAATAGTTGTTCTATTGCTGGCAGAAATACTCTGGGTGCCACCCCCCTCCATAGGGTGTTGGATCTTCAGCTCCACTGTCAGACTAGGAGTGTGGCATTGTAGCCCAGGGCCACATTCCCAGTGAATCACAGGTAAGGAGCTGCTGGCACTAAGTCTAGGGGAATGATAGGCAAAATAAAAAAACATTAAATTAATGACATTATGGGGCAGATTCAATTAAGTACAAGGTCTCATTGGAGCCTAACGTGATGTGCTCCTGTGGACAGTTCTGGAAATTACAGTACATAAAACATTGCTTATTTTTGCTCACAGCTCTACGAAGCACAGCTCCTCCCTTACCTGCCCGGAGCTGGTTTCCATTATGGCAGCACAACGGCATGGTGGTCAGCAATGCTACCTCACAGTGCTGGTTTTTAATTCCTGATCAGTGCCTTATCTTTGTGGAGTTTGTATGTTTTCCCCATGTTTGCGTGGGTTCCCTCCCACAGTCCAAAGATACACACAGATTAACTGGCTGCTGACTAAAATGGACCCTAGTGTGTGTGCCTGCGTGTTAGGGAATTTAGACTGAAAGCTTAAATCAGGGACTGATGTGAATTACATAATATGGTGCCAGTGGTCGAAGTTTAGAAGTGGTGATATGGAAATTTAGAAGAATTGGTATGGAAAATATAATGGGAATGTAAGTGAATGGAATTTGATAGTTTCGAAACCAGTAGAAGTGGCGGTATGGCATACCACCGTATACCATCCCACATTGACCACTGGGTGGCACTATATAAGCAATATATAAGGATTTTCCTTCCTCACTTTCCCAATACCCTACCCCCTTTCTCTGCCCTCCGTATCCTCTAACCTATGTTATTGTTCTATTTTGCTCTTATATTATAAATGTGTTAAACTACCTTAGATTTTGCACAGATAATTTGTCATATTTTTTTATTTACTTGATAGATTTGTCATTGTAGTTTTCTCTAGCTTTTGAAAAATGTGTAAGACTTTTATTGCTATAGGGCAGTGTTGAACCCCAAATTCTATTATGTTTAATACCATATGTTCTACTGTTTAACAGATTGTCTTTCATCTGTATTTCTTGTTCTTTCAATAAAAATTATAAAAACAATGTCAGGTGTATAGTCTCCTGCTAGTGGAAATATGCCCATGCTGTCTAGTGCTGGAGCTAATTTAGTAGCTGACCCTTTTGTAATTACTATGTTATTTTAAGCAATACTAGCCCTACGAAATCAGGACTGTCGCTTACGTGTGAGGAGGGGATAATTGTGATTATTTTTTCCTTTATCACATAGGAATGTGGGGGGGGGAGATTTTGAAAAGGAGGGCAATATGATGCAGTATCACATGTTCAGTCATATACATTTGTCAATTCATAGTGCACTACCAGGTTGATTTGATTTTTTTATGAGACATCAAATATAAAGACTAAATAAACTTACAGCTTTGATGTGATTGAGCACTCTCACTTCTGCTAATACAAAACGGTGCACATGGAGGACTAGTGTCTTTAGGTTGTACTGATGCTGTCACTGTCAGACAGGCATGTGGTAGGATTGGTGTGTGTAAGAGTAGCACTGTCTACTGCGGGAAAGTCTTACTGACTAAACTACGGCTATAATGTGCATCTCGCTGCTGACATATTTCTGAATGAAAGAACTCATTGTAATTAAGAACAAGGTAAAATTATTTTGGCAGATGCTGTAATTCTGCCTTGATTTATAACAGATGTGCTGAAGCTATTACAAATTGTTGAGCTTTACTAAAACAAATACTAGTTTAAGTAAAAGCTTGCAGTACAAAGGGTTTCCAAGAAAGGGGTCTGAAAAATATTCCCAGGCTACTTTAATTATATATATCAACAATTTTCTATATTAATGAGCATTTGAACTTAACACCAATAATGATGAAGGCAGGTAAGCTGCACCCAATGCCCTGTCTTTTCAATGTGGATACTTCCCAGGAGTGAGGAGATATATTGGAGAGTGATCCTGCCATTCAAGTGGAAGGATCAGCCAGTCTTTGTTACTTTGTTATGTAATGGTCTCTGTCACTAACTTGTTAATTGATTTAGAAGGATAAAATTTGTTTAAAAATTATAAACAAAATCCTTACACCGTTTTGATAACATAACATTTTAATATTGCTATGTAATAATAACAAATTGAGGCTTTTGATTCTCACCAAGTTAGGTATATATAAATTGAAACATAAAATAATCTCCAGGACAATAACAGATGTGTAGCAAGGAGACAGCCTTATCACATACCAGCTGTGCTCCGAATTACAGTTCATTTTATAGACGCATTTTACAATCGGGTTCTGCAAATTTTCTGTTTCAGATATAAGCACAAGGCCAATGTCTGATAAGGACGCTATGTAATTCAGCTGAAAATTGAGCCGTTAGCTTATTCTCAGAGGCTGTAAATATTGTTCAAAATGTGGCATAATAATCATGTGCCATCACTAGCTAAATCAAGGAAAGGGTCCCAGGCCAGTCAGTCACACCCAAGTGAAATACCTATAACATGAATGCCTGATCATGTAAATATTTCTTGGCACTTAAGAACTCTATAAACTTGAGAACCATTGTTGACCCCCATATCAGTAAATATCTACCTTAAGGAATACAATTTAAAATAGCTGTCTCCATCATCCTGAATCAATTTACAAAAACCATAGACAATCTTTCAATATATAACAGCTATACATTACATGCAAGTACATAGGTGCCAGTAAACTAAAATAATTTCCAGGGATAATTTACTGAAGTTCATACTTAAAACAGTGTTGACAGTACAGTAAAATCCCTCTGAACTTGGTTATAATGGAAAAAATGATTTGCATTTTAAATACTTTTCTACAGTAAACATAATCTTATGGACCGAAAAGTGTAAGAGTAGATGGTGTGAATTGCATCTTGTACACAAAATAACAGAATCTGTACTATGCAGATATTCAGTATTCAATAGGGACATTTCTAGATACAAACATTTCCAATCTTTAAATCCTGCGACTGTCCTGAAAATTAGAGACAGTTGGCAACTATGTAAATGTAATTAGCAACTGTGGGCTCTATGCCATAGTTGCTTACTCTCCCAGAATGTCCGGGAGACTCCCGAATTTTTGGGAGTTCTCCCAGACTCCCGAGAGAGCAGGCAAAAATCCCGGATCCAGCTGTCTCCGTTGCTGAATATGGTGGGGGCGGGGCTAAATTCGCCATCCTGACCCCGCTCCCTGCTGCGATTGGTCGAAGTTGCATATGACTGACAGGGGCGGAGCCTAGCGGTGCACCAGGCGAGGCCACCCCCTTCCCCTCCCCGACGGACCCCCTCCCGGACAGGTGCCTTCAAAAGTAGGCAAGTATGCTCTATGCACATCTAATATCTTTACTAAGTGCATTCATACAGTTTTGTGTCTATCTACTGAAATTATCCAGTTGCTACAGAGTTCCATGAGGATGCACATACGTGTTTGTCATCATCGGCATCTTAAATATTTTAAGCAGCAACAATACTCTGCAGTGTCAGAGAGTTGGTATAACAAATCATTCATAAAACAAAGAAATCTTACAATAAACAGAACAAGTACAGAAAAGGTGCGGATGTTGAGACAGACGGCAGACAGAGAGATAGAGAGAGATTGTAAGAGCTTACAATCTACAGGATTTCACAGTGCATTGTTACACTGCACATTTTTTAAAGGATATGTTTCCCCAGCAATAGTGAAAATGAATCGCTTTGTTCTCTAAAGACCAATGTAATTACAAGTACTGATACATTAACAATGACAGCTAGACACATCAAACAACAGTTTAGCTTTAGAGGATAAGTGGAAATTTGTTGACACGCAAGAAAAAAGCTTGCAATTATCCCACAGTCATTTAAACAACCACCAAAATAAATGCCAGCTACTTTATACAATTCACAAATACTGTATATATTCAAAAGTTTCAGGAATTTGCTGAAATAAAGTAATTTAAACTAATTTAATGTGATTCACTAATAAAAAAATGACCCTAGTCTCTTCCTCTCTGTCTGTCTCCCTCTCTGTCTGTCTGTGTGTGAGTGTGTGTCTATACTAGGGAATTTAGATTGTAAGCTCCAATGGGGCAGGGACTGATGTGAATGAGTTCTCTGTATAGCGCTACGGAATTAGTGGCGCTATATAAGTAAATGATGATGATGATGATGATTCACTACCCTAAATATTGCAGTGTCTTTTTATCAAGAGAGAAGCCGTATTGCCAGCAAATACCAGTATTTTTACCGGCAATAGGACTCACTATCACATAACACTACATGAAAGAAGCTACTGCCAATAGCTTCACCAGTGGGAAGCCTAATTAATAAGTATCGTAGCGGTACTTGTACCACTGTGGGGAGAACATAAATACTGACCAGGGCAGTATCTGTGTGATGTTTGATGTTGTCCCCATGTTTCCATAGGTTTCTTCAAGGTGATCCAAATTTTAAGTCTCTAAAATGATGAGAGCATGGTATGTTGGTGTTTTGCACTGACCCACTGGTTATACTGCCCCTCTAGTGATCAGCAGATTCATGCAGGCACCTGGATCCATGATTCAGGCCTGTAGTATTTTTAAGTGAAAATTTTGTAAAATCAAGTAGTACTACTGTTAGTAGTGAATTTTCTATGGCTACAATTGCAGTTTTTTTCATCGGTCTATAAGTGGACATCAGTGAGCTTCCTTAGACCGTGAACTTAAGTTAATTGTGAGGATTATGTACACGTGCAGGTTGTATAAATTAAAAATAATGAAACAAATTAAATATGCTAAAGTAGCAAAACCAACAGCACACGTTATATGCCACAACAATTCAGGTGGGAACATTACATTCATAACATTTTCTCCACATGCTCTTTACTGAGAAATATCAATAGTGAATTTTAGTGTAGTCCTGTAATACCGCTTTCATACTGCCGCCCCGGCAATATCCCGGGTTTTTCAAGCCGGGTTTTTGCCGGGGCTCGGAGCATCCCAGCTCAGAAACACCATTCATACTGCACCTCGGACATGGGAATTTCCCGGGTTGACCCCATTCATACCGCACAAGTCTGTGCCCTGGCAATTTGTGGGAGTCATCACCAGAGCAGTTTTCATTGGCTGAAAAATTTCTCCTAAACTCCTTCTCGAATCTTCCACGGGCTCCCACCGATGACATCATCCTCCAGAGACAGGCAGACAGCCAATCAGCTTGTTTTCTGTGCAACCCGGGTTGAAAAACCCGGGTTGCACCATTCATAGTGCAGGCAACCCGGGTCCGACCCGGGAATTACCCCTCGATAAATCCCGGGTTGAAGACCCGGGTTTTTAGACGCGGGATTTTTGACTTGTACCATTCATACTGCACCAAGACCCGAGTCGTTTGAGCTCACCCCGGCAAAAACCCGGGATTTTGGTGCAGTATGAATGGGGTATTATTCATATCCTACTTATATAATTTACATTTAAAAGGCTTCCAGTCTTACCCTGTGCTGTAAATGCAGACATAGTTACTATGCAGATACAATAGATAAATGCAGTGTTTTAAATAAATAGTTAGCTCATAGTGCTGCGTTAATATGGGTAAATAGAAGCATGATTTTAATAGCCATAATGTCCACTTTGACCTCTGCATTTCAGTAAGAGTATACAATGTATCATAAAGGGTCTAAACCAGTGTTGGCTAACCCGTGACACTCCAGGTGTTGTGAAACTACAAGTCCCAGCATACCCTTCCAGCAATAATCTACTATATATTGGCAAAGCATGCTGGGACTTGTAGTTTCACAACACCTGGAGTGTCACAGGTTAGCCAACACTGGTCTAAACCGTTCCATAAGTGGCACAAGATATTTGTTAGAATTTAGCATGGAATGGAATTACTGATTTGATACACCTCATACAAATGACTGTGGTTGTTATACAAATATGGTATAATATTGTGATGAATACTGATGTGAGACAGTACTGCACCACCAGGGTTACTACACACATTACATTAGCTTTTCTTACCTGATTATACTGTGTTTTAAAGACAACAACACCCCCAGCACAGGACTGAACATAACTTGGATAATGCTGCCCATTTTCTCGTAGCCAAACTTGTGTTCCCTGTAAAATATAAATAGAAAGGCTGATCAGTAAATGTTAAAAAAAATAAACATTTGGTTAAAATTCAAGAACACAATTTAGCACACACAGAAATGGATGAAAAGTTTGGTCTCCTAAACTGGCCATACACAGGTTGATACAGCAAATTACATTCCATTTTCCTCCACACGTAGGTTGCCAAATTGGAAACAAATGATCATTTGAGACTAAATAGCTGGATCACTGAGGGTCTATTAGTGCAGTCAGCCAATCACGACATGCATATAGTAGTGATCGGCTGTCCGCCACATGCTCAAAAAACAGCCGATTTTGGGAAACACATTTGTTTTTTGGACTACACACTCACAAATGTTGTGCAAATTTGCCAATACTACTACTTGAATATCACTGTGTACATAACAATAATTACTGGAGTTAACTACTCACACACATCCATCTGAATTTTTTATCTTTTCTTTCTGTGGGGATCAATAGTTTTGATAAAAAACACTAAAAAGGTTTTTTTTGTCAGATTCAATACAGTGCACCTTCAAAATATATAAATACATTTCTTCCCAGCAATTAATGCATTAACAACACTGTTGTAAATGTTATATTTCAATTATATTAGTATGGTTAGTGGCCTGAATTTTTAAAGGCAGACTATTTATTTATATAGCGCCTACATATTACAAAGCGCTTTCCACAAAACTCACTCACTGTCCCTGCCCCAGTGGAGCTTACAATCTATAGTAGATTTCCTAAATATGCACACACTATAATACACTCCCTAATACATTCCTAACAATACACACATTTTATTAATGAAAGCTGAGTGACGACATCAGAAGTTACTGATTATATTTACACGTGATTATATTTACACATACATATCTTATATCTTAGCATCATAATAGACTTTTTCCACCCACCTCATACCTATTGAACAGAAATGTCTGCAGCACTTTTGTATGGAATACAAATGTAATACACAAATTGTGCAAATGGTGAGTTCTGATGTGAGTGTCTTGTATAATATCAAGAATAAATGGTTATGGAAATTATAAAAGACGCATCAGAAATATGTGACCTGTAAAACAGCAATTTGGCTGCGGTCTTGTGCCTTTATATGTAACTCATCAGTGACATATTTTTATAATTTACAGTATGAAGTACAATATACCATTTATTATAAGTATGCATGTGTTGCTAAATATTACTCCTCTGTGACTTATTATATGTTTATGATTTACAGTAGGGGGTACATTATTCAATATATTATAAGTCTGTTTTTGCTGGTACATCTTTATGTTTCATTTATCTAGTGTCAATTATTAATTTTCTTTTTATATCATAGCCACAAGGTGGGAGACATAACGAGAAAGACTCCTTATTATAATATGGTGGCAGTGTCAATGTGGTAGTGTTCAAGAGAAGAGATAAAGGCAATGTTTTGTTTACTAATGAGATTGTGTTTGTCACTGTGGACAAACATTCCAGGTGGGATGAAGACATAATAACAATGTGTATTTATTTGTGATTCTATCAGGAAACATATTGACACACATTGGTGAAGCAATTGTTTTAAGTTTCAGTATGTATCAAACATCAACAATACATGTGAATGTGAACAGTTACCTGATACTTCAATGCTCCTGGACAAAACCTGGTTATTTGGGGATCTATTGCTATGTTTCAGTTTCCATAGGAAGCTGCTAACAATGCTGTGACTATGAATAGAAAAGTAAGATCCTTTGAAGAGAAACAATACATTATAACCAAACAGAATATTCAACATTATGTATTCTTTAGCTATACCTTTATCCTTAATTATGTGTCTCCCTCTACTTGTAATAATACATTTTTAAAGCAACATGTTATTTACACTCTTGTTCCAATGTATTTCATAAACAAGTAGTCAAGAAAAATGTAAGCAAGCAACATAAATATTTTTATTAAGCCTAAAACATGCTATGTGAGCTCTAACTAATATAAATATATTATTAGTACCTTTTCACATCAGAAGCAATCTATTAAACACCTTCACAGAGGTTTGGCGTCCAATTAGGTTACTTAGCTGGCACACAACTGCTCTAAGCATGTGTGAAGAATGCATTAAATCTCAATGTTCCAATCATTGGTCTCAATAACTGAGTAGTTTTTAAAACTGTTCTGCGTAATATTTGCACGCTTCACCAGCGAAATTCAGCCTTACGTGTTCTTAATCTTACCATAACCGTACAGCACAGCTGAATGAATTGACCATTATCGTCCTAGCTCTGTACATAGGCTATAAATACTGTGAAATGTGAATTTACATATACAGTGTGAAGCACCTCTGTGGTCTTTGTGGTTTTGCAGCCTGCTATATTACAGATATCAGAGTACAAAAGGGAACACTCAGCTACATCGCACATAAAAAATATAAAATAAAATAAAATAACATATATCATGTTATGTTACTGAATAGTAACTTTTACATATAAATTGATAAGGTTATTGAAAGCTATTTCATATTAGTAACTTTACAAGGAAATGATCAAGTAATATCATGAAATACCTTCGACTATCATAGTTTCAAAATCAATTTAAAAACTACAGCTTTATTTGACAATAAATACTGTGGTCCAAATAGTGGCATTGGATATTATTGGTGAGTATGCAAATGATTTGTAGACTTTTTATATTGCCATCTGGCTAATTGTTAACCTATAATGTTACAATAGTATGCATGACATAGTAGACACATAGTATAGTAACCGGCCGTTCCCAAACTGTGCACCGCGGCTCCCTGGGGTGCCGCGGCACTGTCACAGGGGTGCCGCGATCGCCCCAGAAAAAAAACAAAAAACAAAACACAAAAAAAAACGTACCCATCATCCAGCGCCGGATCCTCCTCCTCACTGACTGCCGGGCGTGACGTCATCATGTCCGGCAGCCTCAGTGAGGAGCAGCAGAGAAGACGTCAGGGAAGAAGGTAAGTAAAGGAAGTGAAGGGGGGCACTGAGAGAGACGCTGAAGGGAGACACAGAGACGCTGAAGGGGGCAGAGAGACACTGAAGGGGAACACAGAGAGACACTGAAAGGGGACACAAGAAAGGCTGAAGGGGGACACACAGAAATGCTGAAGGGGGACACACAGAAAGGCTGAAGGGGGACACAGAGAGAGGCTGAAGAGGACTGAGAGAGACACTGAAGGCAGACACAGAGAGACACGCTGAAGGGAGACACAGAGAGGCTGACGGGGGCAGAGAGACACTGAAGGGGGACACAGAGAGGCTGTATGGGACAGAGAGACACTGGAGGGGGAAACAGAGACACTGAAGGGGGACACAGAGAGGCTGAAGGGGACAGAGAGACACTGAAGGGGGACACAGAGAGGCTGAAGGGGACATAGAGACACTGAAGGGGACATAGAGACACTGAAGGGGGACACAGAGAGGCTGAAGGGGGACACAGAGAGACACTGAAGGGGGACACAGAGAGACACTGAAGGGGGACACAGAGAGACACTGAAGGGGGACACAGAGAGGCTGAAGGGGGGCACAGAGAGGCTGAAGGGGGGCACAGAGCGACAGGCTGAAGGGGGCACAGAGCGACAGGCTGAAGGGGGCACAGAGCAACAGGCTGAAGGGGGTACAGAGCGACAGGCTGAAGGAGGGGGACAGAGAGACACGCTGAAGGAGGGGAACAGAGACACGCTGAAGGAGGGGGGCAGAGAGACACGCTAAAGGAGGGGGGCAGAGAGACACGCTAAAGGAGGGGGGTAGAGAGACACTGAATGAGGGGGGCAGAGAGACACTGAAGGAGGAGGACAGAGAGATACTGAAGGAGGGGGACAGAGAGACGCTGAAGGAGGGAGACAGAGAGACACTGAAGGAGGAGGGCAGAGAGAGACACTAAAGTAGGGGGACAGAGAGAGATGCTGAAGGAAGGGGACAGAGAGATGCTGAAGGGTGGTCAGAGTATGAGCTGATGAAGAGGGACACAGGGTGTGAGATGGCGAATAGGGGAACACAGAGTGTGAGATGGTGAAAAGGGGGACACAGTGTGAGATGGCGAAGAGGGGGACACAGGGTGTGAGATGGCAAAGAGGGGGACACAGGGTGTGAGATGGCAAAGAGGGGGACACAGGGTGTGAGATGGCAAAGAGGGGGACACAACGTGTGAGATGGCGAAGAGGGGGACACAGGGTGTGAGATGGCGAAGAGGGGGACACAGGGTGTGAGATGGCGCAGAGGGGGACACAGGGTGTGAGATGGCGAATAGGGGAACACAGAGTGTGAGATGGTGAAAAGGGGGACACAGTGTGAGATGGCGAAGAGGGGGACACAGGGTGTGAGATGGCAAAGAGGGGGACACAGGGTGTGAGATGGCAAAGAGGGGGACACAGGGTGTGAGATGGCAAAGAGGGGGACACAACGTGTGAGATGGCGAAGAGGGGGACACAGGGTGTGAGATGGCGAAGAGGGGGACACAGGGTGTGAGATGGCGCAGAGGGGGACACAGGGTGTGAGATGGCGCAGAGGGGGACACAGGGTGTGAGATGGCGCAGAGGGGGACACAGGGTGTGAGATGGCGCAGAGGGGGACACAGGGTGTGAGATGGCAAAGAGGGGGACACAGGGTGTGAGATGGCGAAGAGGGGGACACAGGGTGTGAGATGGCGAAGAGGGGGACACAGGGTGTGAGATGGCGAAGAGGGGGACACAGGGTGTGAGATGGCGAAGCGGGGGACACAGGGTGTGAGATGGCGAAGGGGATACAGAGTGATATGATAAAGGGACACAATGTGATGGTGAAGGGGTCTAAATACATCTTACGTCATTTTGACCCAACTACTTAAAAAACGGGACTACCCGGTAATTATTTTTGCTTAGGGGTGCATTGGAAAAATTATGGTGACCCTAAGGGTGCCCCGAGCTGAGAAAGTTTGGGAACCACTGGTATGGTAGACAGCAGGTCAGCAGACTCAACACTAATAATGCTGTAAAATACACACTTGTTTTCTCTGTTTTACCCAGTTTGTTTATTAGTTTACTGTGTTTGTCCCTAATTGTAAAGCACTACGGAATATGTTGGCGCTATATAAATAAATGATGATGATGATGATGTTTAGCTAAATTCCTTGGAACCTTAGTGTGTTTGCTTGTCTACACGAAACATGAAAAGAAAGAGATGTAGCTAGAATTATACAATTGACACTTGCAGCTGCCTCTTGGGTTTGGCCAATTTAGTTATTAGTGACAGCTGCGGTCCTATAAATCTTGGCAGCCTCTTATCCATTCTACCAACTCTTGCCATAATAGTTACTTCAGTGAATAATTTTAAATCAGACAAAATATTAACAAGGTGTCTCACAGGTTGACAGGTACGCTAAATGCAAATGACCACCATAGACATCAGAATATATGTCTTATGTCAGCTAAGCTGAATACCTTGTAGAAGACTGAAGTTATCAGCAGGTAAGAGATATTGGGGTCACACAGTATAGACATTGGGGAGGTGGATTATGAATGCTTTGGCAACTGTAGCCCTTCAGTATTATGTAACAATCAAAATGATGAAGAGGGTAGATCGCTCCCATTCCTCTCTAAGAACAGAATAACACATAGGCTTCTACTACACTCAATAGAAATGACCAGTCAAGATCAGTGAAGTTTAGTATCATGCATATAAAAAGCAGGCACACAAGTTTCCACAATGCAAATATGTGCATCAAAGTTTACATTTGACTACCACTGCTTTGGCATGTGTACATATGTGGACGCATACACTCAAGAATTCTGCTCTATGCTGACTTCTTGTCTGGGTTGGTGTTGCATGTCCACTAGGGAATTTGATGTGTACATAACATATTCTACAACAGTGCTTGGCAAGACATTTTGAAGGGACTTAGAAGTGGCACTTGGTTCCACTTCATCAGATTAGAGTGAAAACAGTAGGTTCACCCAGTGGACCCAAAACTTTCTCAATTCGATGCACCCCTAAGGTCTCAATAATTTATTTGAGGCACCCCTAAGCCAAAATAAATACCAAGTAGTCCCCTGCCTTGCTTATCACCGGCCCCTGTCAGCGACACCCCTGTAAGATTGCTGTGGTACCCCAGGGAGCCGTGGCACACAATTTGGGAACCACTGGGTTAACCTATAAGCTAGTGAGAATACATATCCATACAATCATAGTCTAATTTGCTAAACAGACTATATAAGTGAACTGTGCTCACTCATCTCACTGGGAAAAGATAAAGACGGGAAATTAATCTGGTTAGGAGCCTGAGCATCGACGGGACATTTGTCAGGCTCTGTCTTTTTCAGGGGGATACCTTCCATCCAATACCCTGCACCTCTATATGCAGTGCCCATTGTTAGAATAGTCCCCTTAAGCAAGCTGTGGTCTGGAGGATACTGCTTAAAGGGAAATTCATCGCAGACACTAAATATAATATCACATTATACAAAGCAAACAACACATATATAAAATATATACTATACTATGTATAAATAAAAAACATTGGAAAAGAGGGTCAGTAGGCTTGTATATCACACCTTGAAAAACCATCTGTTTCCCACTAATGTACTAACCCTTACTACAGACATTTATTTGTTAATTTTACTTACTAACAACAAAGTTAGGGATTTGATCAAAAAGGTGATATGTGTCATGCAAGTGTCGGGAATCATAATTTTTACATTTTAGTTACTTTTCCACAATGTGTGTTAAAAAGCTTTCCCACTGAAAATCTGACATAATACCATCTCTTAACCAGGCATAAAAAGTAACTCTTTGCTCTCAATATAAGCTGCACAGCCCTGAAGGGAACACCGCCAAAGTTGTCCAGTTATCTACATTTTTACTTCCTAAAAATATCATACTCACACTTCTGCCATGTTGTTTTTTCTCACAGTTAAGTATTAGTGATTTCTGTGAATTACGATAATGTCACCACATTTCTTTATTTGCACCATTTTCGACACTTTATCGATTGCACACATATAAAAGCCAGTCAAATGAAATCAAAAGAGTTATAAATAGCACCTTTTTCAAAAAATGTGCAACATTAACCCATGTTTTATTCCATAATAGTTTGGACACTGAAAATGAATGGTCAGTATAACTTGAAATATACTTATCCCAACACCCACACTTATCCATATGTTTAGTTCTTTGTATAATCTGGGGCCTGCCTGTACTCTCAGAGGGCTTTGCTTGCACTGTGGTCCATTAGGAACATGTCATGAACAAATACGTTAAAGCTCTCACAAGTTCTTAAGAATACTAGCTATGGTTCAATGTGGTTCAATTCACATTATTTCAAGTATAACCAAGACCACGTGACTCAATCAATGGTTTAATTATTTCTTACCTGTGCGCAAGGAGAGTGGCCTTAACACCTGTGCACAAATGACACAGTCATAGAAGATGATTGTATGACAGTACTTGTTCTCAAGCTTACTATAGAGGATGTCCTTTGTAGCAGTGATGTTTTTTATTACCCAGTAATCTGATCCCTAACAATGATAAAAGCAGAGTGCAGGCATACAAGCTGCTGCACTCCAGCAACTTGGGAGCCAGGTGTGACAAAGTGCTGATAAGTTTGTTAATGACAGAGAAAGCAGCAGATGAAGGCTGATAACATACTCACTTTCTATTGCACAGTTTGGATTTGAAAGAAAACATAACAGAAATACACTTGAAACACAGTCATAAACACAACATAAAGCGCGCTTCCAGATTACATTCTGGAAGTCAGGAAAAAACTGAAGAAATCGGTTGTTGGATAGTTTGGAGTCTATAAAATTATATTAAGGACACATACTAAATCATCATACGTATAAAAACAAACATAAACACAACCTTATACATCAGGGAAAAAGAGCTAAAATGTAAAACTAGACACCAATGCACTCACATTCACTACTCCTTTCAGATTAAGCACTCTCCTTACTTTTGACATAGGTGGTTGAAAAGGCTAAGGGCTAGATTTACTAAACTGCGGGATTAAAAAAGTGGGGATGTTGCCTATAGCAACCAATCAGATTGTAGCTGTCATTTTGTAGAAGGTACTAAATACATGAAAGCTAGAATCTGATTGGTTGCTATAGTCAACATGCCCACTTTTTCAAACCTGCAGTTTAGTAAATCTAGCCCTAAGAGCCCTATTTATTAAGTCGTAAACCATGCAGAAACAGATTATTCCACATGGTTTAAAAATTTTTAAGCCATATGTTTATTTATTAAATGCCTAACGCAAGAGATATCATAGATATCTCCTGCTTTAGGCTAAGTTAAACCACAGTCCCCATAATTGTCAATCGTCTGGGCCGAATTTAACAAGCTCCAAAAATCCTAGCTTTTTGGAGCTTGAGTCCCATGGCTGACGCCATCTGACGATGGTGTTAGCCGTTCTGCCCTATGGAGAGAGCATCGCAGGAGAGAGATCTTCGGATCTCTTCCTGCTCTGCCCTCCATTAAGCACTGAAAAAAATAGCTCTATGCATGAAGGTTCCACATGCGCATTAAAGACTCTAGGTCAAATCCTGGAGTTATTGTGAAAGTAAAGTCATCGCCAACACAGCCTCTGGCTTTGGATGTGCTGCCCCGGGATAATTTTTGAATAAATGGCCGCATTGTATCAAGTCTTATTATTGAGATATGCAATGACAATTAATGGGGAGGGGGAATTTGGCCATTAATAAATAGGCTCCTAAATTATATAAAATAGGTGGAATAATGGAACAAGCCAAACTGTTAAGGTGATAACATGGGCACACAAGTCTTTGAAACCTGTCAAATAAAGGCTTGATATATAAACGTATTAGTCTTTAGCTATATAATATGAACTCTTAAATCCTACAGTAGTGTAAGTGATTTCACCTATTTGTTTGTTTTTAAAGCAGTTAAATTAAAATACACCAAGTTTAATTTGATCCAAATTGATTCAAAGCTTAATTTCACTGAGCACATTTGAGCAAATTCACCACTCCACAATTAATACACAAATGGCCTGATTCATGTTCAGACGCACGTCCATTTGCGTAACGTATCTTGCGCAATACTCAGAAACGGACCTTACACCCATGAACGCAATTGCATGCAATTCAATTTATGCCATGACACTTATGACTGCCTATGACATGACAGGCGGATGAGAGGGAAGGGACAAACTAACATAGGCCATGTAGAGTAGGGGCAGATGTGGCCAAATCAAGTGCTGCGTTTCTCGTAAGTGCGCTGGTTTTCAGCCATATTGTGAATATTTGAAATGTAAAATTTCTATAAATTATTAAGCTGATACAAGTTATTTTATTTCATGATCAATTTTTTATATGTGTTTGTGACCTTTTATTTTCCATACTGTGTGTCTACGTACGGCAAGTACTGTTTAGGCAGAGCATACTTACAGATTCAAATGGAAACGTATCTTGAGATATGCTTTGATTTTAATACGGTCGAAACTGCGCACATGTTCCGTTTTCTTTTTTGAAATGCGACTTATGTGCAAGTTGCGTTCGGACTTAAAACAGGCCCAAAGTGTTTTTACATATTAAGCTAGAATTTGTGTATTTTTCCATTTTTTGTGATGATCCACTGAGGGTCTGACACAAACATTATCATTTTCTGATCCATACACATTGGCTGCATCTCAGGGGAGCAATTTTATTATAGTTTAATTAATGTTTTTCACTTCACTTTAAAAAAAACAATGTACACTAATTATTATTTCTTATTTTCCGGTTCCAACTGCGCCAAGTGATTTTTGTTATATATGTCTATTTATGCATCATCTTGGCAGTGCTATGTTTCACAAGTGCTCTGTGATCCACATTACAAAAACCTTGAGTGACCATGTGTCAGCCAAGTTATGTAATGTGTGCATAAGCTGACTTGTGCTACCAACATAATAACCTTCAGGTCCTGAAAGGAAAGGTATATTGCTAGATATACCTCAAGGCTTCACAGTATATGTGCACAGCCACTGTTTGTTACTATGTGCTGCAAATCATCTTACAAATTGGAGATAAAATATAACATTAAAGTTATAATTCAGCTATAGTATGATGAATACCTCTAACTGTGAGGGATGTGGTCAAACATTTCTGCATGGGTTAATTTAACGTTATCCCTTAACAGCATCAGTACAAGTAATTAGTTTACCCTCAGGCTAATTACTACACCTTGCTGAGTCAACACATAAACCACACTCAACAGCACTGGCTGCTTTGAGACCACAAAGGTTTCAAAACTGTCTGACGCACAGCAGGTGAGCAACCCACCCAGAGCATAATAGCCTTGGGATAGCTTATATACATGTCACATCGTATGCAAACTAAATAGCACAATACTTAGTAACTCAAAGCATTGAGACTGTTGTTTATTTTCCAAATATACTTAGTTACATTGAATGCGATTTCCAGAGACACATTGCTGTGACCAATGAATCTTCATGATTATTGATAACCGGACATATTTGTGATATGTGCATATTTTATATTCAGCTTTTATAGATTTGACATTATGTACCATACAGCCTGCCTTCTAAGGTGCCACATGTCAACCAGGAAACAATTTACCCTGCTCCTGATTTTCCCACTTATTTGTATACCTGAATTAATCTGTGATTAATTAAATAATGAATGTTAAAGGATGAATGTTTTTGTTTTAATTGGTGACATTTTAGCCTCCAAAGTATCCACTGTTTAATTGTGCAAGTGTTAGAGGGCAATATATATGTTAAACATGGTGTATGCAGAGCTCATTCTGGTGGCAACTATGCAAACCCAAGACCAATGTCTTGGTTACTAAGCAGTGAAGAAAAATATAAAAAGCAAGATTCTCGTGGTAATTGTACAAATCAGACTCTAATCTGTTATCAAGTATGTAATGCAGACCTACAATCTGGCAAGTAATATATTAAAGAATGACTTGTACAACTCATTCTGTTGGCTAGTATACCATTCAGACGCCATTCTGCTATCTAAAGCAGACTTCTAATCTGGCAACTAATGATAGCTAGCGTATAAAGCAGCTCTCCAGTCTTTGTTGGCCAGCGTATATCAGACCTCAAGTCTTAGTTTCAGGTGGCTGATGCATAGCACACCTCCAATCTCTATTAGCTAGTGTAGAGTAGACCATCAATCTATTTAGACTAATGTATATGAGACCACATGTCTTTTGGTCAGTGTCTAGCAAACATGCTATCTCTGGTTGCCAGTTATAGCAGGCCACAAATTTATGATGACCAGTGTATAGATGGCCACTAGTCTCAGGAGACCAATGTATAGCAGACCTCCAATTATTTGTGGCCAGTGTATAACAGACATCCAGTCTCTAGTGGCTAATGTATAGCAGACCTCCAATCTCTGTTAACCATGAATAGCAGATCTCTAATCTTTGGTGACCAGTGTATAGCAGACCTTGAATCTCTGTTGCCAAGTGTCTAGTAGCTTTTAATTCTCTGGAGGCTAGTGTATAACATACCTCCAGCCTATGGCTATCTATAGCTGACCTCCAGTCTCTGCTGGCCAGTGTATAGAAGACAAACAATCTCTTTTAACTAGAGTATAGCAGACCACTAATCTCTAGTAGACAATGTATAGCAGATATCCAAACTCTGGCAGCCATTCTATAGAACTGGCAAACTGTTTTAGCCAGTGCATTATATTCCTCCAATCTCTTTTAGTTGGTGCATAGTAGACAGACATTTTCTTTTAGCTAATGTATAGTAAAACGCCAATCTCTTTTGAAAAGAGACCTCCAATCTCTGCTGGCCAGTATATAGCAATCTTCCAATCTCACCTCCTTGATATACTCAATGACTTCCGCCCCACTTTGCCACTTGCTCACTGCAAGTGGGAAAAGCCACCAGAAGCCTTTAGTTACATCTAGCTGACAGCTCCCAGAGCAGACTTTTTCATATTGTCCAACAGTATGAACAAATAAGAGAACTGGGAGCTGTCAGTGTCATGTAACCGGCAGCTGCTGGCAACTCTTGTCTTGCAGTAGGGTTCCCCAATCACTTATGATTTCCTAGTCCCCATTTGTGGGATCCCAGCCATACCCCCTTTATGAAAGTCCTGCATCTAAGGAGACTTAAATAAGAAACGTCTTAATTTAAGTTCCTTAATGAATCAGGCCCTTAATGTCTACAAATGGAGTTGGCCATGCCTAGGGATTCCTGCCTTTACATGAAACTACACTTAATCTATCTGAATGCAGCTGATACAGCTTACACAGGACCACTCAATGTCTAGTCAGTTTCAACAGAGCAGAGCATCTCATATTTGCTACACTGAGGGGTTGTGGAGTGGACATAAAGAGAGGTGATTGTTAAAAAGAGGACAATCTCTTTGACTAAATAATAATTCCTTGCTTGCATATACTGTTTCCCAGTCCACACAGGTTCAGAGTATATATATATATATATATATATATATATATATATATATATATATATACACACAGATATATATTTATATATACTTATAAGTGGTGCTAAATTCAAATCCAGTCCCAATATAGTTCATAAGCTTCACCCAAACACCTTTTGTGTACAAACGGCAGCAGTGTTGCAATCATCCAGATCGTTGTTCCGGTAAAGATATTCTAAAGGATATAAGGAAAGCAAAGCGCCTGACAGTGTAATATCTCTAGAACTCTTAGCTAGCCAAAAAAAGGTGATCTTGTATATGCGTACAAGGCTGCTACTGCTATATATCATCATCATCAGTTATTTATATAGCGCCAACATATTCCGTAGCACTTTACAATTGGGGACAAACACAGTAAACTAATAAACAAACTGGGTAAAACAGACAAAGAGGTGAGAAGGCCCATATATATATATATATATATATATATATATGAAACTGTGCCCCCTGCCTCAACTCCCTTGGCTATGCAGGGCTTTAGTTGAAAGCTGTACTGGAGACATACAGGGGCCTATTTTTTAAATTGTGAAAAGCGCTATTGCTAGTGAATATTGGTATTTTCGTTGCTGATAGGTATTCATCAAAACATCAAAAGGGTACCACCGGTAAAGCATGTGGATATCTATTCAACAGGCATGGAGACAGTACATGCATACTAACATTAACAAAAGAAAATTAATGAAAAAATGCTTTACTCTTTGAACAAAGCATTTTTTATGGACAATATATTTTTTAAATATTTTATTAAAATATTATTTTATTTTTTACAAATATTTTTATTTTTTTTAGTCGTTTGCCAGGTCTCCTAAGACTGGCTTGGTGGAGAGAAAAGTTAACCATTATCGTCTGTGCCAGCATCACAGGGGGCAATAATAGATATAACACAGGTCTCTGTATGAGCATGTATGTTATTTGTATCACTGCAGAACCCTATGGCAAGTGTTCTTCAGAGTCATGGTCCCAGAGACAAAAATGCTTATCTTTACCAAGCAATAGCATTTGAACAAAGCATCTCTTAGATAGGCTAATAACCTCTTAGGCATATTTCAAAAGAGTGTGACTGACTATTGGATTCATTTTTTTCCTCATGTGTAAAGCTGGGTACACACTACACTGTTTTCGTCCAATAATCGGCTGAAACAGCCGACATACGACCGCTCGTTCAAAAGTCGGGTCAGTGTGTACAGTTACACGATGGTCGAAAGTCTGCCCAGATGGACGATCGTCGTCTCATTTGGTTGGTCGTACCGTTTAATATTTTCGTTCCAATCTCGTTTCCGCTGTGTAGTGTATAAACTTCCGACCGATCCACAACAGTGAGTACGAAATTACAGTCCTTGCTCACGACAAAATGGCTGTAAAAAGTCGCTAAAGGGACGTCCGCTCTTCCCTTTCTCGTCCTAAACAAGGCTAGTGTGTATGCAGTCCATGGACCGAGCGATTGGACCATCGATCGCATGTAAAATCGCTCGGCATAAAAAGTTGGTCGAAATTTCTGTAGTGTGTACCCAGCTTAAGAATTTAAACCAACCTTTAGCCAAACAATCAGAGTTCAGACCATTACCAGGGGTATAGCCAGTCAATACAAAAAGCTTTTAACAGTGTCAAAAGTGCATGACATTTAAATTGGAACCTAATGTATAGCACATTTGTGGTCGCAGCAGACATGTGAAGAAATGGACTGATTGAAGCTGCTGGAGCAGCAGTATCTGATCCTCATGATTCTGGCAAGTGCTGTTTCTTTTGGGTAAGAAGGAAGGCCTCAGGTTAAACTGCATTTGTTTAATAAAAGCGTATAAATTATTTATTGCTTGTCTAAACTTCATTGGTGATGAGAGTGTATGGATAGTGAACTTGCATAACAAGTAGTACAGATAATACCAGTTGTTTAAACTGACTTTGCAGTGATGTTATTCCCTTTTTTGTAACAGCTGCTAGTGATTTCCTACCTATATTATGTTTCCCAAATCCCGTAGCACATGGAAATTCCTCATTTATTCTTATTTATTCTATACATGGAGAAAAAAATGGTTTCCATACAGACATCAGAGAAATAGATGGCTTATCTTAATCTTGCTAAAGAATGATCTTTGATGTCTACAAACACCACTGTTCAGCTGACGTTACTGTGTCAAATATAAAACAAAGTTACATTGTAAACCAAGGTCTGCTAACTTGCATCATGCATGGTCACTGACACAGCAGTTTTTTTCTGGTACAGTATCTAAATAAATGATTGATTGGTAACAAATGGATGTTGCAGGAACACTACAGTAAATTCCTCATGAACCACAATAGTTTGTTGTGCTTGAGTTTGGAAGTTGACATATTGTGCATACGTTAGAGGATAGTAGCAACCTGTAGCAAAAAAATAGTAACCTTGGGCCTGATTCATTAAGGATCTTAACTTGAGAAACTTCTTATTTCAGTCTCCTGGACAAAACCATGGTACAATGCAAGGGGTGCAAATTAGCATTCTTTTTTGCACATAAGTTAAATACTGACTGTTTTTTCATGTGGCATGTGGGGTAGCGTTGTACGTTACCCCACTCCAACACTACAGGCACCATCCACTCAATGCAGGATGGAGAAAAATGACTGATACGGTGAGAGGAGTGGGGGCAGGAGACATGGAATTCTTTCTTCCTCTTCTTTTTCTACTCTTTTAACACAGTCATTCACTATTTTACAGAGATTGCAGGATAAGTGTAAGAAGCCTGTGTAATTCTGCATTTAAGTATTGCAGAGGGGCCAGTGATGGGGGAGGTGTGGAGAAGCATGCTGGGGTGAGAATACCTTGGATATTTCATCTTACTTTGGCTGAGGAAGCAGTAGATCAGGGTGCACTGATAAGGTAATTTACTATTACAAAAATGTGTGAACGATAATACTACTGCTGCCATATTGGATTGCTTACTTACTTACTTACTTACTTACTTAACAAAAATTGTGGTTACAAAGTGGAAGAAACAGATGCACATGGAGTTCAATGATTTGCATGTAGGAATTTCTACCTGTACTAGACCAAGGACCTGTGCTAGATCAAGACCAGTGTGAAACAAAATTTCATGGTTAACTGCAATTCTAAGTGCTGTCAGTCATAATCACATGGATAGTAGTGCATACTTGCCAACTCTCCCGGAATGTCCGGGAGACTCCCGCATTTTGTGAGAGTCTCCCGGACTCCCGGGCGAGTGTGGCAATCTCCCGAATTCTGCCCACTTCACTAGGAAGTGCCCCACTTCCTAGTGAAGTGGGCAGAATTAGATCCCAAACGCCGCGATTCCCGGTGAATCGCGGCGTTTGGCCCCGCCCCCGCTGTCAAATGACGCAATTTGCGTCATGACGTCACAGGGGGCGGGGCCGAAATGACGCGATTTCGGCCACCCCGCCCCTTCACGCCCCCCTCCACTGGCTGGCTCCCGGAAGGGAGCTGAAGAAAGTAGGTAAGTATGTAGTAGTGTATGTGAAGTACAGCCCTCTAAAACGGTTAGAAAATAGAATTCTTGTCAGGAAGAGAAGACTACCCACAATTTCAGGGTAGTTAATACAGTGACTCCTACATTAGGAATATGTGAAACTATCACTCATTGGGAACAAGGTAAATAATAATCCTATTAAACAGTCTAGAGAGGTCTGATTAGGTGTTTTATTGAAATTCTAGAAAAGTAAAACAAAGTAAAAATAAACCATAATTATCAATACTATCCCATATTTCCCATTTAATTAAAAATGACCACAACTACACTATAGCGTTCTAAAACCATCATTATTTACACATCAATATGATACACACTAGCACATTAGCAGAATGACAACTGTGTGGAATAACATGATTCAATAAGTTTCATGCAGGAAAACCACACCTTTGCATCACTGATTTATATTCTAATTCACTGAAGAGTTTCACATGGAGCAGACAGAAAGCTACAGTGTTGAATCAGTAATATCTTTACCTTTCAGTAAAGCTGGTAATCATTTTGAAATGATTCAAAACTATACATACATTAGGTGCCTCCCCCAAACATAAAGAGAAACCAATTGAATACACAGAACAGACCCATATACAGCCTTGGTACAAAGGTTACCATTTAAATGATAATATAATCAATCATTTATGTACTTCATCATGAGAAAACTTAAAGAAGACCCAACTTCCTGCTCTGATTGCCATGAGTATGGCTGACTTTAGTTTTCATAGAAAATATCTCAGACTTACTCATACCCCCTTCATACTGCGCCAAAAAGCCAATTTTTTGCAGTTCAGATGACCCAGGTCGAGGCACAGTATGATTGTTGTCCAGTCTAATTCTCAGGTCTGATGACCCAGGAATTAGACCCAGGACTTTTGGTAGGGTAATTCCTGGGTCCAACCCGGGTCGCCTGCACTATGAATGGTGAGACCCGGGTTTTTCAACCCCAGGTCTCACCAAACACAATTATAAAGTTGAAAAAAAAAAAAAAAAACACATCACAAGAGGAGCCAATCAGAGCTCCTCTTGTGATGTTGCCATGGAGACCTGGGCAAACCCGTGTTCAGTATGAACAGGGTTTACTCAGGAATTTCTCTCCGTGGGAGCCTCTGTCCCCCGGCAATATCCCAGGTTCATATACCCAGGATATTGCCAGTACGGCAGTATGAAAGCGGTATCATTCACCCTGCCTAAAAAACCCTGGTTTTTGTCAGGGCGAGCTCCAACAACCCGGGGTGAAGATCAGTGTGAAAGGGTCAGTGCAAAATCCCAGGTCATTAGACCCAGGAATTAGACCAGGGACTTTTGGAAGGCTATTCCCGTGTCAGTCCCGGGGTCAGTGCAGACATTTTAGTGCCCTGGGCGAGACAGGGCACCGGCGCCCCCCATCTAAGTGGAAGTGGCATTTGACAAGTGGGTGTGGCCAACCTAATGTGTGGGTGTGGCTAGCACTTTACTGAAAGAATATATATATATATATATATATATATATATATATATATATATATATATATATATATTTATATATATATTATACACACACACACACACACACACACACACACAGTGGTGGGATTCCATTAAGCTAGTTTTTTTTATATAGAAAGGAGAAGCCCTATGACATATATTGCTATTTTAATATAGTACACTAAAAAGAGGCAAGATGGGAATATTAGGTCAAGTAACAGAACAGATCTTATAGGTCAGGGGGTAGTAAAGAAAATAAATGTGTGCCTCCTTTAGCACTCACAAGTGCCCACAAGCAAAAAGGATATTTAATTTTGCAGAACACAATTTTTTTTTTTTATTTAGTTTTTTTTCTAAAATACATTTGACCTACTAACTTGCTGGATAAGTTAATAAATAAGCACTTTGGGTACATTCCAGATCGCTTACAGATCAATTGTTTAGTAAAACAATTACTGGATTGTTGTAAAAGGCATTTTGCAAAAAAATACTGGGTTTTGAATATTGAGTGACCTCCTAAGCTGAGTAAAAATACATAGCCTGCCCACACACACATAATATAAATACAATTTTACTTACCTTTCCTCTGTCCTGTGTCCTCTGTCCTGTGTTCTGTGTTCTCTGTTCTGTTCTGCTGCCTCTGCCCCAGCAGTGCTCCTCACTGAATATGACGTCGGGCGTGATGACGTCACATTCAGTGGGAGCGAGGAGACTGCTGGGAGCCGCCTGGAGATCAGGTGACTTCTTTTTTTTTTTTTTTCCCTTTTGTATTAGCTTTATTGACATTTTTTTTTTATTTTATTTTATTTTTTTACTATGCCGGCGGGTAGGGGAAGGTAGCGGGCGGCTGCTGCGCCCTCTTGGGCTTGCGCTCGGGGCGACGGCACCGCCCGCACCACCCTAGTTACGGCTCTGCATTAGACCCAGGAATTAGACCAGGGACTTTCGCAATGGTTATTCCCGTGTCAGTCCTGGGTCGCCTGCAGTACAACCCAGGTTTTTCAAACCGGGTCTCACAAAAAGAAGCTGATTGGGGGATTAGGGACGCTGGAGGATGGCGTCATTTCAATGCTGCAGAGAAGAGAGATAGGATAAAGTATGGCACACTGTCTAGAAGAAGAAGTGCATGAGCCATTACAGGAGAGGAGGAAATAGAAAAACAGATCACAGGCACTGTAAAGGATGCAACAGTGTACTATGCCATAGCAAAAATACTAACAGAGTGGGGGATAAAGCGCATCCAGCAGCAGGTTGTAAAATAAATTAAAGTCACTTCTAAAACAATACTCAAAAGTGCATCACCACAACCGCAGAAAGAGTGGTGCTACCCCTTTAAATGACCTCACCATTTTTCAGCCAATCAAAGCTCTTCTTGGGATGACTGACACTTATTGCAAGGCAGGCAGTATTTAACTTATGTGCAAAACAGAACACTCATTTGCACCCCTTGCATTGTAACATGGTTTTGTCCAGGAGACTGAAATTAGAATCCTCTTCATTTAAGATCCTTAATGAATCAGGCTCATGATTTCTAAAAGCAACTCTAATTAACCCAATTGTTTCTAAAGTAATTATAACCAACTAAAATACACTGACCTGATATGGCATATGCTACATTATACCTATTTACATGCAGTGTTTCAATAAATTTCATTTGAGGCCAAACATTTTAATGATTCCTGATTCACATTTCAACATTTAGCATTATAAAATGAATTCTTCCCATTACAAGAAAACTTTAAAATGATAAAAACGTACCTTCTGTCTCTATTTTGTACCCAAATTGCATATATCTGAAAACATAAAACCTACTCTTTAACTTACATTAACTTATTAGACTGCTAACATTATAATAGCATTAACCCTATAATATATTCAATATTTTCTGTGTTTGTAGTTGTGCATAGTAAATTGTGCCTCCCCTGTCCATGAGACAAGCTGAACTGGGTGACAAGCTGAACCCCAGGTAATAATATTCAGAATTTATGTATAACTTATGGAATTTCACCCAAAATTGAATTTTTAGTGTTGGGTGGAGTTATCCCAACATTTTGAAAGGCCAAAGGTGGACAATTGACATAATAAAAATTACATATTTCTTCATAAGTACTTTATTACACTTCAGATACAAGTTATCATAAATTTAAATTTAACATACACACCTACAAACATAAAATACTAAAATATGTTATAATCTATATGGTGAATGTTGTTATAATTTTAACATTCAAACCACAAGAAGGACCTTTTTGAAAGAAAGAAGTACAGGTAACATACTACTTGTATTATTATTACTATTTTTCAACTCTATTGTTTTGCCTACATAGCAGTAACTTTACTTACATTAGTACATTTTGTTGATGTGACATGTGGAGAGTCAGACACATTTATATTAGACGGTACAAACTAGCCTAGTATTTCAAATACTCACCACGCCCTTGTATTTTATTTTGGAATGAGAGTCACCTGCCCCCTGAAGCTAAAATGGTTTACACTTATGAGTCATTCATTACTAATTGTTGTGTCACCAAAAGTCAAAGAACAAGGCAGGGATTGGCTGATGATAACATGCATCAGTTCAGGCGTACAGAGACACAAAGCAAAAAAAACACAACTGTAATTACTGAAGCAATGCAAATTTGTGAATGTTACGCAGATACATGATACAACTAGTTGATGATGGTGATGAGACCATGAGTGTATTGACAGGGAGTGTAGGGAAATATTTGAGTGGTGTTGACTTATGAAATATGTTATAAATCACAGATCTGGGCACTGCTCAAACAGCTGCAGCAAATGACAACATATGTCTACAAGAGAACATTTTAGCAAAAATATGTTGCTATAACATATATTTATAACTATGTATGTTACATAGGACAAAAAAAAATGACCATTGCACTTACAGTACTAAGTGGTCAAATGGGCAAAAGCTTTAAATCCTGCAAGAAAAACAAATGCAAATATTTATTTTTTAAACTTCTACTATATTTTATCCAGGACTTTATTTTGAGAGATGGCTATTAGGATTTTTTAATGGGACTGACCACTGGTCCAAACAAATTATTCCAAATTATTCCATTCACTGCAAGTTGCCTTGCATGTCATTTATACGCACCTAACTCTCCCGCCTCCCCATCTCTGCTCACCCACTCAATTTCACCTTCTCTGCGTCTGTCATTGCTTCTAGAATGTAAGCTCTCATGAGCAGGTCCCTCTCTCCCATTGTTCTCCTTACATAATTATGTTATTTTGCAGGTTGGAATTACGTAATTATGTAAATTTTCTGTTTGTATTTTCATAATATTGTCACAAATGTATTTGTTTGTTATCAATGTATAGAGTATATGCAGATTCTTCATTCTGTGCCACACTGTACACTAGAACATGAGGCAGTTTGGCATATTCTTGGTTTAAGCTTGGTTCTATAAGGATTAAGCACAGCTTATATTATCATCATCATCATCTATTTATATAGTGCCAAAATATTCCGTAGCGCTTTACAATTGGGGGCCACCTGGAAACCACCTCGTTTCTCACATTTAAAAATGGTTTAGGGTTTGGGCAAACTAGGGTTTACTAAACTATAGGAAGATGTGGGGCTACCTATACTAAACTCTAGGAAGGTGGAGGGGCTACCTATACTAAACTCTAGGGAGTGTGAAGGACAGGGGGGCTACTATAATTTGTGAAGGAAAGGGCGGGGTATGTTGCTATAATGTGTGATATGAGGGAAGGGAGGGGGGCTGTCTTAATAACACATCGGTGGAAGGTAAGCTATTAATTTAATGGTGGTGTTTCGGTGGGGACTGATTATTTAATGTCTGCTATTTTATTTGTGGGATGATGGTGGGGCAATTTAATTTATTTGTGGGCTATTTTATTAAATAGTGGGGCCTTAAATTAAGATGGGGTGGCGGGACCTTTAATTTAAAGCTTGTGTGATATGGGGCTATTAATTGAGAGTTATTTACTAAATGTGAATATAAATTATTTTATGCCGTGGATGGTTGTGGGAAATGGTAATGTTAAATGTAAATGCTATTATATTTTTGCTGGGGTTGATTGGAGGGAAGTAGGTCTACTTATTAAATGTGTATACTATAAATGTATTGTCAGGCTCTTTGGAGGGAAACAGATCTATTTATCAAATGTGAGTACTATTATTTTAATGTTGGGGCTGGAAGGAGGCCTAGTTATTAAATGTGGGTGCTATTGATTTAATGCTGGGACTGGTTGGCTTTTCTTAAATTTCATGTGCCCATTATTTTTTCACAAATAGGTCCTCCAGCATTCCAGGATCCAGACAAGCAGCAACTGATCTGAAGAAACCAGCAGCCACAGATGGTGAAAGTTACAAGAACAGGTAGGAGAGAGGAGGACAGTCTACCAACTGCCCTGAATCTGATGGGGCAGTACCGAATTTGGGTGACTGTCTCGTTTAGTCAGGTTTTGGTCAGACAGCAAGGACAGTTGGGAGGTATGTCCCACTTCACAGTGTATTGCTTGTGAAGGCAGAGCTGCATGTATCTAACAGTAGTGCACACAGTTTTGCCTGTGTATTTGTCTAAAATGTATCTAAAATGATAACCCCTGCCTTAAGTGCCCTGCCCCCCCCCCCCCCCCCGAGCCTTATTCCAGCTCTGATGATACTTTAGTGGTTCTTGAATTGATTCCATTGCCTCCTTCTACCTTGCACTGGTCCCATTCTCAGATCACTGTTGAACATATGGCCAGCCCCAATTGCACTGACAATATCATTAATCCTGCCTCCTTTGCACTTATTACCAGCAAACAGTTGTAATAGCTTTCCCCTTTACTTATGCCATTGTCTGTCAACCCACCCTTCACTGTTAATTCAAACCACTCCTATTCATAAGGCATATTTAGGGCTCATACACAATTATTACAAAAGAAGTATTTTCTTGCAGATGCTATGTCACCTTTGTGATGATTGCACCTGGACAGCCATTTATTATAAAGATTATTATGAATGCATTTTTGAACCACGCGGTACACATATTTATATATTTTATATAGAGAGAGATTTAACTGATAGTTTGCATCTCATGATGTCAGGGAAACAACAGTCTGGTGAGGTGCTCATATGCTGCTCTGGCAGACTGATCAAATACGATTGTGCCAACATGTTTCGTAATAGTTAAACTTATTAAACAAAGTCAGGTTTGTTTCTATGATGGGAATTTTGGAAGGATGTGTTAGTAGGCAATTAAACAAGTTGGAGCACAGAGGCATAAACCAGTTGCAGATAATGTAAAATAATTCATGTAATTTTATGACACAGGACTGGCAGCTTTTGCCCTGTATTGCTTTAGAGATGACCCACTGTGTGTAAAGTCATCACATCTAGGTTTTCCTAAATGTTACTACAATCACCTTCCAGAAGTTCTAAATCCCGCCTACTTTTGAGTTGGCCCCACCTACAGTTATTTTGGTCCAGCCCACATGAGGCCACCTCAATAAATTTTTACAAGGCCTCTTTAAGTTCCCAATCCGCCCCTGTCCATATGTGTAGAGAATAGAGCTCTCATGTGTTCCACGTTTACCAATACAGTCATGGATTTTGTTACAGGAAATCCTTATTTTAGAATAATTTGCTCCCTTGAATTCAGCTGCCTGGTGCAAGTGGATTAATAAAATTAGTTGAAATAGACACTGAAGGCTCTGCTCTACTATTGTGCAGATAGCAGTCAAAATGAATAAATCAGTGACTTCTATAGAGAAAGTCAATGTGTCAAATGGGTGCAGTTCGATAAGGTAAAATAACCAAAGATCCTGCAGATGGACGCGTGAAAGATAATTCCAAAAATTTTTTTTTTTAGCTCATTTAAATCCACCACACAAAGTTCTTTACACCTCAGTGATGTCAACAGGTCCTAATGAGTTGATATAATAGTTAATCCAACAACGCTTGCCTCCACAGTGACTTAGTGACGGTTATACTTTATACCAGATCATATACTGTGTTTGGCAGCAGCTTCTATAAATAATACGCTTAATGAATTCTACAGCAAAACAATCCCTATAGCATTTTGCTATCTTGTTACCATCACATAAGGCTGTAACACAGAAACCGTACCTTGAAAAATTAAAAGGACCTGAAAGTGCTAAAGGCAGAAATGTAATATTAGTGAGTTGGCTCTGTATGAAGGGAAAAGGTTTCTGTCTGTCTGGAAACAGTAACTGTTAGTAGTTAAAAATATAACTCTTACTCATTAGGAAGTCTGGGTGGGCAGAGGGCAAAGATGAATGGGAATTTAATTTGTCACATGGTCAGCAAAGCTGTGTTTCAGGAGCGGGTGTGTCACAACAAAAAGAGGCATATAATGAGGTCTTTATTCTGAACAGGTTTATGAGCACTAGCAGGAATGCTCAACACTTAAAAACTTAAATGCAGACTGTTCTTACAAGTAGAGTGTATGCAGCCTTACCTTCATTTGGTTCATAAGTAGCTGGTTATAATTATTTCAAGAATGATCATTTATCAAGTTATAAGCTCAGTTCATAAATTACAGGGCAACTATGAAAACAAACTAAACTGTATTGGCAGTAATTGAATATCAGACCTCTCGATCTGAAAATGATTTCACAGTGTGAAAGTAGGTCAGTGCAGAATACAAATTTGAGAAAAGGTTAGCATGTACCACAGAAAGGTAGAGTTAGAGCCGGATTAAGGGGGGGGGGGGGGGGGGAGGCGAGAGCAGCACGTACCACCAGTCACCGGAGAAAGTTATTAGCCTCATGCATTTTTAAATGGCTAATCTGATTGCCCATACACATTTGTATTCACATGTTGTCGGAGCAGCAAGGAGTGCATAGCAGAGCGACAGAGTGGCTGTCACATCTACAGGTAAGAGGTCAATGAGAGACATGGGGGGCAGCAATGTGAGATGCATGGAGTGGCAACAATGCAAGAGACATGGAGGGACAAGAATAAAAAATGGAGGGGGCAGTAATGAGAGACATGAGGGGCAACAATGAGAGAGGCATAGAGGGGCAACAACGAGAGAGACATGGAGGGAGCAGCAATGAGAGAGGCTTGGAGGGGGCAATAATCAGAGGCATGGAGTGGGCAGCAATGAAAGAGACGTGGACTGGGCAACAAGGAGAGATTCATGGAGACAGCAGCAAGAAGAGAGGCATGGAGTGGACAGCAATGAGAGAAATGGAGGTGCAGCAATGAGAGTGGCATGGATGGGTAGCAATCAGAGAGACATGGAAGGGGCAACAATAAAAGAGATGAGGGGCAACAAAGAGAGAGACACATGGTGGGCAGCAATAAGAGAGACTATCAGAAAGACATGGAGGGAGCACCAATGAGAGAGAAATGGAAAGTGCAACTATGAGAGACATGGAGAGGGCTGCAATGAGAGAGGCATAGTGGGGACACAAATAAGAGAGGCATGGAGAGGCAGCAATGAGAGAGACAAGGAGGGGGCAGCAATGAGAGACATGGAGGGTTAGCATTGAGATACATGGAGGGGCAGCAATAACATACATGGAGTGGGCAGCAATAAGAGGCATGAAGGAACAGCAATAAGAAAGGCATGTAGGGGCAGCAATGACAAATACATGGAGGGGGCAGAATGAGAGGCATGGAAGGGGCAGTAATGATAGATAAATAGAGGGGGCAGCAATGACAGATATATGGAGGGGCAGCAATGAGAGAAACATGGAGGGGTAGCATTGACCGATAGACAGATGGGAGGGGGCAACAATGACAAATACATGAAGGGGACAGCAATGAGAGAGGGAGCAATGGAATAGACATGTAGGGGGCCGCAATGACAGACATGAAGGGGCAGCAAAGAGATACATGGAGGGCAGCAATGACAGATACATGGAGGGTACAGCAATTAGAGGCATGAAGGGACAGCAATAAGAAATACATGGAGGGGCAGCAATGACAGATACATATAAGGGACTGCAATGAGAGGCATGAAGGGACAGCAATAAGAAAGGCAAGGATGGGGCAGCAATGAGAGAGGCATGGAGGGGGCAGAAATGAAAGATACACATAGGGGGGCAGCAATGCCAGATAGATAGAGGGGCAGCAATGAGAGAGACATGAAGGGACAGCAATGACAGAGACATGGAGGGGGCAGCAATGACAAATACATGGAGGGGACACAATGAGAGGGGCATGGAGGGGGCAGCAATGAAAGATACACATAGGGGCATATAGAGGGGCATAGGGGTATAGAGGGGTATATAGAGGGGTATATAGAGGGGCAGCAATGAGAGAGACATGGAGGGATAGCAATGACAGAGACATAGAGGGGACAGCAAGGGGAGAGGCATGGAGGGGGCAGCAATGAGAGACATGGAGGGGCAGCAATGAGAGAGGCTAGGAGGGACCAATGTGAGAGTATGGAGGGGTAATAGGAGAAATACGATGGGGGCAATGGGAGAGATATGAGGCGGCAATGAGAGACATATGAGGGAAGCAATATATATGTGTATATTAGACCACAGGGCCGCTTTGTCTTAAATGCCCCCGGTACCCCAAACCCTTAATACAGCTATGGGTAAATCTCAATGTTTAGTGCACCACACTACAGTGAAAACATTATTCTCAGTGCAGAATGTAGAAAATATATACTGGAAGTGTGGTATAGCAAAAATGCATATGCATGTTGTAAGATGAAAGCAAATATATAGCATGTTCACTATTTTAAAAGTTATGCAGGTATGGGATCTTGCATCTCTTATGTGGAAAACTCATCTAGAGAGTTCCAAAAAAAGCAGAAAGCAAAAAAGTAAATAATTGTTGTTGCTCAGTGATTATGTTATACACTCGTACATGATCTTTAGTTACCACCTCCTACAGTCACTGTGAGGAGCGCTAGAAAACATATTAGTGGGCATCTGAATGCTGGGGGCAATACATGACTATTTTTTATATGTAAGTTACTAAGAAAAACCCTTAACTTCCAAGTATTCCTTATAACAGATCCCATACCTGTACTTTTCAGTATATGGTTTGTTAAAAATGTAAATATTTAACATGTATTGTATGCAAAAAGCAAATACTGTGTACGTCAGATCCAACTGTCCATTATATACAGTATAACACATACAGAAACATTCCCACGCCCAAGTTATACAATATAGCTTCATAAGGCCCACATATAGCCTTACAATGGCACCACATTGCCACATGCAACCATATATAGCTTATTTTGCCCACACATAGTACCAGAGGATTTTTCTCCTCTTCACAATATTTCTGCCAGCCACTGGGTTATCATTCTTATGCTCCAAATTAATAGAAAAGCTCTCTAATTGGTAGTGCATTACACTTCCTATTACACTATGATTGTCTGGCATTAACTAGGGAACAGTTAAAATGTAATCAATGACAGTGCTCACAAATCAGTATCGCTCATTGTCACTGTGTCAATGTTTTCTCAACGATGGAGCTTCTGTTATGATGTTCCATCACTGGATAAGCATATGATATGTCTTGACATTATAAATGCTCTTTAGGCATATAGGATTGAGGTGGAACTGACCACAAAAGATTCCTTTTCTCAACTATGTGTAAAAGTAAATCTATTCCAGCATGTGTGCTTTGTCTAACTTTAAAAAAAATGAGATGCAAACTAATTGAAAATAACCGATTAGATATTTAATATTAGCAATGATAGCATTATTAAAACAACCCAAAATGTTTTCCCTTATTTGTAGGGCTTAGTTTTAGAAGCAATTACTATGTCTCTAAATAAGAGTGAAACATCCATATTATTTTCTGTAACCTTTTCTCATGTTTTCATGGTATGACACAGCAGTGTCCAGAAACAAAACACTTGATGTTGGAAACACTGGGTTTTACTACAAGGAATTACACAGTCATATCCAGAAGGGTCGTAACCAATTGCCAAAAAACTGAAAATAAACAAAATGAGTTTGAGCACAAATCCACTGGCCCAGATTTAGAATTTGTCCTCCCTTTAGCCATCTTTTCTGTGCTGTCCCAAACATCCACCTTCCCCAGCCATAGCTTTCCATGACCCCAATTCCAACTGCATCCCAAGTGAGTAGAGCGTTGACCCTGCATGCATACAGGTCTATATGGCCTTTTCACATGTATGTCCCTGCAAATCTCCTCTCAGATTATCAAGGTTGATGTATAATGCATTATCAAGATGTACCAAATGAAGGATTAGATGGCAGTTAACAGAGATGATCATCTCAAATCATGACCCTTTTCAGTATGGTCTAAAGTTGTTGATCCCTGGTAGAAAACAAGTTAAATTGATCTCTAGGTACAACAAGCATTCCATACTTTCCAATGCAAACATACTGTATGTTCCAGGCTTTCCACAATTATTGAAAGGGGCCCATTCTTCTATTCTCACAGAGACTCTCTTTCATATGACACTAAACTAAACTGTAATCTGTTATAAATTATGAACCAGTTTCACTAAAGATCCGTCAAGTTAATAAGCATACACAACAGACTGTAAATGTCAACCCTGCATGTGCAAAGGCTGTTATTAATGTCAACATGCTCAGATCCTTTTTTTTTTTTTTATATATGTAGGGTGAAACATATGGACTCAAGTCATTCTACTCAGAGAATCCCAGTTCTTTAAATTTAGTATTTATTGACATGAAAGGAAACTACCATATCCCTCACAAAGTCCGAGCCATGTAGAGCACACAAACAAACTAACTTTTAGGAGCCATGCTACTGGGGCTCATTAGGGCCCATTATTCAGTCCTTAAGGTAACTTTATTAAGAAGGCCAAACCTGACTGTTTGCCAACATTTCATATGTAAAAACAGGACAAATTAGGCTACATGCCGATATTCCCACACCATGCCCATTTTTTGCAAGGTCATGTCCTTTTAAGACCCGTTCGTCAGCTAGTATAATCAAGTAAATAGAGAGGTATGGCATTCTTACCAGACCAAGGTAGAAAATAGACATGACCTATAGACTCCATTGGAATTGTGTTCCCAGTGACCAACTGAAAAAAGTAGTAGAATTATAGTTTTACTGAGAAATACCATCTCAGCAAAGCTTCTCACTCTCTCTTTTTAAACACGCATTATTTTAGTATAATGTCCCCACATAGATGTCTGATGAAAAAAAGACTAATGTGGATGTGATTGTCGTTGGACAGGATCAGACCGATGATACTGAGTAAAATATATACCTATAGGGTAAATAATGTAAGAAATAATGATATCTGCTGGATACCACTTTGCTGTCTGTGCTCAAAGCTGAATAATCCTGGCACATAGCAAGATATAAAAATGATGGTTTGGCTTCTATGTTAATGGGACCTCATTTACAAATAACATATGCGTTAAGAGAACCTCATTTACAATTTTTATAAGAGATATTACTGAAATTAGCCTAAGGGGTGTTTCTTGCTTTGTGGGAGAGCTCACAACAAATCCTACTGTGCAAAAGGACTTACAACAAAATCGGGTCTTGTACTATACTCTTCATTTGATGCGTTTTGCACCTTCTAATTGGTGATGAAGCGCATTTCTAGATGCACTTTGTCCATTTTAATGAAAACCATCAAACAACCAAAACTGCCGTATGTAATAAAGGCAGTCATAATGTCCTCTCACTCTCATGATTAGTATGAGCCATAATGATGCTAAGCCAAGCAAGAGAAAATCGTACAAAATAATAAGAGGTATAATTCTAAAATGATAAGATGTTAGACTATGATGTGATGTCTACACTTCTGTGCAAAGCACCTCTTCCACCATCTCAAACATAGGCGCACTTCTAGTTTGGTAAGATTTCTCACCCAGAGCAGTGCATTGGGTGGTCCACTAAGTGCATGGTAATTTAGGAGTTTTGTGGTGCACATCAACTGCATTTCATAAATGAGGTTCAGTGTATGTCTTTTGCTTTCAGCCTGTGAGTATTTATTAATGGCTGCATTCCACCTACCCTTACTTATCATCCATTCTCACAATGATAAGATCCGAAGATCCATCTGCTGCGTTGCTCTCCCCATTGGGCGAGCGGCTAATGCCATCTTCAGAAAAGTTAGGCTTTTTAGAGTTGGATAAATTGGCGCAGATCGCAGTCCCTATTGAGAATTATGGTGACTGCTGTATAATGCTATAGTTTAATGCAGGAAACATCTCTGATACCTCCATCAGCAAACGTATCAGTTATGTTTAATTTTCAACATAACTATGAGTTGTGGATGCTAATAATAGATCATCTACTGTATTTGTTATTTATGTTATGTTATGTTTAGACAATGGGGCTCGGGTTAGTAACCTGGTACATAGCAATAATGTGCTGTAGCACAATCAATTAGACATCAACATTTAGCAGTGTAGAGTAGTCAGACTAATATCTAATTTGCTAATGTGGGCTACAGTACATGCTTCTCGAACCATTTTTTTTAAATTTGTTAAATAAAAGGAATATAAAACATGGAGTGGAGAAAGTTGCACATAGAAAGAAATAGCTCTTACTGGAAGGTACAACATAGAAAGATTGATAACTCATTTAATGATCTCTCTGAGGATTAAATGAGCTTCTCATTCCATGATGTGCATTTACCATCCTAATTACCTTATATTGCCACTAAATCAAACCATAGCCATTCATACAGTGTGTGGAATTTTAGATCACTACCATATGTTTTTCACAAAGTATATGTATTTATTTTTAATAGATTCAAAATGAGCTTTGAAATCTAAACAACTTGTAGCCAATCACTCTTGTGATTGTCTAATTGACTTAATTCTTCAGAGGTAATTGGAAGTAATTGAAAAACCCTTCTGCTACAGATGCTTATCTATTGTTAGAGCTATGTATGGCTTATATTACAGAAGCAGAGTGGGTGAGGGGCAGTAGGTAGTGGGAAAGGTAAAGTCTTTTCAAATACAGCTAAAACAAAGAATTCTATTACAATGTTAAAAAAATATTAAAACTCAACCATGGCAATCAATACTGAAAATATTTATGGCATGAAAGTAAAAGTCAAACAAATTAAAACACCATGCAGCAAAACAATCAATATTTAATAACAAAAAAAGCTAGAAAAGTAATTACATGGCATTAAGACTAGGATTTGGGATAAATCTACATAGCTCCAGGCTAGATGGTCAGAAACGGTGTAAAGTGAAATGGAATGAGATGGTGGTACAGTCGTTTTTGCATACAAAGTGAAGATATGTAAGACTGGCCCATTTTCTATGTGAAGCCCTCATGTGATAACTGCACAGTAATACTGTGTGTCCAACATTTTATTATAACATTGATTCTGACAGCCAGAACTGATTGTGAAAGGGCACGAAAACAGGAAATGTGGAGCTCTACTGTTGCAGGGGCTGTTTAATAAAGTGAAAAAAAAGACATTTGCCTTGGGCCCACCAGAGGGGGTCGGCCATTACATCCTGCTAATAGAGAACCCTTGTTTCAAAGAAGGAATGCTCGTCTTTTAAGTGAGTTACTTAACCATCCTAAGGTACAATTTATCTTAATAGAATTCTCCTTATTTCCCCTTGCAGAGCCGTAAAAAGTCCAAAATCTGAACCTACCCCAAGCTCTAACCCCAGATGTAGCACATTCCTAACCATATACTATATCAAACTATCCCTAACAGAATGTTAAGCTTGCCTACCCGAATTATGAGAATGTAACTCATCATATGCCCATGGAAACATATGTTTTGTCTTGAATAGCTCTTGTAAAAACTTGCTACATTAGGCAGTGGTCGAAGTTAAAATTTTGAAGTGGCGGCTTGGAAAAAATAAGTGAATGTAATTTGATAGTTTTACAATGAAGGCAGTCCGAGAAGTGCACATATGACATACCACCTCCACTTCGACCACAGACATTAGGTTACCCCTTGCGTTATGCAAATGGCTGTAGGAGGCCCACCAAAATGATCTTTGCACTGGGCCTCCTATTGTTTGAAAACTGCCCCGCTAGTTCCTCTGCAGCATGATATATATTTAGTGACAGACATGCATCCTAAGCCTCTTTGCAAAACGTAAGAGTGCATTCTAGGACCTAGAGATCCAGACTTTAGTGCTGCCAAATGAACATGCGCAACATCTATGTATTTTCAAATCATCTGGTGTTTATAGAGGTCAAATGTAAAAAAAAGGAGGTAGAGGCACCCACATAGATAGGTAAGGCACTATATCTGGCACTTTTACAGATGATATATATGGAGTATACAATCATTCTCACCTTCATAAATGCATATATGCAGGACCAAACAGCCACACAACAAACACTATTAATATGTTTGAAAACATTTTTGTACAGAACCATATATTTGCATTTGTCCTTTTAAAATGGCTCAAGACCAAAATACAAGACGATCCAATATGAAGTCCTTGTGAATCATTTACAATATGCATACAAAGGTTTCCAAACCATTACAGTTGTTAAGATTGTTGACACTGTATGCAACATTGTAATCCACTTAGCACTTAAGCCACTATAGTGCTTTTATCAGCCATATTGGGCACTAAAGGGCTCCCTGTGGTGTACATCAATAGGGTCAGTATGGTCAGTGTTTTAACACAAAAAGCCATCAACATGATTACAAATATCTTAGGTCTTAACGATTAAAACATAATTTCAAATATCTTAGGTTGTATAGAATAATAAATTCATTTGAAGCGATTAACCGGAGTGGATGAGTTTGGGGGAATAAGGACCCACTACAATACCAGGTATGGATGTCTTCTGGCAAATGTCTAAAATATAACCATTAACCCAATTCAAATACACTTGGTTGAGGGTAGGTGTCCGGATTTTGACAAACTGGTAACCAAAATGTCTCAATCTTTCCAGATTTGAGGGTTTGATGTAAGACTGAAATTTGTCTGATTATTTACATTCTAGCCAATAACACCAAGGGGTAAAGGTATGAAGCTCCGGGTTCTTCAACACCCGCGAGTTCGGCGTCTTCAGCGCTTAAATTTAAAGCGGCGCTGCCTTGTAAAGGGCAGCTCCGCCCACTTTTAAAAAGGGGGTGTGGCCGTAAGGTTGTCGGGCCTATCTGTGATTTTACCGGTAGCCCGCTGGGCCAGTCCGACACTGAGTGAGCCCACTCCCTTGAGTGAAAAACAGTCCCACACATGAATTGTCTCAGGATGCTTTACTGCTAGCGTATCACAGGACTGATTGTAGCGCTCACCTTTCCTTCTCCAGCCAAGTGTTTTTCCTACAATCTAAAAGGAGATTCATCAGAGAAAATTGACTTTACCCCAGTCCACAACAGTCCAATCCCTGTACCTTTTGCTGAATATAGGTCTGTCCATGATGGTTTTCCTGGAGAGAAGTGGCTTCTTTGCTGGCCTTCTTGACACCAGGCCATCCTCCAAAAGTCTTTGCCTCACTGTGCATGCAGATGCACTCACACCTGCCTGCTGCCATTCCTGGGCAAGCTCTGCACTTGTGGTGCCCCGATCCCGCAGCTGAATCAATTTTAGGAGACGCTCCTGGTGCTTGCTGGACGTTCTTGGGCACCCTGAAGCCTACTTCTCAACTATTGAGCCTCTCCCTTGAAATTCCTGGTGATCCGATAAATGGCTGATTGAGGTGCAATCTTACTAGCAGCAATATCTTTGCCTGTGAAGCTAATTTTGTGCAAAGCAATGATGACTGCACGTGTTTCCTTGCAGATAACCATGGTTAACAGAGGAAAAACAATGATTTCAAGCACCACCCTCCTTTTCAAGCTTCCAGTCTGTTATTCTAACTCAACCAGCATGACAGAGTGATCTCCAGCCTTGTCCTCATCAACACTCTCACCTGTGCTAACTAGAGAATCACTAACCTGATGTCAGCTGGTCCTTTTGTGGCAGGGCAGAGATGTAGTGGAAATGTTGATTTTGGGATAAAGTTCATTGTCATGGCAAAGAGGACTTTGAAATTAATTGTAATTCACCTGATCACTCTTCATGACATTCTGGAGTATACGCAAATTGACATCATAAATACTGAGCCAGCAGACTTTGTGAAAAATAATATTTGTGCCATTCTCAAAACATTTGGCCATGACTGTACATAGTTCTAATAATAGTTATTTACATTTGTGAAAACTAATTATATTTATCTATCATCTGTGGGAAAATACAGAACTGTTGGGGGAACCATTGTTTGTTCTTTGTAATTTCATGCCATCAGTCAGAGCTTATATTGTAAAGTTATGATGAAATGCTTGCTACAGTTTGCTGCTCCTTGGAAGCACAGTGAGCATACTCCTGACAGTACATGGGCTGTTCACACTCTCATTACTACTCATGACAATTTGACACATGTGCAGAAAATAATTAACATCATGAAAACATCTAGAAAGGGGTATGAAGAAGGAGAACAAACTAAAAATCTGGGATATACTATCTGGAACATTTAGGACTGGTTTTGTTTTTTCTGGATAAAGGTTTTTTGTTTATTTTTTATATAATCTTAACCATGACGAAAATATACTATATTACTATTATTATTACAAGTATCATTATTTTTAAATTAGCTTGGCATTTTTCGATACTACCTCTGGCGTTCCCCTTCTCATCAAACAGTCTAGTAGTGTTCCTCACAGTGACAGTAGGAAAACACGCTCAGAGATCATGTCTATTATCGGGAATTCCTTTTCCTTTCTGGTTTTCAGAAATGCTATATATGAGGTTTCCAAGTAAGAGATGCCCAATATTAAGAGTCAATCTAAAAGTTTAAGTTTACAGTATTACATATATACTTTATATGTATATTAGCTAGCTTGCTTTGCAGTTTCTCAGATGTTTCCACTAGTGCTTACAGTGGATGTAATCTATAATTGTCATTTTTGCTAGTATCAGCTCACTTTTCCTTCATAGTTATTTAACCACAGCGCAAATCCATTAAACATAGATTAAGGTTCAACTTTCTCCACACCTACGATGACAATATAAGGGCATATTGTGGTCAATATGGTACAATTTAAAAAGCATTCATTACATTTCTTGAAAGTTTTAAAAACGTATCAGTGTCTATAGAGGGGGATGCACTCCTCCCCTATGAAAGTCAGTGTTTTAAATGGGATAACATAGCATGTTAAAAAAACCTTACATGTGGTAAAGAGTGATTTTATGGTTTATATGCAAGCATTGTACTAAGGCAGTGGGTCTTCACCGTGCCACAGATGTCTTCATAGGAGAGCAGGCGAGTTCATTACTGACTGGCTTATTGCAATCCTCCCATACAAGCCACTCATTATAATTCCGTGATGACATCTGGACAAGGTTGAGACCGTAATACCAAAAGGAACAATAAGGTTCATTTTCAGTGTTTTTTTTTGTTCTTCTAATTAATGTGTATGAAGCCTCATGTTCATGACATCTATAAATATAAAATGGATCAACCCTATTCAGGCCTTACAATATAGCACGTCACCTATAAGGGAATGGACTGCTCTTATTTTAGTCACTGGTACCAATTTTTGACATTTAATTGGCTGCAAATTGCTGCACATATGGGTCCAAACAGACAACCAATATTGATCTGCATTTGATTTAGATCTATGTTATGTAGGTCGGGACAGACGGTAGATTTCGCTGGACGATGATCACATAAGTGTGTGGCCATTGTGTTACCACTAATAGTGTCCTGTATGATTCTAACATTCCTGCCAATTACTAAGTGTTCTTCCAAATTTGGCTACATGTATTTATGTGTATGGTCAAATCTGAAAGAGATCTGGACACTCAAATGTTGGGTCAAGTGGCCGTATTTATTTGTGTACAGGAACCGTTACTTTACAAATGTATTAACAGGACTGAATTAAATAATTAATGTCATAAAACATATTTAACATTATTTTTTTTTACTGCAATCCAGGTTGCTGCAGCTGGAAAATAAGTAGGAAAATCAAAAGACAAATGTCTCACATGAAATGGGTCACATTAATTGTTCCTTCAAGGTGAAATTAAATATTAAAGCGGTACCTGTGGACAAAATACTTACCCTTTAATATGGACCATATTGTCTGGTAGAAAATGTATTACTCCGATTTTGTCACTGATTTTATGGGATGAATACATTCATTGATGTTTCAAATAAAACATCAATATCATCAATTAATAAATTTAATGTAGTAGAAAAATTAAATGGTAAAATCAGCAGCAGAGCATTTTGTAAAGGGTAAAAGAGGTTATATATTGGTAGGTCACAATATTTTATGAAAGCTGGCAAATCCCCAGCTTGTTATTACAAAGAAATAAGATATGAATTAAGCATATCTAGGACATCAGTGTGCTTTTAATCAGACAAAACATGTACTTCCAAAATAGATGATTATTCAGTATACCATCCTCTTATGCAGATAATATCAAGCAGTAAAACAAAGAGTGTGCATCCATGATTTCCCGGTTTACAGGGTAAGGTGAGTCACAGATAGTCAGCAGGTTTGCAATGAACGTTGGTGATGTCACAGTTGTTTTAAAAAAAAACAATTGCTAACAAGTGGAGCAAGTCTGAAAGCTGCTGCCAGATCCCAAAGCTTTATTGCTCAGCATACTATACCTGGTTAATCATTAGCAAGGCTTTCAAGTTAACGTATTAAAGAAAAGGAAATAAAGTGTTCCTTCCCCAAGTAATGTTTCATCTACAATAAAAGTGTTTTTTGATCTTTAAAGTTCATATACAACAGATTTAAAAATAAACTAGGCAGACCCATGAAATAATTATACCTAGTGTGCAAAGCTTGACATATAAAAACAGCCTGTACGGCTCACACCTGCTTGCATGGATACTGAGCAAACAATATGCAGGTGATCAGAAAATAAAAGACTTGCTACATAAAACAACATGTGCATTGTATGTGATTCTACACAATAACAATAAAACATGGTTCATTTATGTCATGGTATGAGGGAATGTACATTTAAAAGAGTCTTAAACTTACAACGTGACTATTAGTACGTATGCATTTTTAAGAACATAACAGGATCTTTTGTAGGGCTCTCGCTATTCAGTTTATTAAAAATGTTTATCCAAGGTATCGGGCCTCTCACAGTCAACTGATTAAAAATGACCATTCACTAGACAGCAGTCACTGTTCCTATTGTTAAATCCTTTTGTAAATTCTCACAACATATATGTTTTTCATAAAGCATTCCGCTATTACAGCTTATATAATGAGGGTAACAGAATATTGAGCACTATACCTTTATTTTATGAATGCTGCATACTATTGTAGCTGAAAGGACAGGGGAAGGGGTTCTCACATCAACAAAAGAGTTCACATGATCAATGCTGCTAAATTTAAATGGAATTTTGCAAACAAAGCCAACATCATTTCTGTTATTATTTCTTCTCTCTCAAACTGTTCCAAATTGGGAGAAATTCAAAACAAATGTTTTTTTTAAACACACTGGTTTACACGATAAAAGCAAGATATTTTAACAACCAGAGCATAGCGTTTTTAGGGTACCTGTCCTCAACTGGTGCAAAAACAGCAAAGGTTATTGGAAAATGAGGTATGGGCAACCCAACAGGTCCACACAAGGCAACAGCAGTAAGTGGTGAGCAAAGGGGAAGAAGTGGATATAGTTCACATTGATTACATCCACTAATTAGTTCCTTACAGCCAACCAAAGAAACTCATCATACATATAATTATGATGAGTAACTTAAAAACAAATAGATCTTAGTGGATGTGGCAATGTTATGGATATACTGTACATTGTACAAGTGCAAATGCATCAAGTTATATTTAACACCTAATTTCTACAATTTAAATCCAAAACAACATAAAAAAGGCCTAGACACTTCAAACACTTCAATAAAGACATCAGGAAAGCCTTCTGTAGCTACATTTCCAGGCAGGGCCCCCATCAGGAGGGGTATGGCCGGTACTGCTGTGAGGGGCCCGGACAGACCCCTCCGTCTGTCCAGGTACCCTGTTTGTCCAGATCTCTTAGTCTGACTGCCTGTTCCCTTCCGCGATGCTGCAGCTTGTGGTCACTGATGGCAGAGAGCACACTGTGATGTCATTACTGTGCACCACGTTCCCTGTCTATCAGTGACCAGGAGCCGCCTCATTGTGTGAACAATAGGTAAGTGAATTGGACATTGATAATGATTTGGGGATGGGGAGAGCAGCATTTCTTCTGATAGGAAGGGAGAGCAGAGCATTTATTGTGATAGGAGAGGTGGGGAGCTGAGCGCTTATTTTGATAGGGGATGGGGAGAGCGAAGCATTTATTCTGATGGGGGAGCGGAGCATTTATTCTGATTTCGGAAGGGAATGGAGTGGAGCATTTATTCTGATAGGAGAGGAGCATGTATTTTGATAATTCAGGGTGGAGCAGAGCATTTATTGCTGTGAGAGGGGGGCATTTTGTGATGAGACAGTGAGCGGAGTATTTACTTTGATCAGGGGGGTGAGCGAAGCATTTACTGTAATAATGAAAGGTGGGGGGAGACATGTACTGAAATAAGGAAGGGGGCATTTACTGTGCAGAGGAAGGGGGGCATTTATTGTGAGGACAGAGGGGCCATCTAAGGTGAAGAGGGAGGGGGGGGGGGGGGTCTGCCAGATTAATTAGCACTGGTCCCCACAGTTTCTGATGGCGGCCCTGTCTCCAGGGAATTGCTTGTCTCTGAAGCATTTAGACATCAGTACTGACTACTCATCATATTGATTCATACCACTAAGACCTTCCGGTGTAAATCATTGAGAACATTGCCACTTCAAAATACCTAAAGAGGTTCAGTTAAATAGAAGACCAATTATACTAATTAAAATAAAATGTGTTTACTAGGCGCTTTATATTATCTAAGTCAGCAAAGATGTTAATCAAACATTTCCCTGCTGTACCAATTTACATACTGTACATTTCTAATTTTCAAGTACTTTGATATTTAAATACCCACTCCCTCTTTGTTATTTCCGTAATGGAGTTAAAACAATAAAATTAAGAAATATTAGATTAACTAGATTACATAAATTTCCTCAGCAACTCAAAAATGACATTAAATGAAGTATGCAAAATGTTCCTACATACTGTATGTTAACATATCATACCCCAATTGTTTAGTATGGGGTTATACTTTTGTTTTGAGCTCATACCTGACTCACAAAGCCTTGAAAGCAAAGGACATATGCACGGATTTAACTGTTAGAAATGAAAGAAATACATTAATTTACCATTTGATTTATTAGGCTGTGGAGGTAATTTACAAAATGAAAATCCCCTGCTGTGCAGTACAAACCCAGCCACGCACCTCACTTTGCACAATTTTGGCTAGAGGTGCATTTGTTTATGGTGCAAGATACTGGTGTTGGAGGAGCAGATGCACTGGCGATGTGACTTGTTTTACAGAGCAGCGCAGAAATAACATTTTGTTTTGCAAAACTAGATTATTGTATTGAGTTACAGGAAATGGTCCATTTCTTTTCTGCAGAGGGACGTTCCAGTGCGCACGTCAGGCAATGTGATAATAAGCTTTAAATACGCAGGGCCGTTGTTAGCATGTATGGTGCCCCCCTGCAAAAAATAATTTTGCGCCCTCCTCGTTTAGAAATAAATTGTTCATTCAATAATGCTTTTTCTTTTAATACAAATCATATAATGCAATTTACTAAAGAGAGTAATACAAATAAATACATTAAACAGCAAGCATGAAATTCTATATGAATAATATAAATTAAGAATATGTATTCTTTGCAATAAAATTCAACATTTTTGGCAAATTAGTTTGACTGTGCCCCCTCCTTCATCACACTGTGCCCCCTTTTGATCCCACTGTGTTCCTTTATCATCACACTGTGCTCCTTTATCACACTGTGCCCTCTCCTCCATCACGCTGTACCCTTTCCGTAGCCACACCGCTGCTTCCCACCTTCATCAACATTGCTGTCCCCCTCTTTCATCAACGTTGCTGTCCCCCTCCTTTTTCCACATTACTATCCCCCTCTATCTGGAACATACTGTCCCCGTCCTTTTTCCACATATCGTCCCCCTCCTTCTTGAACATTACTGCCCCTCTCCTTCTTCCACATTCCGTCCCCCTCCTTCTTGAATATTACTGCCCCCGTCCTTTTCCCACATACTGCCCCCCTCCTTTTACCACATTACTATCCCTCTCCTTCTTGAACATTACTGCCCCTCATCTTTTTCCACATACTGTCCCCCTCCTTCTTGAACATTACTGCCCCTCATCTTTTCCCACATACTGTCCCCCTCCTTCTTGAACATTACTGCCCCCGTCCTTTTCCCACATACTGCCCCCCTCCTTTTACCACATTACTAACCCCCTCCTTCTTGAACATTACTGTCCTCCTTCTTCTTGAATATTATTGAATATAGTCTTGGAGCCCCCCCCCCCCCCCCCGTCTTGCTTGCCCCGCTTACCGCGTTCCGCCAGCCCTGCACATACGTACACATTGTCTAATGTAATAAAGGTGCCCCCTTCACTCTCATGATTTCCCCTTCATTCTCCTAATTTATTTAAGCCATAACAGAAGCAAATTAAGTGAATTGATTTTGATAGTGTTACAATGAAGGCCGTAGGAGAAGCGGGGGTATGGCATCCAACCGTATACACCCGCACTTCCACCACTGGTGTACCTTGAAGTGTGCATCCAGGCATACAGGTGTTACACCAACACGTTTCTTTGAATGCAATAGGTGCGCATCATAAATGACTTCCTCTGTATCCATAACATTTGCTGCTAGCAGACTAGATACCTGTATAGATACTGCTCTGCAAAGCCATATGCAAATAAACGCAATTAAATGTTCAAGATAAAGACAAATTGTATTGCCTGGTGTGCCCAGTCTGTCTGTTGCTAGTTTATTTTCACAATAGACCGGTCTATTTATAAAATATGTAAATATATATCTACCATTGTTAGTGCAACTATATCCAATAACCGAACACAGTGGTTCCTGTCTGATTAGTTTCAGCTGATGTTAGGGGCAGCACGATGGTTAAGTGGTTAGCACTTCTGCCTCAGAGCGCTGTGGTCATGAGTTCAATTCCCGACCATGGCCTGATCTGTGTGGAGTTTGTATGTTCTCCCCGTGTTTGTGTGGGTTTCCTCCAGGTGCTACAGTTTCCTCCCACACTCCAAAAACATACTAGTAGGTTAATTGGCTGCTATCAAAATTGACCCTAGTCTCTCTCGCTCCATCTGTGTGTGTGTATGTTAGGGAATTTAGACTGTAAGCTCCAATGGGGCAGGGACTGATGTGGATGAGTTCTCTGTATAGTGCTGCAAAATCAGTGGCGCTATATAAATAAATGGTGATGATGATGATGATGTTTAGGAGAGTAATTCAGAACTCCTGAAAACTTTGCCTTAAAAATTTGAACAGTAATGTATGTGCTTCAATATGGGCAAAACAATAAAGTATAAGTAATTAAAACTGGGAAACTACTGTATATAAAAGGAAGAATTGGCGACATCCTTTCTGCTCTTGCGTCTGTGATGTACATATTAAGAGTCCACAATGCTACTGATGCTAAATGAGCAAGGTGCACACTGTCTCCTAATATCTAATTTTTATTGTGCACATCTACAAAACGTAAAACAAACAGAACAGCATACACAACATTACCACTAATCTCTTACTGCAGCATCCAGGTAGTCGCTCACTCACACATTCATGTATTACACACTAGCAAGTTCTGTAAACTAATGTCCCCAAAAGAAGATATGACTGTGTGGTATATTAATGCTGAACTTCTGTCTGGTTCTACAGACATAATCAAGTACAAAATGTTCTAGAAACAAAGTTGAGTTTACAGATACTGCCAAGCTGCCTTCTTAGTTTCTTCTTACATTATCTATGGATCCCAGCAAGAAAACCTCCAAACTGGCTTGAACCGAGATTCAATTTTTGTTTCATGACTGTGGGTGGGATTTTGACTCCAGAAACTATGAACCTTGATATCAATGAACAGAGATTGAGCAAAATGCACAACATAACCAGAGCTGGAACCACAGTCATATGATATCACAGCTCACACTGGTATTACAGCCTTAGAGAAAGAAAGACTGTGTTTTTTTGTTTTCTTAAACATTTTTTTTATATATGCATTAATATGTGGTCATATCCATCAAACTTTAGTGGTACTCCGGCATTGCAAAGTTGGCTGCTAGTCCTCCACATCCTGCCCTCTTGTATAAGGGGCGGGCATGCAGCTCTGGCACACCACTAACAAGTGTGACATGATCTGAACTCCTGACAAATGTGGCTTTCATTGTAACTGAGAACAGCAAACTTTTCCTTGATTGTAGCCATTACAAGCCATGAGAAAGACCATGAAACAGCCCATTCAACACAGTTTTAGATAACAAATCACATGAGTTGTGTGCATGATGCAGTTGAACTTTTATAAACTCATTACCCTTTAATGTGTTGCCATAGCACTCACCTTGAATGACTATTTTGTTATTCCTAAGAGAGTTTCCATGCCAGTTATAATTGAAAAGAAAAAGAAAAACTAATGTGGAAGTTTATAGTAGAGCAAAGCTTTCAGCTACAGTTCAGTGCTGGAAGGGGATAGCGGTAATTAAACAAATGATTTAAAACTCATAATAGTAAAACTACCTGATTTAATCACTGACAGGTAAACAGAAACATTCTTATAATATATTAATTGTAATCACAAGTTCACATATGTGTGTTCTCAGGATGTTATGGTGGTGATCTAACAGTTTTCTGGTCCTTCCCCAAGCACATATTGTTTGCTAGACATATGTCTCCTCTCTTCATGGTCTTGGAGGGTCTGCAAGCTCAGCTTCAGATACCAAGGTACCCCTCACAGGAAATTCAAACTTTGCTAAAAGGAAATACCAGACTTCTCTGAGAAATCAGGCAATTTGCCATTGCCTTGTGTCAGGCACAGCAGATTTATATTATTGTGTACAGAACTAGCCACTAACAAAACATACCTACATCCATAAAAAAAAAAACTTACAGTCACACACTATACTCATTCACACAACAAATGTGTTGTGCATATGATAAAACAGAAAAAAAACCCACAAGCTACATCATAACAGCCATATGGAAATGTGTAGTATAAAAGTAGATGACAAGTAACAAAGTGTAATGATCTAGTTAATATATCCTTTGAACAACATCTGGGATTGTTTTCTGTCATTTTCCTGTTGCATGAGGGAAAAACAGGAAAGTCAAAGGCGACAGGAATAGACTACACTTTTTAGGAGACTTCCTAGAATTCAGGAAAAGTTGGCAATATTTGTGCACAATAATAGGTTTCAGGTATGATTTGTTGTAAAACAGAATGCACCCCCCCCCCCCCTTCCACCACACACACACACACACACACACACCTTTTAGGTGGAACTGTATCCCACTAGTCTCTCCACACTATCTACAAAGGATAAACTCACCTACAAACATTTGTGGACACAAAGTGATCATGTGGTCACTTCATTCATAAGAGTTTGCAATGGCATCATTACCTACCATTGATGTATTAAACACTACCTCTATGATACTATTTACTACTAAAAACTACTATGATAACAATATTACCTCTATGGAAACAGAGAAACTACTTGAAAACAGAGCTAATCACACTCAGTGTTATAAAGTGTATTTCATATATGATGAGTAAATGATAACAATAAACATATCAAACCACCAAATCTGAACTCACCTCGCTAAAGAAATTATCCATTGTCGAGTATTCCAGCCTCAGGAAGTCTAGTCTACAGTAGGATCCTGGAACACCATGTGCTACACGTATGTTTGTATTAAGTGTGTGTAGTTAATCCATTCCACTCTTTTCCCAAAACACCATGGAAAGCACCTTTAACCGGAGTCTTTGTTTTACGGAGTATCCTGAGTATAGTTCAGCTGTAATGGGACAACTTGTGACACATGTTCCTCTTGTGTCAAGCACAGCAGACACAAATTCTGGAATGAAAAGATCCTTACAGAAAATAGTTTGGAGTGAGTTAGGTTTCCTTTTATGTCTCAGGATTAAGTTGAAGCAGATTTTGTGCAGACTTGTATAAATCAAGCGCAGACTTCCCGAGCTCTGTCACTGTGCTGACTCTGTGCTTTGCCTCGGCTGCAGTGTACACTTTGCTGGAAGCCTGGCCCTCTCCTCCAGTCTCAGTGTGAGATCCCTCCCCCGGAGTCTGCATGCTCTACCAATCATTACAATCAGCTCTATCCTGTAGACGTCCTTGTATTGATACAAACATTAGCATACGCTCCTGTCAAAGGTGCGTTTGTACATTTTTTGATTGTTGGGCAAATTACCCCCTCACTGGCTTAGATTAACAACTGGATAGCAGGACTGAATAGGACAGTGTGTGGAACAGAAAGACATGAACAGCTGGAAAAGTTCTTGAAAGCAGATCTGTTCATCATGAGAGGCACTGAGGATCTAAAACACAAGAGTGAGAATTAATTCTTCTTTAAAAAAACGTTCTGCGGTTGATGTAGGTTTGAGTTTGTGACACTAGTATTTGTGACTAAATTGAAACTACACCATTACAAAATATTTTAACATGATGTTGACAGGGGCAGGCTGGGCCTGATCTGTAGTGCGCTGCCTTGGGCCGGGTCACTGGGCCACCTGTATTTTCCTTTCCTTTAAAATGTTCCTAATAGGCTGCTGAGTTGCCCCCTGGCAAAAATTTGCCAGCCCACCCCTGGATGTTGAGAATGGAGATCTGTAATTTTTTCATTAGATGTTAAGTAGGAGAGGGTAGGTGCTTGTGCTTTCGTGACACCGTGGAACAAAAATGTATAAAAATACAAAAAGGGCACTAGCGTGTGATCATCTTCAGGCCATCTAAAGAAGAAGGGTCACCTCCCCTCCCCGAGAGACATAAGGGACTTAAGAGGGCAAGCATCTTCATAGACCATTTCACTTGCAGGTTATGGGGTTCCTCTACCCTAGGATCTGCTGAATCTTCACCCAGGATCCACAAATCTTTTGGGTGCACAGGGGTGGAAGACTCAGGGCCACACCATCCCCCCTAGATCTCAGGGATTGTGGAGCCCAAAATGGCCTACCACACTCTGTGACTTTTGGAAGAAAAAATTAAAATTGCAAATGGACGAGAAGTGTAATAATGCTTCAATTCAAAATAATATTTTAATGTACTCTTTAGAAAGGACATATCTGTCACCCATTCTATCTGTGCATTCTTCCACAGTGAACCTTGTGGATATCATATTTCCTTATATGTCAGAGTAACTCTTTTTAGCCAGAAAATCATTCCAAAACTTATCAGTGGACCAAATGTGTAAAAATCCAGACCTTCTACTCGTTATTTATTCTAATAACTTAATAAACTACTTAATTAGCTTAGCTGCTATACATGCAGCAGCAGAATTGTTATTATATCTATTACATATGAAAGTGGGTGGGGTCTATTTCTTAAAGGGGAAGTTTCATACTTATGTATATTATATATATAATATTTCAGAATCTAAGAGGCAGCCTAAATAACTAATAATTAGCTGAACATACAGATTGCCTCATCCTTAGTCAACATTGATCATTCCTTCCTATATCATCATTAACTCAAATCCTCCTTCAGTTACCCCTGCATAAGTCATAATTAACCACCCCTTGTAACCTGCTACCTTCCTTCCATCATATACCATTGCACAGCTACTCCGTATTTATTCAGAAGGAAACTGATCCTACATTAGTACTAGTTGATTAGAAAGGAACTCAAGGTGAAAGTTGGCATTCCAGAATGGTGAGCATGGCATTCTGTTGCATCTAGTAGTTGGTGTTGCTGGCCATCAGAGCAGAGAGATCACTGTAGAGTGCTGCATACTCCTAGCCTTCTCCTCACAGCACAGTGAACAGAGCAGCACTCAGAGGAGAAGGACAAATGTACTGAATTACTCACTGCACGGCTCCCCATGATTTAGGCACCATGGACCAATTTTTAATTATCATGGTGATCTGGAGTCTGGGGTTTGTCAAACATTTTTTGCAACATATTATCCAGGACTGTACCAATACACATACCTAAAGAGCCACTCAAAACTGACATCAAGATGGATATATGCTGTCTTCATAAAATGCTCTATTATGCCACATTCTACATAATGCCACAAAATTTATTACTGTACCAAACGTTTTGTATTTTTTAATAAAAATGATGCAGCTCTATGTTGTTTTTTGATGATGACATTGATAATTGTTAATATTATTAGGGATGAGCGGGTTCAGATTCTCGCAATCCGAACACCCCCGAACAGTACGGATCCGAGTCCGATCCGAGCACTGTTCGGGTATTCCCGCCGATCGCAAAACTGAAAACGAGGCTTAACGTCATAATCCCGCCGTCGGATCTCGCGAGATTCGGATTCTTTATATTCCCCGCTTGCCGCCGCCATCTTCACTCGGGCATTGATCAGGGAAGAGGGAGGGTGTGTCAGGTGTCCTCTGTCCTGCTCTTTCTCGTGGTGCTGTCCTGTGCTGTGTCCTGCTCAGTCCAGTGGTGCTGTGTCCTGTGCTCTGTCGTGCTGAGTTCAGTGGTGCTGTGTCCTGTGCTGTGTCCTGCTCAGTCCAGTGGTGCTGTGTCCTGTGCTCTGTCCTGCTGAGTCCAGTGGTGCTGTGTCCTGTGCTGTGTCCTGCTAATGTTTTTTTATTTAAAACTTGCAACATAACATTACATATGAAACAATAAAACCAATAAACTTTACTAAAGGTGGCACCAACCTATATTAAAAAAGACCAACTGAAATCAAAGGCTGATTTGCCTAACTTAACCGAAAGTCCAGAAGGGCTATTTGCCCAATTCATAAGTCCAGTAAATATAAAAGGATAAAATCACATAAAACAAGAAGGTGCCACCATACAAACAACAAACCCAACTCATATACATCACCGTATCCCACTAAGAAGCAAGTTGTAGGTGCATGTAAGCCATACTTGAAAAAATTTTCCACCACACAAAATCTAATGGGGTGAAAGGACAGCAAGAGAAGCCACTTAGAAAGGAGAGGCACCAGACTTTGACCCCCTAAGGAGGTCTCAGACTCCACCACAGCCTGAGCCAGTTAGCATTGGACATCCGGCGACCCTCCATGCCCCTCAATTTCCACACCTCGTGGAGAATATCTTCCACCACTACCTCACAGGGAAGGACTTTCTGCCGGATGGTGACCTGACACCGTGCGTTCCACGTGAAATACCTGACCACTAAACTGACTAAAAAAAGTGTACAGAAATCAAAAGCCCTCCACCTTGCCTTGAATGCCCCGTAGACCCATTCAGGGTAACTAAGCCCCGAAAGGCAGGGGATCCCCAGCGACTTGGAGACTCTTTTATAAACCTTTACATTAAAGGGACACTCGAGCAAGAAATGGTCCATAGTCTCCTCCACCCCTAGACACCCCTTCCGTGGGCAGCCACGATCATCAGCATTTCTGTGCTTAAGGTTCCCTCTTACATAAAGTCTCCCGTGAAAGGAGAGCCAGGCAATGTCCTGAAGCTTCAACGGGATTCTCCTCGAGTTAATCAAGGAAAGCCCCACCGAACTCAGATCACCTGGGCAGTCTCTCAGTGACAGCGGAACCCAAAAGTGGGAGTGCAGGACTCTCTTCTCCAACTCCCTTCTAGAAGAGCTCCCAACTTCCCCCGCCCCTAAGCCCCAACGCCTTGTCACCTTCAATCCCAAGGAAACGTAGGTCGGGAGATACCCATGCCGGACCCGGAAACTCTTAACGGTGCCTCCCCCATACCATGCACTGAGGAAGGGATCCACCCATACCCTGAAGCCTCCCACCCACTGAGGAGGGGTCTCAACTAGGAGACTACTAAGGTGCAACTTCAGAAAGGTTGACATAAAGAACAGCACAGGGTTAATCATACCCAGGCCCCCATCCTTCCTCAGTCGGTAGGTCACAGCCCGCTTGACCAGATTCAGCCTATTCCCCCAGAGTAACTGGAAGAAAACTGCATAAACCCTAGACCATAAAGACTCCGGCAAAAGGCACACATAGCTGATGTACAGGAATACCGGGATCAGGAAGGTCTTGATCAGGTCCACCCTTTCCCGGAGAGAGTGTTTCCACCTCTTCCAGCTCACTACCTTCCGGGAAGCTTCCTCCAGCCTTAACTCCCAATTTTGCTTGGCATAATCACCAGGGCCAAAATGAATCCCTAAAATTTTGATCTTCTCACTCGCTCGGGGAAGACTGTCTGGAAGGTTGAATTCACAACCCTCCTCCCCCATCCAGAAAACTTTACTCTTTTCCTGGTTTACTAATGAGCCACTGGCCTCAGAATACCCACGGACCAGAGTCGTTACCTCCTCAGCTTCCGCGGAACTCGACAAGACAACAGTAACATCATCAGCGTAGGCCACTACCTTCAAGAGGCACTCCGGACCCAACAGCACACCTCCCAACGAGCTACCACCAACCCTTCTGACGAAGGGATCTATGGCAAACACATACAGGAGGGGGCTCAGGGGACAACCTTGTCTTACTCCAGAGCTGACCTCAAAGGACTGACCCACCCAACCATTCACAAGAGGGAAGCTCTCGGCTTGTCTATAAATGGTACGGAGCCAATTCACCACCTGCACTGGAAGACCATACCACAGAAGTAGAGCCCAAAGGTACTCATGATTTACCCTATCAAAAGCCTTTGACTGATCTAAGGCTAAAAGGTACTTCCCCCACTTCTCCGCACGGCACCGCTCAAAGGCCTCCCGCACCGTCAGGACAGCACTGAAAGTGCTTCGGCCCTTCACAGTGCAGTGCTGAGAAGGAGAGAGCAACTGGCTGGAAACCTGCATCACTCTATTAAAAAGCACCTTCGCCAGAATCTTCCTGTCAGTATTGAGAAGAGCGATGGGGCGCCAGTTCTCAATACATGACTGATCTTTCCCCTTGGACAGTAAGATAAGGGCAGAGACCCTCATGGAGGGAGGCAATAAACCTCTGCCCAGGCTCTCATTAAAAAACCTCCACGAGACGCGGAGCCAGAATGTCCCTAAAGATTTTAAAAAACTCAGATGTAAGGCCATCTGGGCCTGGGGCTTTCTTGACAGATAAACCATCTATTGCCATCCTGACCTCGTCCACCGTTATTTCATCGCCCAAGGACTCAAGCAGGCCGCTAAAATCACCAAGGCCAGGAGTTTCCCTCAAAAACTGGTCCAACCTCTCTTTGTCAAGTGACTTCTCCGATAAGAGATCGGAATAGAAGGACTGCACTACACCAAGGATGCCCTCCTTCTCCTCCCTAAGGACACCCTCAGCATCGCGCAGGCCCCTCATCTCCTTAGCATCTACCGAGTTCCTACAGCTCTGGAAAGGATCGGGCGAATGGTACTTCCCATAATCCCTCTCCAGAACCAAATATGCGTACCGGTCATACTGTATCTCTCTCATCTGAGCCTTCACCCGGGGGATCTCCCCACTATCCCCCTGGCCAGAGATCAAGAATCCAAGTTTTTTCCTCAGTGCCATGTAGGCGCTCTCTTTTAACAAGTTATTTCTGGCTACAAGGCCCCGAAAAAAGCTCCGGGTCCTTTTCATCAGCATCTCCCACCATTCAGACCTACTCCAACCCGCCTCCAAAAGTGATTCCTGGGATTCAAAGAAGTCCCTAAAAGACTGTCTTATCACCTCCTCCTCCAGAAGCTTAGAGTTCAAGCGCCAGAGACCCCTACCCTTCCGAAGAGTCTCCGAAGCATTCAAGGACATAGATAGGTAAACGTGGTCAGAGAACTCTACCGGCCTCAGCTCTGGAGCCAAGGTTTTCGAGCTCTCCTTAACAAAAAACCTATCTATCCTAGACCTACAACTACCTCTATAAAAAGTGAAACCCGTGTGGTCTGGGAAATGACGAATGTGCACATCCACCAGACCAGCCTGCCTAACCATACTTGCTAGAAAAAGGGAATCGCAGCCCAGAGAAGCCCTTGAACCTCCCCTGTCTTTTGTCCTAGTGACGGTGTTAAAATCACCACCAAAGACTATCTGCCGGGCTGTAAAAAGGTATGGCTTTATCTCCATGAAGAGGCACTTCCTTCCCCATTTTGTTTGAGGGCCGTAAATATTAATTAACCTCAGGTCGTGCCCCCTCAGGTTGACATCTAGCACCATGCACCTACCTACCTCAAGCTCAATGACTCGCTGGATGGTTATCATGCCGGTAAAAAGCACCGCCACCCCACCATACGGCTCGGCCGCAAGAGACCAGTAGGAGGGCCCACGCCTCCACTCACTTTTGGCTTTATGTAGGTCAGCAAGCTGACCCAGTCTGGTCTCCTGCAAAAATAAAAAATCAGCCTCAACCGTGCTGAAAAAATCAAAGGCCATATAACGAGCACGTTCGGATTTTATAGATGCCACATTAATGGTAGCGAATCTAATGGGCTGGGAAGCCATCCTTCAGAGCTATAGACAGTAGGAACAACTTACTTCTTTTTAAACTTTTTCGCCAAGTCCTCATCTGAGGACCCGAATCTCTTATAGCTCAGGCCTGCCGGCAGGGATTCCTCCCCCCGAAGAATAACCTCTTCCCCAGAGGGAGGGACCCCGCCCGACCTATCCTCCTCACTCACAGAGCCATTAGGAATAGTCCTATCCAGGAACCTAGCCACTGATGTTCCTAACGGGCCATGGACTGGATCAGGAGAAGGAGAACTAAGGGAAGTGTCAGAAGGGACAGGAGGGGGGATGGGACTTGTGGAGTCAGAACATATAGAAAGGGCTTGATGGGAAGTGGGGACTGGGTCATTTACCGAGGCCAAAATCCCCGTCTCCAAAGGACGGACCTCCAAATTTTGACCGGAGGGGCCGGCGTCTAAGGGAGGGGTGGGAGGGGGGTCATGGATGGGGGGAGGTACTAGGTCCTCTATCGAGAGAGGGCCAGATGGAAGTAACTCTGGATTTTTTAGAAAAGACCAAGCTGTTCTCTTTCCCTTTGGTTTTTTTGAAATTTTCGCAACCTCTCCCAAAACTGAAAGGTCCCTGGACTTCTTTGTCTTCCTCCCTGGTTTCGTTTTCTGCACTAAGTCTCCCTCCTCCGTCATCATAACCTCGCCCTCCTCCATACTCTCCTCCTCACTTGTTGAAAACTGGAACTTGTTGGACAGAACAATCCCTTCCCTTTCTGTTCTACTCTTTTTTTTCTTGGTTTTTTGTTTGACCCACTGATTTGAATCGTCATCTGCGGGTACCAACAACGACACCCCAGGTGGTTCAGAAACAGGGGGTGGGGGAAGTGGGGGGACAGAAATCACACTAACAGGGACAACCAAACTCCTTGCTGTCTCACCCTTCTCAACCCCCTCAGCTATCCTCACCAACTCTTCATCTGTGATAGCAGAATTGTGGGCCGCATGCGGGCATTTACTAAAAGGGTGCCCTATCACCCCACATAGATTGCACCGGATTCGACTGCAAGTTCTAGATTCATGGCCCATATCCCCGCAATGACCACACTTCTGCAAGGGGCAGTTGGCACTGAGGTGGCGGAAATCCCCACACCGGTGACACATCCTCGGCTGACCTGGGTAAAAGCACTGAATTCTGTCCCTCCCCAGGAATGCTGCAGATGGTAAATGCACCAGACCAGCCTCCGTGCACCTGAGATCCACCATGGCAGACCACCCGCCACCCCAGACACCGTGGCTCGGATCAGGGACCTTTGTCAATGGGGATATCAAGTTAGCAAACCTCCTGACCCAAAAGGTCAAATCTGCGGCCGGGATGGACTCATTCCTAACAAGTATATTTATCCTCACCCTCTCTTGACGTGTTATAGGGATTGCTCTGAAATCCCTCCATGGATCTCTTCCCTTGCACCCACCCCACCTGCCCCAAAAAGCCTGTAGCCCTTGGTAAGAGATGAAACTTACATCGTATTCTGCAGTACTAACAGGGTGGATGCAAGCAAAGAGATCCGCTGGAACAAACCCGAAAGAGTCCAAGAATATCTTAAGGAAATCCGCCCTGTTTGGGGGGTCCCTTCCTACATATTTAAACTGAACAACATTACGTCGTTTAAAGGGCTGAGCCCCCATTGGAGCTGATATAACGTTCTGAGCATTCACCCCAGGCCCCGGGCTTGTCCCAGATACTATACCCGCATATGACATTATACCAGGGAGAGGGCCAGATCTTACAACCGGGCTCTGGACAGAAGCATTCCCCTTCACCCTACTATTACCCTCCCCACTGGGATCATTATCACACTGTGATATAGAACGAGTCTTTAGGGGAGCTTTGGCTTGGGGGGCTGATTTATCCAACCTAACATCTCCTTGGGCCAACATGTTGGGCATTCTTTTTTAGACGTCCTCTATCAAAACAGCAGCCCTTTTTGCCCTGTCTGTAATGTGCAGGGGCCCATAGATGGTATCTATAACATGAGCCTGGACTGGGCTGAGCTCTTCCCTTATAGACTTATTCATACTATTATTAGCAGAACCAACAACATTAACATTGACATTAACAGTATTACATACTTGATTAGGTCCATCATTATTATTAACACCACAAACTTTGTCAGCATTATCATTTTTGACTAATGTGCCTCCCAGAGAGGTCTCAAGCACCAGGTCTCCTGTGGGGGCTGGGTCAGTAGCTGCAGATTTATCCACAGACCTCTCAGATCCCTTGCTCACTAGCACTCCAGGGACAGTGACCGAGACTCTCCTGCTCATCGGCTCAAGCTTTGCAGGAATATCTACCCCATATACAACACCAGCAACTATATCACCAGCTACTATATCACCAGCTACTTTATCAGGATTAATGGCATGACCCGTGGACAGACTGCTAGAAACAGCCGGGTCCGCCTGACAGGGAGACACTGCCACCGGGGACGGCGCTGCTCCCATACAACTAGCTGAACCAGACACTATATTTACAGTATCAACATTATCATTTTTACTCACGGAGGGGTCGCTTACAACATCCAGTCTCCGGGCAGGTACATCACTTCCGGTGTCCACCGGATGTACCGCTAGCGGCTGGGCACACGAGTCAGCCAGCAAGACGGCGGCCTGGACTGAATACCCACCGGGAACACCCTCCGCGTCCACCAGGCCCTTCACAGACCTCTCCCCCTCCATGTCCCGGATCTTATCATATAGGCACAACTCTTCGGTTACCACATCTGATCCGCCCGCCACATTGGGAGGCAGAGGCTCCGAGTTCTCCAGGAGCACAGCGCGCTGGAGCGCTTTAACTTTTGCTAATGATTTTTTCTTTTCTTTCAGGGAGACGATCAGTTCTTCAATTTCCACTGAGATAATCGCCCGGTCCCGGCTGAAAGCACGATTTCTTTTTTTCTTCCTTGCAGCTATCCGCTTCTCAAGGCATGCGACGGCGAGTTCCAGCTCTTTCACCCGCTGCCCGGTCTCTGACTCCTCCGTTTCACTCTCTGTATCCGGGAGACCGACTGACGCCGGATCCACCTCATCTCTGGGCACATTACACCTCCGGATCTCGGCTCCCACGCCCGACTTCTGTTGTATCATCACAGAAGCTGGCTGGATCTCTTCAGGCCCCATATTAGTATTCATATGGGACCCCTCTACCCCGGCCTGCTGCGATGACACAGGCTCCGGGATGACCTGATTAACTGCATGAGGCTGCATGTTAGATATCACAGGCAGTCCTTCCACAGCCCCTAGTTGCCTCACTAGAGCTGGGACACAGGCCTCTTTCATATGACCCCCTGTATTATTCTCCATACAGGGAAATGCCGGGCTGACAGTAACAGAAGGCCCTGGGACTCCATCCTCCATATCTGGGGGGGTCACCTCCATAGCTTCAGGGCATCTTTCCACACATGCAGGGTCCAGAACCGTGGCCACGCTGATATAAGGCCGGCAGGAGATGCTAGCTTTCATACTAGACTCAGTAGGCCCAGGAGCCTGGGGGCTCTCCTCCACTCCCCCCCCAGGATCCTCCATCAAGGCTGGGCTAGGCACAGAACTTTACCCTGCAGGCTTCTGGAAGTCAGAGCTAAAACAAAACACCTCCTCTCTCTGTCCTGCTGTTTCCAGTGATGCCTCGCCCCGTGCTCTCTCCTGCTGAGTCCAGTAGTGCTGTGTCCTGTGCTCTGTCCTGCTGAGTCCAGTGGTGCTGTGTCCTGTTCTCTGTCCTGCTCAGTCCATTGGTGCTGTGTCCTGTGCTCTGTCCTGCTAAGTCCAGTGGTACTGCAATATAACTACGTTCACTGTTCCTGCAGTATATAAGTCCATTGGTACTGCAATATAACTACGTTCACTGTTCCTGCAGTATATAAGTCCATTGGTACTGCAATATAACTATGTTCACTGTTCCTGCAGTATATAAGTCCATTGGTACTGCAATATAACTACGTTCACTGTTCCTGCAGTATATAAGTCCATTGGTACTGCAGTATAACTACGTTCACTGTTCCTGCAGTATATAAGTCCATTGGTACTGCTGTATAACTCCAGTCCAGTGGTACTGTCCTGTGCCGCATATAATTTTTAAAGCCTTTGCCGAGTGTGTGTGGTTTAGGGGTACACTCTCTTGTGCTGCATATAATGGAGTACAAAAATTTGGAGGATAAAGTAGGGAAAGATCAAGAACCACTTCCTCCTAATGCTGAAGCTGCTGCCACTAGTCATGACATAGACGATGAATTGCCATCAACGTCATCTGCCAAGGCCGATGCCCAATGTCATATTAGAGGGCATGTAAAATCCAAAAAGCCAAAGGTCACTAAAATGATCAAAAAAAAGAAACTAAAATCATCTGAGGAGAAACATAAACTTGCCAATATGCCATTTACGACACAGAGTGGCAAGGAACGGCTTAGGCCCTGGCCGGTGTTCATGACTAGTGGTTCAGCTTCACACAGCGATCTAAGCCCTCCTCCTCCCCTCCCCCTCTAAAAAATTTAAGAGAGTCAAGCTGTCATCAATAACACAGCAAACAACTCTGCCTTCTAAAGAGATGGCATCACAAATCCCCAAGGTGAGACCAATGGTTTTGGTGGTTGCGAAGCCCGACCTTCCCATCACTGTACGGGAAGAGGTGGCTCCTTCCACCATTTGCAGCATGCCCTCTGCATATGCTGGAAGGATCACCCACAGTGCAGTTACAGATTTGGATAATGAAGGTGTCAATGTTGTACACCAGGAGGAGGATATTGATGTAGCTGGCGCTGAGGAGGAACTTGACGAGGAGGATGCTGATGTGCTTATCTTAAATGAGGCAACAGGGGGTGAAACAGTTGTTGTCCATGGGACGAAAAAGCCCATCGTCATGCCTGGGCAGAAGAGCAAAAAATCCACCTCTTCGGTCTGGAATATTTCTATCCAAATCTGGATAACAATTGTATTGCCATATGTAGTTTATGTAAAGCTGCAATAAGCAGGGGTAAGGATCTTGGCCACCTAGGGACATCCTCCCTTCTACGTTACCTGAAGACCCTTCATAATTCAGTGTTTAGTTCAGGAACTGTGGCTAGGACCGTCAGCAGTCCAGGGACACCTAAATCCCTTGGTCCTGTTGTATCCACACCAGCAACACCCTCCTCGTCAATTTCCTCCACGATCTCGATCAGAGATAGTCCTGCAGGCCATGTCACCGGCATGACTGAGTCCTCTTAAATCCGGGATTCTTCCGGAGGATCCTGCAGCGGTACGCCTACTACTGCCGCTGCTGCTGTTGCTGCTGGGAGTCAGTCATCTTCCCAGAGGGGAAGTCGTGAGACCGCTACGTCTTTCACTAAACAATTGACCGTACAACAGTCGTTTGCCATGAGCACGAAGTACGACAGCAATCATCCTATAGCAAAGCGGATAACTGCATCATTGACAGCTATGTTAGTGTTATACATGCGTCCGGTGTCCGCCATCAGTGGAGTGGGATTTAGATGGTTGATGGAGGTATTGTGTCCCCGGTACCAAATCCCGTCTAGATTCCACTTCACTAGGCAAGCGATACCCGGGATGTACAGAGAAGTACGAAAAAGTGTCCTCAGTGCTCTGAAAAATGCGGTTGTACCCACTGTCCACTTAACCACGGACATGTGGACAAGTGGTTCAGGGCAAACTAAGGACTATATGACTGTGACAGCCCACTGGGTAGATGCATCGCCTTCCGCAGCAACAGCAGCAGCTGCATCAGTAGCAGCATCTCCGAAACGCCTGCTCGTTCCAAGGCAGGCAACGTTGTGTATCACCGGTTTCAGTAAGAGGCACAACGCTGACAACCTCTTAGAGAAACTGAGGGAAATCATTTCGCAGTGGCTTACCCCACTTACACTCTCCTGGGGATTTGTGGTGTCGGACAACGCCAGTAACATTGTGCGGGCATTACATATGGGCAATTTCCAGCACGTGCCATGTTTTGCCCACACAATAAATTTGGTGGTGCAGCATTACCTGAAAAATGACAGGGGTGTGCAGGATATGCTTGCGGTGGCCCGCAAAATTGCTGGACACTTTCGGCATTCTGCCACTGCCTACCGAAGACTCGAGCACCATCAGAAAAGCCTGAACCTGCCCTGCCATCACCTCAAACAAGAGGTTGTGACGCGCTGGAACTCCACCCTCTATATTGTGCAGAGGATGGAGGAGCAGGAAAAGCCCATTCAAGCCTCCACAGCCACCTACGACATAGGCAAAGGAGTGGGGATGCGCCTGAGTCAAGCGCAGTGGAGACTGATTTCCGTGTTGTGCAAGGTTCTCCAGCCGTTTGAACTTGCCACTCGAGAAGTCAGTTCCGACACTGCCAGCTTGAGTCAGGTGATTCCCCTGATCAGGCTGTTGCAGAAGCAGCTGGAGAAAGTGAGGGAGGAGCTGGTAAACCATTGCGATTGCACAAAGCATGTAGCTCTTGTGGATGAAGCCCTTCGTACGCTTTGCCAGGATCCGAGGGTGGTCAGTCTTTTAAAGTCAGAGGAATACATTCTGGCCACCGTGCTCGATCCTCGGTTTAAAGTGTATGTTGTGTCTCTGTTTCCGGCGGACACAAGTCTACAGCGGTGCAAAGACCTGCTGATCAGGAGATTGACATCTGAAGAGGACCATGACATGGCAACAGCTCCTCCTTCATTTTCTTCCACACCTGTGGCTGCGAGGAAACAGCTGAGTTTTCAGAAACGACCCGCTGGCGGGGATGCAGAGAACATCTGGTCCGGACTGAAGGACCTGCCAACCATTGCTGACATGTCTACTGTGGCTGCATTGGATTCTGTCACCATTGTAAAAAATGGTGGAGGATTACT